>NC_138548.1:232732479-233059979 GCF_964273705.1 Natrix helvetica | reverse complement strand
CATTCCAGAGGGTTGGGCCCATCACAGAGAAGGCTCTACTCCTAGGCGCCGCCCGTTGGCATTGCTTGGTGGACGGCACCAGGAGAAGTCCCTCCCTGTGAGAGCGAATTGGTCGCAGGGATGTGTGCGGCAGGATGCGATCCCGCAGGTAGCTAGGTCCTGTGCCATGGAGCGCTTTAAAGATGGTGATCAACACCTTGAAACGCACCCGAAAAACCACAGGCAGCCAGTGCAGCTCGCGCAGGAGAGGTGTTATGTGGGAGTACCTAGTACTCCCCGTGATGGCCCGCGCGGCTGCGTTCTGGACTAGCTGTAGTCTTCGGGCGCGTCCCAGGGGAAGCCCCATGTAGAGGGCATTGCAGTAGTCCAGACGAGACGTCACCAGTGCATGAGTGACCGTGCGTAGGGCATCCCGGTCTAGTAGGGGGCGCAATTGGTGCACCAGGCGAACCTGGTGGAATGCCCCCCTTGCCACGGCTGCCACATGGTCATCCATCGACAGCCGGGCATCTAGGAGGACGCCCAAATTGCGCGCCCGTTCCACAGGAGGCAATTGCTCGGCCCCTATGGCCAGCAATGGTGTCAGCTGGCTGAACCGAGGTGCCGGTAACCACAGCCACTCAGTCTTGGAGGGGTTGAGCTTGAGTCTGTTGTCCCCCATCCAGACCCCGACGGCTTCCAAACACCGGGACATCATTTCGACAGCCTCGTTGGGGTGGTTTGGGGTGGAAATGTACAGCTGAGTATCATCAGCGTACAGATGATACTCAACCCCAAAACCACGGATGATCTCCCCCAGTGGCTTCACATATGCGTTGAACAGAAGGGGCGAGAGGACCGACCCCTGTGGCACCCCACAAGTGAGTGGCCTCAGGGTCGACCTCTGCCCCCCTGCCAACACACATTGCGTCCGGTCGGAGAGGTAGGAGCCGAACCACCGCAGAACGGTGCCTCCAACTCCCATCCCCTCCAGCCGGCGCAATAAGATACCATGGTCGATGGTATCAAAAGCCGCTGACAGATCTAATAGGACCAGGATAGAGGAACAACCCCTATCTCTGGAGGGCCAACGCGACCAAGGCCGTCTCCGTGCTGTGCCCGGGTCGGAAGCTGGACTGGCGTGGGTCTAGATATTCGGATTCGTCAAGGTGTCGCAGAAACTGCTGTGCCACCACATTCTCTACAACCTTCGCTAGAAAGGGAAGGTTGGAGACTGGACGATAATTAGCTAGCTCCATCGGGTCAAGGGAAGGCCTCTTGAGTAAGGGCCTCACCACCGCCTCTTTCAAGGCGGTTGGTAAGGACCCCTCGCCCAACGAGGCATTCACCAGGCCCAGCAGCCAGCCTCGTGTCACTTCCCAGGATGCCAGTACCAGCCAGGAGGGACACGGGTCCTTTAAACATGTGGTGGGTCGCAGCCGTCCACGCAACCTGTCCAAATCCTCGGGGGCAACAGAATCAAACTCCTCCCAGAATGGTCTCACAAGACTCACTGTTGACGGCTCCTCTGGTCTACTGAAGGGGGCCCATCCGCTCCGGATCTGAGCGACTTTGTCCTGCAGATATTCCCCAAACTCCTCTGCTCTGCCCTGCAAAGGGGCTTCCCGCGTCTTCTGTGATAAGAGGGAGCGGGTTACCCGAAACAGGGCGGCAAGTCCATGGAGTAGTTTTCTTGGCAATGTTTTCAGAAGAGCTTTGCCTTCACCTTCTTTCTCTAGTGGGGGGTAACCTGGCCAAAGTCACCCAGCTGGTTTTTCTGCCTAAGGCAGGAGAATAGAAACTCCCATTCCTTCAGTTTTTAATCCAGCATTTTAGCCACAAGACCAGATGGGTTCTGTTTGTATACAAAAATATATAGTATTATGGTATTCTACTTTTATCCCACAGCTATATATACAAGCATTGCATATATACGAATGTACTTTTCCTCTTTTTGTCTCTCAAATCAGACTGACTCCTCATGACTACACAGGCAAGTCCCTGCAGTTTTCTTGGCAGCAAAATATTTCGGAAGTGGTCTGCCTCTGCCTTCTTCTTCCTAGAGCTGAGAGGAACGATTGGCCCAAAGTCATCCAGATGGCTTCCGTGTCTAAGGCAGGAAGAGTCCCAAAAGTGTTTTTTTTCAAGAGGCAACTGGACTTTCAGGTTTTTCTTTGAAGACGTTTCTCTTCTCATCCAAGAAGCTTCTTCAGCTCTGACAGAACAATGGGGAATGGAAGGATTCATACTCCTTGCAGACAGCTGGTCATTTGCATCCTTTTAGAGGGTCCTTAGGGTCACCTGGAGGTTTATCTGTGTCCTCAGAGTCACCGGAGTGGTGCAAATGGGTGTGGAGCCTTCTTGGAACTGTTGAAAGGACTGCGTTGTGGACTGGAGAACAGCTGTCTACATGGAGTATAAATCCTTCCATTCCCCACCATCCAGTCAGAGCTGAAGAAGCTTCTTGGATGAGAAGCGAAACGTCTTCAAAGAAAAAAGCAGAAAGTCCAGTTGCCTCTTGAAAAAAGGCACCTTTGAGACAACCGTGACCTGGATGTCTGAGAATCTCCATAGACAAGGCAGGAGGAGAGCTCACGATTTCCCAGTTTCAGGTAATCCTCAACTTACAACCATTTCTTTAGTGACCGAAGTTACAATAGCACTGAAAAAAGTGCTTGATGACCATTTTTCACATTTAAGACCCTTGCAGTATCCACATAGTCAAATGGTTAAAATTCAAGTGCTTGGCAACTGACATGTACTTATGATGGTTGCAATGTCTTGGGATTATGTGATCATCATTTGAAACCTTCCCAGTCGGCTTCTGACAAGCAAAATCAAGGGAGGGGGAGCCAGATTTGCTTAAAAATCACACGATTCACTTAACAATTGCAATGATTTGCTTAACAACTGTGGCAAAAAAGTCTGAAAATGGAACACCCCTCCCTTAACAACTGTCTTGCTTAGCAACAGACATGCTGAGTTTAATTGCACTTGCAAGTTTAGTGATAGGTCATTTATCCCGGCTAAGTATCAAATGGCCAACTCCTTGTGGTAGCTTCCTACTGCCCTACCCTGAAGTTCCCCTATGGCATTTCTTTCTCCTGGTATCAGAAGCCCCTTGGAACCTAGAACTGTCAGAAACTTTTGCTGCCATCAAAATGTTTTCAGTGAGAAAGGTTGAAGTGAGTTGTTTGAATTGTTTCTACTAACTAAAAATAAAAAGGGAAAGAAAGCAAGGAAAGAGGCCTAGCGGAGTGTTTATGCCGCAAAAGAGTTTTGCCTTTGCCTTTGAATGCAATCAAAGAAGAAAGAGAGAGAAAGCCAACGGAGGCATCCTCAAAGCCTGGAAATGTTGCAGAATGGAAAAACCTGCCCATTTTTCTTGTCCTTTGGACGAGCGCTGTGAAAACGGGGAAACTGTTTTTAATCAATAACAGTTCAAACACTGAGACAACAATCATGTCATAAACTCTAAACTTTGCATGAAAACTCTCTGATCTTTGGACTCCTCCCCTCCCTCTTTGGGCTGAGAATGCCAATACTTTTCTTTTTCTTCCTTCCTTCCTTCCTTCCTTCCTTCCTTCCTTCCTTCCTTCCTTCCTTCCTTCCTCCCTCCCTCCCTCCCTTTCTTTCTTTCTTTCTTTCTTTCTTCCTTTCTTCTCCTTCCTTCTTTTTTCCTTCTTTCTTTCTTTCTTTCTACTTTTTCTTTTCCTTCCATCCTCCCTCCCTTCCTTCCTTCCTTTTTTCCTTCCTTTCCCTTTCTTTCTTTTTTCTTTCTTGCGCCTTTCTTGCGCCTTTCTTCTCTCTCTCTTCCTCTCATTCTTTCCTTCTTTCTTTTTTCTTCATGGGGTGCTGGCGATGGCAGATTTACTGGGAAGATCACAGGAAAGAGTTTAATTTTTTTTTTTAAAAAATGATCTGCCTCCAGAAACCAATAAGGCCCCCTCAGAACATCAAGGTGTTGCTTTGAAGTGCCTTCTGGCTATAACCCTCTTCAGTTACTATGCAATCAAATAATTAAATGGAGGCTTAGGGAAGACGGAGAAGAAGAAAAAATCTTTTGCCTAGCAATTAAATGTTCCATTTTGGACAGTTGTGAGGGCATTTCTTTTTATTCAAGATGTTACACAAAACTACAAAGACTTTTAACACAAAAGCTTGAATTGCTCCTAATATAAGTGACAAATCACTGAGACTTCATTGGGGGTAATCCAGTGATAGTGAACCTTTTTAGACACCGAGTGCCCAAACGTGCAGACATGCACATGTGCAAGCATGAACAAATGTGCACATGCGTGGGCATGCGGGCATGCACAGCAGAGACCCGAAAACCAGCTGGCTGGCAGGAGGTGGGGCATCCCAACACCGGTAGCGTGGCAAGAGAGAGCAAAGGGAGCAAAGATCTTTTTCTTTCGTGAGCTTCTGTTTCGTCGTTTGCAGGGAAACAGAAGCTCACGGAAGAAACGCCACAGAGATCTGACCAGGGGCGAGGGCGTACATGCCAGCAGAGAGGGCTCTGTGTGCCATCTCTGGCACGTGTGCCATAGGTTCGCCATCCCAGGGATAATCTGTCACACAGACACCAGGAGTGCCCAAATCTTTTCTCTTCTGCTCCCAGCAAAAGCTTACTTTTATTCCCACCCCCCAAGAATTCTCGTGTTTGTGCCTGTGTGAAATTTCCTTGCCCATCTCAACTTCTTGCTCATAAAAAAACCCTGCCCTCTGAACAGTAAATTGCAGACTTCTTGACCTGACCTGTTGGACTACAATGGGCATTATGCACAGCCAACACAGGGCTGCAGTAGTGGGAGTTGGAGCCCAATGAAGCTGGAAGATACTCGATTAGGGGAAACTGTTATAATGATCAGAACCACTTTTTTTTTTAATGGCCCGTTTTCCATTCATAAATTATCCTCCTTTCATTTCATGGGAAGGCAATCTTACGGGACCAGAAAATAGATTTGGATTTGCAAGAACATTTTTTCGTGAGGCGCCTCACAAAATGGCTGCCTTGGGAGGCGTGGCCAATCACAAAGCAGCCAGTTTTCAAACCGCAATGGACCCTGCACACCTCTTGCAACCTATAAAGATGCTGCCTGTACTTCTTCTGGGCTGGGAAGCTCACTTACAGATGAACCACAGGGAGGAAACCACTTTCCATTTTTATGTTAGAACAGTGGTGTCAAACTTGATTTTATTGAGGGCCCCATCAGGGTTGTGTTTGACCTCAGAGAGCCAGGGGGAGAGTAACCATGATGGGCATGGACAGCTCAACATCATGTCTCTTCCCTGAGACCTCACTCGCTCTCATTATAATCCTTCCTTTTCTTCTTTTTCCTTCCCTCTCCTCTTCATTATCTTTTCTTCCCCCTTCCCCACTTTCCTTACTTTTCCTTCCTTGCTCTCTTAACCATTGTTCCTTTTTTCTCTTTCTCTTTCCTCTTTCCCTTTCTCCTTTCCTGTCTCTTCTTGCATACTCAAATGCAAAAGGGGAAACATTTCTCCTTTTGTTATGTTTTTCTGCCAGCAAAAAAAGAGTTTGGGGGTCTTTTCCCCACCTCCTGGGCCCCATTTTCGGCTGTGACAGCTTCCTGCAACTTTCTGCAAGCAAAAACAGAGTGTGTGCTCCCCCCACCGGAGCTCCATTTTTGCTGGCAGAGGCACCACAGGCCAGTCCTTTGCTGTTTCCAGACTGGCCCTGTGGGCCAGGTCTAAGCACCCCGCGGGCCAGGTCTAAGCACCCCGCGGGCCAGGTCTAAGCACCCCGCGGGCCAGGTCTAAGCACCCCGCGGGCCAGGTCTAAGCACCCCGCGGGCCAGGTCTATGCACCCCGCGGGCCTGGCCTAATCACCCCACGGGCCGGGTCTAAGCAACCCACTGGCCAGGTCTAAGCACCCCGTGGACCAGATCTAAAGACCCCACGGGCCAGGTCTAAACACCCCCCGGGCCAGGTCTAAACAACCCGCAAGCCAGGTCTAAGTAACCCGCAAGCCAGGTCTAAGCACCCCACGGGTAGGATCCAGACTGCAGGCTTAAGGTTAACACCCCTGTTTTAGAAGGTGTGTTTGGAGCTTATAAGGAGGCAAGCAGTGTTTTTGAAAATATAGAGGACTCCAGAAATCAGTAATTTTCTTCAGAGCATACAAGATTCCTGTTTCGGTAAAATGATTCGTGGGAGGAGTAGCAAGAAGAATGAAGAGACTGTTGGATGCTAAAAGAGGCATCTGCTGATGTATATGAGTGCTGTTTTTGTACCTTGTCCACTATCCTCTGTTCTATAGTAGAACAAGAGCCAATCTAGCCTAGCGGTTAAAGTACCAGGCTAGAAACCAGGAGACTGTGAATTCTACTCCCACCTTAGGCATGAAAGTTGGCTGGGTGACTTTGAGCCAATCACAAGGAGACTGATTTCTACCCCTGCCTTAGGCATGAAAGCCACACTTTAACCTGGTCAGTCTGTCTCAATCCAATTCACTTTATAACATCAGGGTTGTTGTGGGAATAAAATAGGAGGAAGTGCCTATTAGCCATTGTTGGAAGAAGTGTCCCTCTGGGTTCGGCTCCAAGTGGAGAAAAAGACACTGGAGACATGGAGGCTGCTTGGAAAGATGGTTTAATGGTGGACAGGACCACATGGCTTGAGCTCCTGAACAGAAAAGGTGATCACATGCTTCAATGTTGGTGGAGGAAAAGAGAAGGAAGGGCTGAGATGCTGAAAGTCCCTGGTTTTATGCCCTCTCTGGCGTTTGATCTTGAGCTTGTATCCTGATTGGTTGTCAGACTCCCATGGGGCCATGCAGGGACAACTCTCTGGGCTGCGTTTTGAATCCAGGTTTGGTGGAGTTCTCAGATGCCATGTGGGGAGTTGGGTAAAGGGCCAATATTATCATGCCTTAATCCCATCCCCCTGGAGCTGAAGGGGAGAACTCTTTATTATGTAAAGGGACTGGCTTGGGCAATCTTCTCGGCAGCTGCAGTGAGTAGAATGGTCGAGGCACGGAAATCAGCTGGGCTGCGTGGGCGGGGCGAGTGAGCCAGAGAGTAAGAGGACAGGATAGTGCCAGTGTGGGGGGAGGGTGCGGAGGGGGGGTAGCTGGTGGTCAGAACTACGGGTTCACCCAAACCGGTCTGAACCGGCAACAGCCCACCTCTGAATATAATTAAATAAACCTAATGAAGAAAAAAATATTTCGCATACTGTATATTTGCAAATAGATTTCTAAGATGTGCTGCTTAGTAGCCGGCTGGTTTTCATGGTTACCAAATAGCTGTTCAATAAGGCATTTATATTGTCTCAAGGCCAATCCCAAAAGCCCACTCCAGTTCAGTTTGGTCAAGCCACCCATAAAAGGGATACACAAGGATAGGAAGCGGGCACCAAGAAACCTTCCCTCCCTTCCCTGAGTGCTTGGCACAGCGAGTGCTGCATTGAGAAGAAAGGGCTTGAGATGGGCCATGCATAAAAGAGGTTGAGAGAGCTGGCATGAAGAAGCCCACGGTTGCCCCATCTCTCTCCTAAATAAATGCTTACTGAGTAGCTGCAGCTGCCCTGGAGATGGCATTGGCTGGCATTGGAAGGTTCGTTTGGTTATTTGGGAGCAAAGGGGCCAGTGTCATGTTTTCTATGGAGAGAAAGCTTGTGCTTCACCAGCTGCAACTCTTAGGAGAAATTGTTCATTGGTTTCCTGGTTTTAATGATTGGACTTCTATACCTTTGTCCTTTGTGGACTGTTTTTCAGCATCAGAGTGTGTTTATAAAAGACACACACACACACACACACACACACAAAACCTCTGTCTACAAAAAGATACAGAATATCATGCCTGAAAGAGTCCTGCTTAAGGAAGCTTTCGGAAAGCACTTAGAGCAGGAGAAGAGTTGGCAGAGTTGGTTTGGGGCAACTTCAAAATGCCTGTCTCCCAAAGCTTCTTAAAAGAACCTTGATTGGACAGCCATTCTAATAGAGGCTTGTTTTCTGTCCAAAACCTATTTAGTTCATTTATTTTATTTATATCCCACCTTTATTATTTTTATAAATGACTCAAGGTGATGAACATATCTAATGCTTCTTCCTTCTCCTATTTTCCCCACAACAACAACCCTGTGAAGTTGTTGTGGCCTGCCAGTGGCCAGCAGAGCTGGTGGCAGACTCAGACAGTGAGGAGGTTGGAGTAGGAAGATGGGCCAGTCCTGGAGTCTGGGGAAGGCTCTGATGAGGGATCTGCGTCGGAGGCAGAGATGGGACCAGGGCCGTCTGACAGTTATCAGCTGCCTTCAGAGTCGGAGATCAGTGGGGCAGAAGAACAGCTGGAGGCTGTTCCTGAGGTGCGCGTGTGCAGAGCTGCCAAGAGAAGGGAACAATTAAGTAACAAGGGCCAACTCGATAGTAAGGCACAGGTGGGTGGTGAATGGCCCTCCCATATAAAGAGGAGTGAAAGAGGAGTGGAGTTTGCAGGAGACAGTTCGATTAATTAGCATGAAGATTTGTTCATGACTTTCAGAGAGTCCTTGCCAAGCATTTTCTTGTACGGCATTTTGTTTGGAAGATATTGGCCTGGCAGCTCTCCAAGCCTGATAAGGTCTGTGGCTATAAAAATCACCCTTGAAAGACTGTTTTCTGGGACCTTTGCTGGACGTGAATGAGAGGAATTCACATTAGCTCAATTAAAAAGGGTTTTGTCGGGACAAGGAGTCTGCTTCATGATTGTGTGAAGCCTAGGTCAGAACAGAAGTGAGAGAGAGAGAGAGAGAGAATGGGTGGTCTGAAGTCACTCAGGTTTTTCATACCTAAGGCAGGACTAGAACTCAGACTCTTCCACTTCCTAGCCTGGTGCCTGAACCACTAGACCCGTGATGGCAAACCTATGGCACACGTGCCAGAGGTGGCACGCAGAGCCCTCTCTGTGGAAACATGCACTGTCGCCAGCTGCTCTTCTGTGGGCACACACACAGCTGGTGTTCAGGGGCATCGGAGCACCGGAGAACGGCCTGAAAATGGCCCCCAAAACAACCAAAACACAGGGCGTTTTGGGGGCGTTTCCCAGGTCATTTTTTTGTGTTGTTTTCAGACCATTTTTCAGGCCAAGACCGAAAAATGGCCTGAAAATGACCTGAAAAAACAGCCTGAAAACAGGCATACATGTGCCTGCCAGTCAGTGCTCCAGCACATATGAAGACTAGCTGGCCAGTGCACGTGTGCATGCCAGAAACTCAAAGACCAGCTGGCCGGCACGCACATGCGGACTGGCCAGCTGGTCTTTGAGTTTTCGGTGCTGCAACACATGCAGATACACATGTACGCAAACACATATACGCACATTCCGGTTTGGGCATTGGTTGCCAAAAAGGTTTGCCATCACTGCACTAGACCAAACTCACCAGCAAACAGAAAACTATCCTACTGCACGGATCAGCTATAAGGACCTTCTGTGGCCAGGGCCATCATGACACTTGGAGACAAATAGACTGAAATCCTGACATAAATAAAGTTTTAGCATGCACAAGATCGTGCACCGAAGTGAGGTTTGGATGCTCTCATAGAGATCTTCCCAAAGTTAGGCTATTCCTGGGTTACTTAAAAAAATTTCCAGGATGCCATAAAACTTGACTACTCTGGATGGTTTACATAGGTAGAGAAAACAATAAATATAATGAGGACCACAGCCAAAGAATACACCAATAACCAGGTTTTTAGGGACTTCCTAAACATCATAAAAATGCATAGAATTCTGACGTTGTATTTAATCTTGAGGCCTTAGAAGACATCCAGTTTCGGAATGGGACAACTTGTCGCAGCCAACTCATTTAACAATTGGCTCACTTAGCGACATAAATTTTTGGTCCAGCTGTGGTCATAAGTCGAGGACTACCTGTATTATAGCACTAGAACAGCCAAGGAAAATTTAAGGCTGTCCCACTCATAAGATGTGGGATAGAATAACAGAATAACAGAGTCGGAAGGGACCTTGAAGGTCTTCTAGTCCAGCCCTCGGCTCAAGCAGGAAACCCTATGCCATTTCAAGAGAAATGGCTGAGAGACAAGCAACGCCAGTGTGGTAAGACGAAAAAAGGATGGGGATAGGCCTAAATATCTGTGGAAGGGGAAGATGGAGGAAATGACAAGATAGTGCTATAATGTTTCGACTCATATCACATAACCTACAATATTTAGGCAAAGGGGCAAAGTTTGAATCAGGATATCACGACATATGTGTTTTCATTTTTCCCCCACTGCAGTTTGTACAAGATGCCTATGTTGCCAAGGTCTTTTTCTGGCATGGTTATGTGCCGGAGGAGAAAGGACCAACATGCAGCAAAACCAGGACTGTAATTCAGTAATGAGAGGAGGAGATATGCTTAGCTGGCAATTGCAGAAGCGTCCCCAGGTCCATATCTGGCACCTCCAATTAAAAGAAAGAGTTAGCAAAAGATTTGAAAAGGACCCCAGAGAGAGCATCTTCAAGTCAGAAGAGACAGTTCTAGACTGCATGAACAAATAATATGTCTCATTATAAAGTAGCTTCATGCTGTATCTTCTTAAAAGAGAAAGAAGAATGAAAATGGCCAGACTGACTTGATAGGTGATAGGTAGATGATAGAGGGAGAGGGAGAGGGGGAGATGATAGAGATGATAGAGGTGATAGGTGATAGATGGAGATAGATGATTGATTGATTGATTGATTGATTGATGGAGATGGATGGATGGATGAGAGATAGATAGATAGATAGATAGATAGATAGATAGATAGATAGATAGATAGATAGATAGATAGAAAGAAAGATAGATAGATAGATAGATAGATAGATAGATAGATAGATAGATAGATAGATAGATAGGACAGAGATGGTAGATGATAGATAGATGATAGATAGATAGATAGATAGATAGATAGATAGATAGATAGATAGATAGATAGATAGATGGATGGATGGATGGATGGATGGATGGATGGATGGATGGATGGACGGACGGACGGACGGACGGACGGACAGACAGACAGACAGATGACAGACAGATGATAGATGGATGGGTAGATGGATGGGTAGATGGATGGATGGATGGATGGATGATAGATAGATACTGTAGGTAGGCAGGCAGGCAGGCAGGCAGGCAGGCAGGCAGGCAGGCAGGCAGGCAGGCAGGCAGGCAGGCAGGCAGGCAGGCAGGCAGGCAGGCAGGCAGGCAGATGATAGATAGAAAGCTAGAAAGCTAGAGAAAACCTTGCATGGTCTGTGTGTGTGTGTGAGAGAGAGAGAGGGGTGGGTTGCTCACGCATTACTGCCGGTTCAGTGTGCACAAACATTTTGTGCTCCATGTGCATGCGCATTTTAACAAAAATAAGTCTGCGAATGCGCAAAATGTCAAAGAAAAGAAAAAAAATTAAATGTGTGCAATTACAATTGTACTGCACATGCGCAGAACCAAAATGAACTGGTCCGAACTAGTAGGAACCCATCTCTGATGTGTGTGTTCAAGGCTTTTGCTGTGCCCAGGACTAATATGGCACCGGAAGCCAGAAATGCCTCTCCCTCTTCCTCTTCCCCCCCCCCACACCCTCTCCCTTTTCCAGCTCCCACTCCCTCCCTCCCTTTCCTCCTTCGGATGCCCCCCTCCTTGCCCTGCTCACCTCCCTCTCCCCTTTCTATCTCTAGCTCCCCTCCTCGTCTCCCTCTCCCTCTCTGCATTTTGGAAGCCCTGAATCACAGGATAGGAGAACTGATGACACATACCAAAAGATAAAAGGGGCATTGACTGAGAGAGCGAGGGAGATAATCCCATATCTGCCCTACATAATTTCTTAAAATGTACTGGAAATTTAGGGAAGTGGTTTTAACAACTACCATCGTATTTATATTCATTGCATTGACATACACAACTTTTGTGTGTGACCAGGTGATCTGCCCAAGCCACAGACCGATACGTTTTCGGGGAATATAAAAGTACATATTCAGGATTAATGTGTCAAGGCTACCTGCCAATGTATACTGAAACTGTAGTTCTGATTTCGTTCAGGGCATAACTGTACATTCACTGGTTTGGCAGCTGAGGAAGGACTGAAGGGGGAAACTCCTGACCACAACCAAAGGGAGAAATCAAGAATACCTTTCACCCAAAACACACCCAAGTCGATCGCAACGAGGATGGAGGAGGAAGACAAACCTATTTGATGGTGGCACTTGAGCAATAGATTTCTTTTTCTAAAATGGTCGCCTAGGCAGAAAGAGAGCAGTATGGGGCAAAGAACACCCCTAAATTGCTTTTCAGCTGCCTTGACCTCCCCCAACAGGTAAAAACCGATGCCCATCCAGGCAGGATCTGCCATAAAGCAGAAGGGGACAGGATAAGAACAAAGTTGCACTTGGTTTTCTACCTGTTCTCCCAAGCCAAGGATAGTGTGGTGCTGCAGATGTTCAGCCACTCCAGCAGAATTAGGCCTGTACCTCAGCTTTGTTATCTGTCCTTGTGAAGCTGCCACAAAACACATTGATTGCAGTGGTGACAGACTAATATGGCTGCCTTCAGACATGTGTTACATAAAGTGCTTTCCTACCATCTCCATAGGCAGCTTTCCCTAAGAGTTAGAACCAAACCACCTGCGCAGTGATCAAACATTTGGCAATAATCCAGAATCTTTGCAAATTACGTGATCTTGAACTTCTTTCATCGCCATCCAACTTCAATTAGAGCATTTGTCAGTATCCAGAATGCTCTATTTTATTTTATAGTTCAGCAACAAGAAAGTGGAGAAAGACAAACAAGGCGGACAGATTGAAATGAGGGAAACAGGAGCAGAGTAGAACAAATTTTCAGGAATTACTGTTGATTTATCCATTTATTCATTCACTCATTTTAGGAGGGGAAAAAAAGGATTTGCTAATTATCACAAATGACGAAGCTACCCAATATTAAGAGAGCATTTTCCCTCTGAATTTTCCACAAGGCACAGACTGAGTTTATTCGAAGCATAGTTTGCTTCATAGTGAAAAGGGAGAAAACTTTTCAAGAGCTTCAAGCATGCAAAAGTCAATCAATCATATTAACTAAACCTGCCAATCTAGACAGTGGCCAGAGACCAGCAAAACCCAAGAAATTCAAAGTTAGATCAACCAGTCAAGATTGCGAAGACTTCCCTCTTTCTCAGGCAAGCTTTTAAAACAGGAAAAGGCCAATTCTGCTTTCAATCTTCCCGCTTTCATCATAAGGAAATAGTTGGTTCCTCAGTCTGGTTCCTGCCAAGTAAGAAATACACCCTAACTTGGTTGAAGATCAGAAGGAATTGGACGTTTAGGATAATGTGAAGGTACTTGTGAATTAAGATCTGTTTTATAGGTTGATCTGAATTTCTTCGTATCCTTGGTCCTTCTGCCAGTGGAGAAAGATTAGAAATGAACATGACTAAAAATAAAGGTAAAGGTTCCCCTCACACATATGTGCTGGTCATTCCTGACTCTAGGGGTGGTGGTGCACATCTCAGTTTCAAAGTCGAAGAGCCAGTGCTGTCCAAAGATGTCTCCATAGTCATATGGCCGGCATGACTAAACGCCAAAAGCTCACGAAACACTGTTACCTTCCCACCAAAGGTGATTCCCATTTTTCTACTTGCATTTTTTTACATGCTTTCGAACTGCTAAGTTGGCAGAAGCTGGGACAAGTAACGAGAGCTCACTCCGTTACGTGGCACTAGGGATTTGAACTGCCAAGCTGCCAACCTTTCTGATCGACAAGATCAGCATCTTAGCCACTGAGCCGTCCTATACTTTGGCAGTTACCTTCTTGAAGAGCAGTTGTTGGCTGGTTGCCTTAGGCAGGTTGGCCGACTCTCTCTTCTACTGTCAGGAAGGCGCTTGTGGATGTCCTCTTTGGCCATTGTAATAGTTTTGCATAGCACTTTGCTGATGAAGATGCTCAAATTTACTCTCCACGAGTCATGCCTATCATGTGACCCGAGTGATGATGGCTGGCCCTGTTAATTGGAATTCTTTTTGGCCTTTGAATTAAATGGATAATGTGCTCACAACTATTAAGTATGTCCTCTAGCATTTCTGGTTGAGATCCATGCCTTCCCTGGCTTTTCCAGAGGACAGTATCTTTGTGTGTATACTCAATGGGTATTTCCTGCCTATTGAAAGTGGTTGCAATGAAGCTTCTCCTTAAAAAGACTCTTCCTCAGTCCAACCAATGGGGCAGCTCCCAGCCTTCCACTGGGGTTACAGAGGTGTTGGGGAGGCAACCTCAGGGCACCTAGAAGTTTGGTCTGGATCACTTGATGCCTTTCAGTCAAGGCTCAGGTCTAGGCACTGAACAGAAATGCCCTTGTTTCTGTTGGTTGACAGCTTTTGTCAGGTTTTAGATGAAGAGGTGTGTTTCTTTTGGTCTTACTACACTTCTACCAGCAAGCTTCTGAAGGGTCACTGGGGACTGAGGTCTGTCTGGTGTTTCAGCTGTTTCTTCCTCTGTGGATCGATTTGCTCTTTTTCCCATACATTTTTAAACAATCCGATTCTCATTCATTCTCTCTATATAATCAAATCGCCACAACATACGTCTTTCCTACTAGACGTTCACTTTTATATACAATCCATATTCAGTTATTGTACACATTCCTTCTTGAATGTCTCTCTTCATCTTTTATCGCGCTTGTTCTTTAAGCATCCATTCCCCTAAGGCACCCAATGCTCATTTTTGCACAACGACAGTACCAGAGCAGTGGTGGGGTTCAAAATGTTTCACTACAGGTTCTGTGGGTGTGGCTTGGGGGGCGTGACATGACTTGGTGGGTGTGGCTTGGTGGCGTGGTAGAGGAAGGTTACTGCAAAATCCCCATTCCTTTCCAATCAGCTGGGACTCGAAAGGCAGAGAATAGATGGGGGTGGGGCCAGTCAGAGGTAGTATTTACCAGTTCTCCAAACTACTCAAAATTTCCATTATCAGTTCTCCAGAACTGGTCAGAACCTGCTGAATACCATCTCTGTACCAGAAGCAGGCTTGTTGACAGCCATTTTGTTAAATACATATACTCACTACTGCCTCCTTTTCTGCTAGCTCTTACCCTGCCTAAAATTTCTCCGATCACTTCCTCGTTCTTGCTAAACATTCTACCAAGACAAACAATTTAGTGACTTGCTCCATTTTTTTGCCATTTATGCCCAACTTATAGCTGTTCCCTCCTATTCCTGGGTCAAGCCCAACTCCTTCATTGTGCCAGGGTATTTGGGAGAAAACATCAAGAATTTCAGCCTTTCCTTGCCATGCTTTCTTTTTTGTAGTATATGCTGGAGATTTAAACATTCATTTCCCTATTAAGTAGCAGAAAGTAGCTCCATCTGGCCAAGGTGGGTCATAGAAGGTTGCCACAGGTGCTTTCTAAGGAGATGTATCAGATTTGGATCAATCACAGATTTAAAAAGGAGTCATGCATACTTTTGCATTTATTTGTTTGTTTGTTTCTTTACTTCATCATTTTTATGTGGTGTATATTGGAGGTGGTGACCCTTTGAGAGCTGTATGCAACAAAATTTCATTTTAATGTATGCTGATGTACATTCAAAGTGACAATAAAGTTTTCTATTCTATTCTATTCCATTCCATTCCATTCTATTCTTTCAGCAGAGCCAGTCAATTTAGCTTCCATCCAGATTGGGATCAGGGCTCTCAGCGAAGCTACTTTCTTGAACTACGTATAGGTAGGAGACCTCATGTCCTTCAAATGTCCTTTCAAATCAAGCAAGGGAGTAGAGATAGGCCAAGCCCATCAGCATTTCCTTGGGATTTGCTCAAGCTCCCAGTCACAAGGTTTTTAACCACACTGCAACAAACCCTCTTCGTTCTTAGCAGATTCTATGAATTGGAAACCTGAAAGTATAACATTGTTCTCTTATAAGGGACCCCAGCAGGATGAGCTTAGAAGAAGGCCTGACTCTGTAAATAAGAATTCCAGAAACTGAAGCACCTCAGTCTGTGACAAAGCCTTAAATGGTGCTAAGCACCCAAGTGACTGACCTATCTAAGAACTATCCCTGCAAATTCAGTAATAAGCCAAGAGGGCCTAAGTAGTCTTAACCCTTTGGATAGCACATGTTGAAGATGACTGCTACAACAGTTTATAGCTACAGCAAAGGCAGCAGGAATCAGACCCCTCCACCTGCATGGAAGCTGAAGGCACATGTGGCAAGCTCAATTACTGGAATTCAAGAGAGTTGACCATAAGAGGGGCAAGAAGACCAGCAGGGAGGACCGGCACTGGCCAGAGTGCTGATTTTGGGGTTGGCTAGCTGGAAGGAACAGGAATTAATCCACCAGTTCCAAGACAGTGTTGGTGAGGAGACTCAGTGGGTGATCCAAGGGTGATCCTAAAGGCCTGAGGGGCTAGAAGTAATGGCCCTAGAAATTGCCTTAGCTCTCCTTTAATATTATCCTTAGTTTCCTCCACAGACTCCCCTCTCATTGAAGAAGACAATGTAGGGTCTGGGGCCCTGCCTTTGCCTATCACTTTCCTTGTCATTAGCACACACTCCTAACTGGGGCGCCCAAGAAAATGTTAAAACAGACATCACAGCATCATGGTGCAAGCTCTGGTACTCAAGGATAAATATTCAGGTGTCAGGCACTAATACGTAAATCACTGGATTTGCAACAGGGCATCACACCAACATAGATTTAATCCTTTGCCCCATTGCATCACACACACACCCTCTGTAGATACCTATAGTTTTTATTCCCCCTACTTAATTTTAAACATCATCTTAGAAAAAATATATATACTCACAGAAGGCAAAGTAGCAGTTACAAAGGTTTTCATTTCTATGATAGGTTCCAGTTCCAGAAAATAAAAACTATGCAGCGTAACAATGTAAGGCTTTGTTTGTTTCACTATTTCTCCAGACAAATGCTAACAGTTAGCTCAAGTGGTAGATATCAACCTATAGGTACCAGAGATGGTGGTGGGAAGCAGCTCAGATTGTTGCATCTTCAGCAATTGGGAGTTTGTGATTGTTACAACCCACAAGGGAAGCACTTGGAAAGTCAAGAAACTTTTTCAAGGGCGGCCTTGGTCTCCAAAATCCAGATGATGTCCACTGGTACTCAACGTTGCTTCCTGTTGCCTGACAGGATAAGAGGTTGTGAGTACTCCATCACTGGAGTCTTTTAAAAAGGGACTGGACAACCATTTGTCTGAAATGGTATAGGGTTTCCTGCTTGAGCATGTGGTTGGAGTAGAAGACCTCCAAGGTTCTGTCTAACTCTTGTTAGACAAAACTCTTGTTTTGAGTTTGCACCAAGACTTTACTGAGAATTGCTGCTGCTGCAGATAAATCTTGAAGAAAAATTGTTGATATAGGCCACTGGTATCTTGAAAGGCAAAAAGGAGAGGAAGTGGCTGAAATGTTAGAGTTCCCTAATATCTTTGTGTCCCTGGTAAATGCCCTTTAACATCCCCAGCCCCACCCTCAACTTACCCTGTACATTGTGAGCAATAATCACAACCACAGTTTTTCTATGCCACCAGTGAGACTAGTACAAAATGAAGACTACATCTTCTTGAGGGAAAAGATAGCCACAGATTATCTTCAACGAATGGCCTCTATTTGCCAGTGGCCATGTCTTCATTCTATGTGTCATCCCAAGTTTGAACATTACAGGACAGAGGTGTCATATATTGGTATATATGGTATGTAATGCATATATTTATAGAGAACAAGCTGCAATAAGGGTGATTTTTTAAAAAAAAGATGGACCTCCAATATGCTTTCTAATTTAAAAATGGTCAAATTACTCAACAGCTCTTACTATATAGATTTCAAAATCATCCTTACTCACTTGATAACATAATAACAGAGTTTGAAGAGACCATGGAGGTCTTCTAGTCCAGCCCCCTGGTCAAGCAGAAGACCCTATATCATTGCAGACAAATGGTTGTCCAAAATCTTCTTTAAAACTTCCAGTGTTGGAGCACCCACAATTTCTGGAGGCAAGCTGTTCCACTGGTTAATTGCTCTAACTGTCAGGAAATTTCTCCTCAGTTCTAAGTTGCTTCTCTCCTTGATTAGTTTCCATTCATTGCTTTCAGATGGTTTGGTTACCCGTCTCCCTTCTGGCATCCCCTTAGATATGGTAACACTTCTAGCATGTCACTCCTAGTCCTTCTTTTCATTAAACTCCCTCAATAACCCAATACTCAGATCTCCCTCAATATCTGCCATGTTCCTTTGATTAATATTTTGCTTTCTGTTTTTTTTCCCCAGGGGAGGAAAAACAAAGTTTTATCCTTTAGCATTTTAAAAACCATGGAAGAGATACTCCACTTAGGCCAGGAGCTTCACAAACTAGCCTGGAAATTCCCCATCCATTCCCCATATGTCAATAGTTGAAAAGTGCATGAGACCATTTGAGTTCAGTCGCATTGTATTGCTACCTCCAGAATGCAGGATGAGGTCCCACGCTTCTTAAATAGCAGAGTTAATGCAATATACCCAGAAAATGACAGATTAAGGTGATGTTGAATGCTCATCACATCCTACTTATACTCCAAACATAAGAGTGTTCACTTCCCATTCATTTTTAAAGGACTATTCAAACACCCTTTTATCTCCACTAAACAGCCTGCTATGTATTTGAAGACATTTTATTTTTTGTTTCTACAGACCCCTGGGGGGAACAAAGAAAGGAAAGGAAAGAAAAGGGAAAGACAAAAAGGGAGGAAGGCAAGTATTTGGGAGCACTGATATATAAAGATGCAAAAGCTTATATGCCAGTGAATGACTTCAAACTGACTCTGGCGCATTCATCTTCCCAAGAAGAATTAAACTCAGTGTGATTTCATTTTAATAGCAGAAGAAGAAAAAATACTACTGTGCAGGACTAAGTTCCTAACCTTTGATGGTGGAATAGAAAGGGGGGGAGGGAAATCACTTTCTTCACCCATGTGGTTTGCGTCTGCGTATCCATCTGTTATGTCCGGCTCACCAATTAAGGTGACCCCCCCCCTTAAGTTGAGACAGTGGTTTAATAAAGACAGCAATCTATTCAAATGAGGGAAACCATTTGCAGCTTTATTTTAACTTACAACATGGGCCTCCATCTTAGGTGCTCGGTGTGGTGTGGTTTCCCCCCCCCCCCCCCCGCCTCAAGGTAGGACTGAAGTTGCGTCTCATGTGGAAAATAATAAATGCAATGGGGAGATGGATGAGGGAGGAAGTGCCCAAGGCCGCCTTGGGAATCACACAAAGCGACATGCATCCGAGTCAAACAAATGGCTTAGATTGGCACTGTCAAGGCTGACCACCCAGGAATAGTGGCCTTAAGTGACAGATGGCAAATGCATGGCCAAAGTCGTGTTGGAACGCCAGCTGACGGGCCCAGATGAGCCACAAAATTAACAGCAAGGGAACAGGGTTTAAGCTGAAAGGGCTAACAGCGGCTGGGAGGCTAGCTTTCACAGTCCTGCTTCAGGCCCAGTGTTCAAGTACATGGCTGGTATAGGCACCCTGGGACATCCTCTCCCCTGCATTGTTTGCTGGGGGGGGGGGGGGGGGGAACAGTAGCAGACTATCCTTCTCAAGTTAGGAACCAAACATTGTTCCATTTATCAAGTCAGACACCAGCCCTGCAGTGTTTCACAGGCTCCATTTATCCTGAATGAAGAAATGACCTATAACCCCATAGGCCACATCAGTTCCCCACTAGCATCCTATTTATAGTTCTTCAAGGACCCCAAGTTTATAGAGCTGAACTGGGGGGGGGGAGGACGCAACAAAATGGTCCGTGAATATTTGGTAATTTGCTTTGGGGAGACTTGGTTTGTTTTAAGGGCGGAATGGGGACACAAGGGCAGAGTATCCTGGCTTGCTGGGCCAAACTTTCTATTATGCTCAACATATGCTTACCAAGGCTTCCTATAGCTCTTTCTAGATCTGCCTCTAGCCATTTACAGGCTGACCCTAATACTTATCCAAAGTCCTGCTTCCAGAATCAGAGCCAATTTGTGCAGAATTAGCTAATCAATTGGTTAAAAAAAAACTATTATCACTAAGGAAAATAGCAAATCCCATCAATATACCTGATCATTCTCTTCAGATCTAGAATATAGAGGTTGCATGGAGCTTTAGACCTAATGTTTCCTGGGAATACTTCGATTCTTAACTATTCCAAGATGTTTAAGAATAGAGGTCGATTTAAATATCTTAAAAGACTTACTTTAAGATATTTAAATCAATCGCTATTTTTAAACATCTTGGGTTTCAAGCTTTAATGCATGAGCCGGCAAAATGATCTGTTTCTCGTGATTTCAGTCACATTAAGGCACTTGTACATTTATTTTCGCCCTGATAACTGCTTCCAGCTGTCCATAAAGTTAATACATTCATTTGCAGTTTATATACCTTCACAGAATTTCATTTGTGTTGACTTTGGAGTTTCTTAAAAAAAAAAAATCTCTTTAGAATCTGAAGTGAGCCTAATTCTATCGCCCCACCAACCCACCCACCTCACACACCGAGTAGAAACCAGAACAAATAGGTTTTATTAATTTGAAAAATATAAAAATTTTAATAAAGGCTACATCTCTTAATTACAATAATTATTGTACCAAGTATTTTTTTTCTTTAAATGAAACTCTTTATAATGCATAATTTACAGTTTAAGTAAAACAAACATGGCAAAAGTCATAAAGTACAAGAGTTGTAGTAAAAAGGCATAAAATATACTATACATAAATCCCTTAAACAACAAAGGGAGAGTATGGACCCTGAACACAGGGCAAAACACGGCATATTAATACCATGCAGGCACAGGTACTGTACTGATTGAAGTGTGGTTTTTTTTTTCCCCTTAAAAACACACACACATTAGAGAGCCTCTATTAACAGTATTTTCCCCATCCCGTTTTTTACACTATACACATCGTGTTGTACAAACAAAATGTAACATTGTCAGAAAATGCACATATTAAACACACAAACACAAACACACAAAGTTGAAGTTAGATGTATTTCTAAGTTAGGAGATGGCGTTTCTTTGTTCCAGTGCATACAATCAAGACAGAGGAGAATTGTTCTGCATATTTCAGCCAACATCCAAGACACACATATACAACACATAAAGACTGTGGCAGCTTGAGTTGAAACAGCTCTTCCGGACATAGTCTCGGAAGCCAGCTAGCTCATCCACCATTCATGATCCAGGAAGCAACTGAAAGAGGCTGAGATATCCAAGAGTATAAAAGCTGGAAGCTTACCAGCCACCGATTGATTGATTTTGTAATATTTCAGGGGAACAACTACCGTCACAATGATGGTGCATCCAAAATTGTATTTTAACCCTGCAGGAACTTCAAACTGTTCAGAGTTGCTACAAGACACCAATACATAGTTTCCATGCCCTTGAGTGGTGGTTACAGTTAAGATGGGGCATCCCATTGCAGCCTGGCCTTTTAATTATAGCTGTAATGCTGAAAGTGCCCTGAAAGAGTAATTTCTTTTTGGTTTTTTTATAAAAAGCACAGTCAAAATTTGGTGACTATCCCACTGTTAGCTAGAGAGGTGTAAGCTGGGTGATTTCATATACTGTCTTCTCTTTCTGTGGTTCTGATCTTAGGGACTACTTTTCTGAAGCAGGCATCAGAAACAATATCAAAAAAGAAAGCTGTGCCGGTGCCTATTGATACCAAGGATAACTGACAAAGCCCCTACAACTTGTAATTATTGTTGTTAGAGTTACCCCATCAGAACACCCTTAGCACTGGAGTGTGTAGAATTTCTCCATCCTACAGTTTGTAATTAGTTATCAGATGTGGACACCTGCAGTCTGTCCCCTCTCCTGCACACAATCTTTACATTTATTTTACTGCCACCTTTCAGAATCCGGTTTTCCCATTTTCCTTTTTTGGGACTCATCCCAAAAGCAGTAGTGCCTTTCCTATAGTGCCTCCCATTAGAACCATGGTGAGCTTCAAACTGTATAAGCATTCAAATTGTCCACTCAGGGGATCGCCAATTAAATTGGGACTCTGGTTTCTAGAGTTTCCAAGCCACCAACTCTTTTGCTATGTTGGCTTCTGGGATTCTGGAAATTTTGGTAATCTCAGAGGGAATGGTTACTCTGCAGCATGATTAAACCCAAAATAGGAATGGGGAAAAGACGGTGAGGGAAAGAGTGTGAAGTTCTACGAAGTGCTCCTGATCTCCCAGAGCAGTGGTTCTCAATCTTTTCTTCACCAAGGACCTCTTTTGTGGCCATGGACCACCAAGACTTTAAAACTCAAGTTTTAAATCATAACATTTCTTCAAGCCTTCACAGAGCCCCCCTGGGATGACTTCGTAGCCCTCCAGGGATCTGTGGACCACAGGTTGAGAACCACTGTCTTAGAGATTGTTTTAGGCAATTGGGAATGTTTTCCCGGCACAAAAACTGGAGTATCGTTGATCAAAATATCCTTCTCTGTAGAATGGACTTATCTTTTCCTTTCTTATCCTCTTTCCACAGAAATTAAACCACTGAAGATTGTACAATTCCAGTTGGTCTTCTAAGGTGGCAGAAACAAATGCTCATTTCAGTAAAGGACACATTGATTTAGATTGTGGAAACAATGTAAAAAATAAAATATAAAACACCCCTTTTTCTTTACACCACATCCCCTCTTTTCTCCGTCTTTTAAAGCAGCATATCCATAAAATGGATTTAAAGGGGAAAAAACCCCTAGAATGTTCAATAAATATCAATAAGGATTATTATAAAGTAAGCTATGTACAGTTTTTAAATCATTAAGTACAGGATCGTTAGGAAGCCATATATTTCTATATGCAAGTCTCTCAGAACATCATCTGCATCTTCAAATCACCTAGAGCGACCATGTTTTTAATAAATAGTTCAATAGTTGTTAGCATCTTGGCATCCAGCTCAATAGACACATTTTATTTTTCTTCTTCTTTTTTTGCTAAGGCTGATTTGGCAAAGTCTTCATAGACCTCAGTGTGTGTGTGTTTCGTTGTTTTTTTTTTGTTGTTGTTGTTGCTTCTTCATGGGTTCAAACCTTCCTTCAAAAACTTTGCTCGGTGGTTTTATGTCCAAAGGTCAGCATCCGTAGCTTATATCTTCTTAAATATGCTCCCACGGGCTCTGTCCATCAGAACCAGTCAATCAATCCTCTCAACTTTTCCGAGAATTCTGCCTTCGTACATTGGTAGAATGGCATCATCTTCCCAGATTTCTTCGAAGACCGCCCCACAGTCAAACTCGTCGCTTGCTTTTTTGAAGTAATACCTGAAATCAGCAAGACCAAGATAGGCAAAATAAGTGGAGTGTATTTTGGAATCAATACATTTTTCATTGCAGCCAAAAACAGCCAACATTCCATATCTGGATTCCAAAAGGCAAATTCGGTTTTCCTTCCCTACTTCCAAATTCATATATTTCCAGATAGAGCAAACCAAGAAACAAAAACTCACGCTCAGCTGAGTCATGCGGTGTCCAAATTGAATCAAATAAATGAATTATTAAATAAATAGCTGTTACCCATCATCTACGTTAATTGAGGGTGGGACACGACCATCGTTTGGGGCTGGAATAACTTATATCATCCAGAGGTAAAAAGGTAGCATTTAAAATCTCTATCCAGTGATACGGGACTAAGGGACTAGTATTTACAGGGGGTCTGTACAGAATGGGGGGGCACCCAAGAGGTCAGATTTGAGGGGAGGGGGGAAGTCATCGATCATTACTTTTTTGTCTTCTACATTCAAAGGACTTTGAACCAATAGAGGTGATGATACAGTATCTTAGTAATTACTTGTGATTGCTTTTGGTATACTGAAAAATGTAGAATAAATATTACTTTGAACGGTAATGTCTTAGTTACAGTTTTAACTATGCATATAGTTTACAGCAAAGGCAAATGTTTAAAAGCATACATTATAGCAGACCCGGGCATTTTATAGTTCTCAGGCTACACCCAGCCCTTTCACTGTCCCTGTTCAGCCATGTGAGGTTAAAAGGAAATTTAAAAAAATCAAATAAGAAATTAAGTAAGTGTATGCCATGCATGCAATACAAACGCATTGGTTTAATTTTGAAGGCGATTGTTAATTTTTAAAAAAAAAATTACTATGTGCGTGTGTTTGTGCCTACGCACCTTCCCAGCCCTATTGGTTTCCCAGCCCTACACAAGAATCCTTGTTTTTCATGTGATCCTTTTGGAAAACTAAAGGCCTGCTCCGAGAAGTCACCCTTGAGTACTCAACGAGTCTGGTGCTAATTGCAATGCAAAGCCATTGCAAATGTCCATGGACCATTAATGCTGCTGAAAGCTTCTGGAGGCAGGGGTGGATAACCGCACAATAAATAGCTCCAAATTTCATCCACTAAAATGATTGTGGCACTGATTTATGGTCTACTTTGTCCTGCGCCTAGTAAATTTATCTTTGATGTGTGGTGCAATATGCACATCGGAATAAAGCTTGTGAACCTGAGCAGCCGTCACCAACTGGTGGTCTGTGGACCACTGGTGGTCCGCGAGAAAATTTTGGTGGTGCGCAAAAAAACTATTTGCATTTTTTATGTTGCACTAAATATTATTTATCTTTTTTTAAAAAAAATCATATTAGTGGTTCGCGAGATTTAAAATTATGAATTTAGTGGTCCCTGAGATCCTTAAGGTTGGTGACCCCTGAACCAGAGCATGGGTTGATCACCCCCGTGCGTTGGAGACATTGGCAAGGTTGATAGCAGAGTGCTGGATCGCCTAATTGTCAGTCACCCGAGCCCTCCCAGAAGCTGCTGACAAAGCTTGAAGCAGAGTTATCATTTTGCAGGTTTTAAAATACCCTGTTCTTTCAAAACACCACCCTCGTGTTTATTGTCCCTTCTCAGACTCAAAGTCTGGAACAAATGATCCAATATAGTCATCTCTTATTTTGGCATCATCCGAATCTATGGGCCTCAACCTCTAGACTTTTCAGTCCTATCCAATCTGGGATTTAAATTTCATACCTCGGGAAGTTGGAGAAGGCTAATTTAGGATATATCTATATGGAAATATAAACAGGAGGGCACATAAATATGAAGCACTACTGCAGCAGAGGTGGGGTCCTACCAGTTTGGATAAATTCAGCCAAACTGGTAGTGATTTGGCGGCCTGGGTCACTGGAACCGGCAGTGACCCAGGCCTGTCACGCCCCCAAACTGGTTCTCCTATGGGGCCGCCATCTTGATTTTCAGTTCTGTGCATGCGCAGAACAATTATAATTGCACAAATTTGTTTTTTCTCTTTTGTTAACGTTTTGCACATGCACAGACCTAGTTTTGTGCAAATGCGCACAAAAAACTTTTTTGCACACACTAAACCGGCAGTAATGCCGGGAGCAACTGCCGTTGTCACAGCGGTGTCATGTGACATACCGTGACCTTTCCCTCCCCCCTTCGCTAAACCACGCATGGGCATGGCCAGCATGTGATGCATCCAGCCTATGGGCTGTGAGTTTGACAGCCCAGCCCTACAGTAAAAAGAAGTCAGAACCTTCCCAGATGTTGCTGAGGCAAAAACGGACAGAAGCCCACACAATCAAGAGAAAGGGTTGCTGGGAGTTGTAGTCCAGCAATATCCGAATTATCCCTTTTCTTGCTTATGGGGAGAGTTAACATAGAAGAGCACTTTTTTTTAATTCCAAGGTGACTGCAACAGGACCTTGAATCAATCAGCCCTTCCATTAAGAAATGACTTCAATTTTCTGATTAATATCAATTGCAGACTTGCCATTTATCATCTGTGAATCAAGTATGACTAATTTTCATTTGTCCACCATCTCTGCTTAATGGGCAGCCCCCACAAGAATAATTCCCTACAGCAGCAAACCAGCTCTTGGACTCCAAGAAATATCATGGAACAACAGCTAAGAAAAAGTTCTTGGAAAAGAGAGAGAGAAAGTGAGAGAGAGAGAGAAAGAGGGAAGAAGGGAGGGAGGGAGAGAGGGAGGGAGAAGTACTCTGAATGGATCAGTAAGTTAAAAAAGAAAGGGGGGGGGGACACCCTTTGAAGTCATTCATAGGTATTGGCAGGAGTAGCAGAGTTTTTCTCCGCCAAGCATTTGATTTAAGGAAACAAAAATCTAAAACAAAACCAATTATTAATCTGTTCCTTAGAGCATCGCTCCTGCCGTTTAGAATCTTTCATTATAGTGCAAATACTTTTCATTTCCTTTTTGTTGCTCTTGGGAAGCCATTCAAGCCTCTGCCTGAAACAAGAGACCAATGCAGAATCCCCACTTTCAAAGCCACAGAGAGGTTGCCGCATTCATGTGCCCGATATTTCTTAGGAGCCCTTACTTACATAATGAGCAATCTTGGCTTGGGCGGGCAATATTTGACACCGAAAGGTCACGCAGCAGTGTCCCGCTCTCCCTTTCTTTGCCTTGGGAGCATAGATCACGAAGCCAGGGCTCACCCAGACAAAAAAAGACACCCCTTCCCCTCTTGTGTCAAACAGTAAGGACCCCTCTATTATCCTGAATTAGACCGTTCAGCTTCTTGATTAAAGGTTCCTTTTATCCTCCCGTCCAACTTACTGCCTCCTTCTCAGGCTGCTTAATTGCATATGCACCAAATGAAGGCCTTCCATTCAGAGAGTTAGCATTTCGGGAGCCTGCTTGTCTACTACTACATACACAGACAAGACACATGGCCCTCGGTGCTCCCAGGCTGGGCTGTCATCTTCCCTTAGCTGTCATCCTTCCCATCATCAGCAAGGGAGCTTTCTCTCCAGGTAGACACCCAAAGGAAGAAAGCAAACACTGCCGAACCCAAACAGCTCTCCAAGAATGGGTAGACAGATTGATCGATCAGCCGATCGACGTTACCACGGATAGTTTTATGGGCCATCCTAGAGGATGGAGAGGACACTTTGAATGTCTTCTTTGTCAAGAAGCTCCCTTCTTTTGGAATGGAGCTCAGGAACTTTGGATGGAAAGGAAAGACCATTGACTGTACCAACATAAGGTTTTTTTTTAATGAGGTTTGGATTATAAAGATAAGGGCAGTCCTTGAAGTATGACCACAATTGAACCCCAAATTTCTGTTGCTAAGCAAGGCCGTTGTGAAGTGAGTTTTGCCCCATTTTACGACCTTTCTTCTCACGGTTGTTAAGTGAGTCACTGCAGTAACAAAGTTGTTGAGTGAATCTGGCTTCCCCATGGACTTTAATTGTCAGAAGGTCACAAAAGGTGATCCCGAGACACTGCAAACCTCATAAATACAAGCCAGTTGCCAAGTAGTCAAATTTTGATCATGGGGATGCTACCGTGAGAGAAAATGTGAAAAAACATTCATAAATCGCTAAATGTCAATGGAGATTCTCAGTCATCCAGGTCATGGTTTTCCCACAAGTGCTTTTTCAAGAGGCAACTGGACTTCCTGGTTTTTTTTTTTCTTTGAAGACGTTTCGCTTCTCATCCAAGAAGCTTCTTCAGCTCTGAATTCAGCTCTTCTTCGGAGCTGAAGAAGCTTCTTGGATGAGAAGCGAAACGTCTTCCAAGAAAAACCAGAAGGTCCGGTGGCTTCTGGAAAAAAAAGCACCTTTGGGATGTTCATAAACCGCTTTTTTCATTGCTGTTGTAACTTTGAACAGTCGCAAAAACGGATGGCTGTAAGTCTGAGGACTCTCTGTAGTATGAGATCTCTTTGACTCAATGAGGAAACGGTTTAGTCCTTTTTTCCTCCCCTTTCGCTACTTCCAGATGATCCCAGGAATGTAACCAAATCCATTCATTTCAGTTAAGCCAGGACTGTCCCTCTGCAGAGCCCCCTTTCCTGACCCCAAACTGAAGTACAATGAGACTTCCTTCTAGAAATCCCGCAAGCCAGCAGGCGGGGGAGGGGAAGGCGGGAGGAAAGCCTTTGAATGAGGCACAAAAAGGACTTTTGCTCAGTTTTATCTCCTCCCTTCCAAGAGGATAAACAGCTGTAGCAATAACTTCCCCCTTGATCTCAGGCCCTGGCAGCGTTGACAAAATTCTTTGTTTGAACACCACATTTTATTTTCTTGGGGGCAGAAGGGGGGGGAACAAGACACAGTGTGATGTTTTCCATAACTGCAAGTTAATTTCTCACAGAGAAGGGCAAAAGGAGGGAGAGCGCAAAAGGAGGGAGGGAACCCAGACCAAATATCTTTCCCTCCAATATCTCTCCCTCACAATCTCTCAAAACCCATCGGGAGGTCCCGGTTTGCTCCCTGAAGAGGACTTCCCATTGAAAGGCCACTTTTGAAGCAACCTCTGCTTCTCCCCCCCCCTCCCCCTGTCCTAACTCCTACCCGTTCCTCACCCATTCCTCCTTTCTCCTGTATCTGGCAACCTTGCAGGCTGTAAAGCTGGGTTTCCTCCCTTTGCTCTTGCTGTGATACCCTACCTTCCCCGCTCAGGTTGTGTGTGTGTGAGTGTGTACGCAAATGTGTGAGAGTACAGGGGACAAACCTGAACTCTGTCCTTTCTCTTTAAGCCGCGTGGGTGCCCTAAATCCGCCCCGCAGAGCACCCTGTGCTGACTGAAAGCACCCAACAACAACAGCAGCAAAACCAAAAAAAACGAGGCACCTAGGTTGCAAACTGACTCATTCAATCAAGAATGTGGAGTGTCGGCCATTGATGCATGTCTTTGTGTCTTAAAATGAAAGGCACAGGCTTCAAAGACATGCTTATTAAGAGGGCCTTAGAACAAAATCAATGCCAGATGTGACCAGAGTGAGTAGCTACTCCTTCCCTAAGCAATCACTGCTATTCCGGGCAGTATGGTCCTCTTCCCTGAAGGTGACCTGCAGTTTCACTCAAAGTCCAGCCAAAAGGAGGACGGGGGGGGGGGGGAGAAAAAAAATCAAAGCTTAGATCAAAATGATTCCCTGGGGGTACAACACATTTAGATAATTAGTTTCACCTTGTGTCTGTGCAAGATAAACACACACACACACATACACACCAGATTTGGGACTATGTTTCTTCTGTACACAGATGTAACAAAATAAATTTAAAAAAAAAAATCATCTCGGTCCTGTTAGTATATAGGGTAGTCCTCAACATACAACCATAATTAAGCACAAAATTTCCATTATTAAGCAAGACAAGTGCGTTTTGCCCCCTTTTATACCTTTCTTGCCACCATTGTTAAATGAATCACTGCAGCTTTTCGGTTAGTAAATGGTTGTTAAGTGAATCTGGCTTCCCCATTGACTTTGCTTGTCAGAAGGTTGCAAAAGGCGATTACATGACCCCGGGACACTGCAGCCGTCCTAAACACATGCCGGTTGCCACGTGTCCGAATGTTGATCACGTGACCACGGGGATGCAGCAACAGTCGTAGGTGTGAAAAAATGGTCATAAGTCGCTTTTTTCAGTGCCGTTGTAATATTGGTCACTAAATGAATGGTTGAAAGTCAAGCCAATAATTACATCATGCCAAGGTTCAAGTTGCAATGCTCAAGGGAGTTTTTGAATTTAGGTGGAGGACTTTACGTGACATCCTATATTCCCCCTCCCCCCCCCCCGGTGTTGTCTAAAAACAAAGGACTTCCCAGTCTGCCACTATAGAAAGCACCATGATTAGGACTGTTAAACTTCAGAGCCTGCTGAGAACAAATCAGGGCTTGCATACAATATGTAGTAGGGCAGTGATGGCTAACCTTTTTGTCACCGCGTGCCCATAATGCAATGCACGTGAGACACCTCCCCGTGCCCTGCCCCCTGCGCATGCGCATGTGACCCCTTCCCCCTGTGCCTCATTTTGGGCCTAGTAGGCCTCCCTGCAGCCCCCTGCCCTCTGTGCATGCGTGCGTGACCGCCCCCCGCCTCCCCCACGCATGCGCAGGTGTCTCCCGCTTGTGCCTCGTCCCCTGCGCATGCATGGCATAGACTCAAAAATCAGCTGGCTGGCGGGAGGCGTGGGTGCATGCACAGTGGAGCTGACCTCTGATTGCCACCTGTGGCACATATGCACCACGGCAGTAGGGTTTGGAACCGTGGCCTTCCATGTGAGGTTTGAATGGGACTCACCACAGATTCAGCCAGGATGGCCAATTTTAAGGAAAATGGGAGTTGGTCTAATTGTATCTAGAAGGCCACAAATTCCCATCGTGGGAGGATATTCAATCTTCATATCTACACTAACAGGATGGTTATCACAAGTGTAAGCAAATCTCTACTCATCAGACTAGCCCATCCCGCTCTTGTTACAGGTAGTCCTCAACTTACAACTGTTCATTTAGTGACTAAAGTTACAGCATGCCTGAAAAAAGTGACTTGCGACCTTTTTTCACACTTACGACCGTTGCAGCATCCCCATGGTTAGGCGATCAACATCTGGATGCTTGGGAACTGGCTCATATTTATGACGGTTGCCGTATTCAGGGGCCATGTGACCCCCCTCCCCCCATTGTGCAGCCTTCTGGCAAGCAACCTCCACAGGGAAGCCAGGTTCACGTAACAACGGTGTTACTAACTTAACAATTGCAGTGATTCGCTTAACAATTGTGGCAAGGAAGGTTGTAAAATGGAGCAAAACTCACCTAACAGTTGTCTTGCTGAGCAATGGAAATTTTGGGCTCAATTGTGGTCGTAAGTCGAGGCCTATCTATACTGCCAACAGGCTGAAGATGGACTAAGCTACATCTTTAGCGTATGAGGCAGGGCTTCAGTGTGAATACAAAATTCAGAACAATATATGCACATAAAATCTATATATCCAGTTTTAGTCTCAACAAAGATTACAGACATTATAGATTATAGAGATACACTATATCTCTCAAAATTCCATCTAAGCCTCTGGAGTAAGCTGTCATCACCGCCCTAAAATAAGATTCTGAGACTCCAAATTATCCCAGTGTGAGGTTAGACAACAAGAGTTTTAACCACGCAAGTCCTTCTCAATTCCTTTAACCTCCATTCACCCAATACCATCCACATAGTTTGGTTCTAGTTAATTAAATCAGGGAACCCTTCATTTGAGGCTAGGATCAGGAAAGGAAGGGGAAACTCCCTGGCAGAGTTTCCATACTAGTGTTGCTTCCTACAAAGAAAAACCATAAGGAGTTCCTATCAGCCAACACACAATTCTGGTCATCAGCTACCCTTTGATCTGTAAAGATGGGCCTTAGGTATTTCAAGCATTTACATTCTAGTTTTGGTCAGGGCTAGGCAGCTAGTCAAAAGTACCTTAGGGTGTATCCTTTAAAAAGGCAGGTAGTCATAAAATAATAACCAAGCAACAGAGGAAATCTCTGTAAATGTCAGCTAACCCATCACAAAAAAGCTGTCCAAAAATGCAGGCAGATGAAAAAGTTGGTGCCAAAACAGTGAAGGACAAGCAAGTCTCTTTGGAGAGTAAGTTCCAAAAATACAGAGGTTCTTTCTCAAATCCCCATCATCTCTCCTACAAGGACAGAGAGACTAAAGTCTCCTCCAGGAGAGGACTTTGATGCCTATCCAGGCCCTGCCTTTAGAAAATAAATAAATGCTCTTATTTAGAATTTTTTTTTTAAAAAAAAAACCTTTTAAGGTGTAGACCTTCCAAAAATACCTGTGGAAGTTTTGTTTCCAATGTCAGTGCGAGCCTAGCAATAATATCAGGGTAATTTATGAGCTCAATCAATTATAGACTACATAAATTTAAACTTTTATTCCAGTGCTTCCTAAGTGGTTCTTTTTCACAAGAGACGCTTTGACTGGAATGATGTAAAAAAAAAGATTGGAAGATTTTCTTTCAGGGCGATAATGGAGGAGAGTAGCTGCAGCTGCCATGTTGTTAACTTTTGGGTTAGATTGTCACATTGTGAAATGAAGCCCCACGTGTTCCAATGGAGCAATAAAGCATTCTTCAAGATGTTCTCTACCGTCACCAGAGATAATAACTCATGCCTCAGTAACAGGGAGATGGGACAAGTTGATTCTCTGAATAGTTACATAGGAAGTCCTAAGATAGGTCATGAGCCCTAGGAGGACTTTAAAGTCAACCTCAAATAAGGAAGTAGACTGATAGATGAGTAAGAAAGTAGACAGGTATGGAGATCAAAAGATCCTGCTCATGTTATCTGTTGGGTAAATCTGCCCTCAGGACTTCACTAGATAATAACACTCTAATTTTGCAGATTATATTGGAATATCTACCCTCAAAAGGAGCCCTGACTCTTTCCTAACAGATGGCATTTGGGCAAATACTTCACTAAGTACAATAGTCAAAGTCAGTTAGCCATTGACATTCACAGATTAGGTTACAATATTTTGCACAACCAATTGGGACTTTGGTAACACTTGACTGTTTCGTGCAAAGCTAAATCAACCAATACCAAAGGGGGAAAAACACATTTTAGAGACCCTTCCCTTTATAAACAAGATGCAGGAATATATGTACTCATTTATAGCTATCAGATGCAGGTCCCAACAATTTTACTTCCATTAGTATCTCTGTAGTTGATGACTGCCCTGTTCCTTTTATTATTATTTTTTAGGGCCCAAAAGGCAAAATCAGAATAATCAGGTAAAGTGTAACCAAACTGATGAAAGAAAAGGAAACTTCTAAAGCAGCAGTGTATCATCGCAGAAAGGAAATAAGAACTTTGAAGAGACACCTATTATGCAAGTCTGTGGACTCATCAACTTGCAAAAGGCAAGCCAGCCGACAATCTCACATCTACTCACCAGATGAGATCTCAGTTCGGTTGCTGGAGCAACCGACCCACCTGCTGAGTACTATTGCTCGGTGGGTAAACATAAAGAAGTCAGAAAAACTTCATCTAGTGAACGAGTTGCAGCCAACCTTCAAAAGAGAACAATAAACCTTTCCTTGTGGGAGGCTGCTTACAAATACATCGTGGTTATTTTGGCAGTCAGTCTGTGCAAACACACACAAAAAAGAAGAAGAAAGAAACCACAAAGATGCTTACCTATAATTTCCCTTTTTGCTCAGCTGCTCTTTAAAGTGCCCAAGTGTCAGGCTTGGGGCCTTTAACAGCCTCCTGTAGGGAATTTCTTCTCCACAGAAAAAATAAGTGACAACCAACTCACTAGGCTGGGAGGAGTGAACAACAGGGAGTTTCTTTGGTTCTTTGTGACTGAAAGATAAAGAAGGGAGGAGAGAAAATAAGTATGGCTTCACAACATTTACAAAACATTTATGTCACACTCAGAGGCACAATTACACAAAGGCGTAGAGAGTCAACTAACCACATCAAGTAATTGAAAAATGGAGGAAAGCAAAGTTGGAGACTTATTTGTGCATTAAATACTGAAGAATTTGGGGTAGCCTTCCCCATAGCTGCTGTCAGACCTTGTGGGCTTCAACCACACTTGTTATTATTAACCCGCCCCTCAATTTGGAAGGCGATTCCAACTCATGGCCCATTAAATTGACAAGCATTGCTGCTGGATCATTTTTTTAAAAAAAAATAGGAATTTTGACTGTGGAATAAGGGTTAAAAATAAAGACCAAGGCATGTATTGTGCAAAGTTTTCAATGGAGATATACAGTTTTTAATTATCAGCTTACTAAGACTGGCCAACTAGTTATTGTACATATTTGAAGTCTAAATATTTTGGAAAGGGATTTGCTTAACAGGGCAATGATGTCTGCAACCCTTGAAGATTCAACAAGGCAACCCTACATTGGTTTCATGTCCAGATGAAGGGGGAACTCTAGGATTATCCCAACCCTCAATTATGGGATGGATTTGGGGCTGATTGCTCAGACCGTCTGGCAACTTTTCTGAGAAAGAACTTTCAGTTACACCAGGAGACGTATGAGTTGAACTCTATGTGGACTGATCACTGGAGCAGATCAAGTGATGTACAATAATACAACGACACTTGCATGGCTTCAGCCATGGCCCCGTTTTACAAATGGATTTGTTCAACTGGTTGGATACTTCGGTTGGTTTCCCCCATCCTTGGATCACCAAATTTCTTGTTGCTAACCGTTAATTAGAGAAGTGAAGGACAAATTGCACTCCTGAGTCTCCAAACAATCCTTAGACTAAAAATCTTTTTCAAGTGACAGTTCGGTCCTTGGCATTGAGGGTGCCAGGATGATGGGGATGTTAAATAAGAGATGTCAAAAAGAGAAAGGAACAAGGGTTCTGAAGAAAGAGACAGCAAACATTCAACAAAAGAATCCTGAAATGCGATGGAATTGGTAGGACCATTCACTGTTTGCTTAAGATCTACCTCAAGACCAAATGGTCCTTGACAGAAAAAACGGTTGTGGTTGGTTCTTTAAAAGAGCAGTGACAAATCCTGAGGCTGATTGAATTCATACATCACATTAAGCCATGGCTTGTTTTTGTAGTTTTTGGATTAATTTATACATCTTTGGGTTCCCACTCCAGGCTAGGCCATGATGGAAGAGGGGTTTATAAACCACAATGATCGGAGTCGAACTAACTAAATACCAAGTAAATAATAACTTTGTACAATATCTGAAACCAACTGGCACAACAGTTCTCAGTGACTGAAACATTTACATGTGGATTCAGAGAATAAATATTGGTAAAGGAAATGTTCCACTGAGACTTCGGAGTAAAAAAAAAAACCCAGCTGCATCATATTATCTATAAATGTCTTGGCTAAGTACTATCTAGAAAGCTTTAGAATATTTATTTTTTTTCTTGTGTTAATTTGTTATTAAAAATCCTCAATAGATATTCATGAAGATTTTCTGGGGTCAAGCAGCCAAGCCCCATAAAACTACTGGGTTTTACATGATTTCTAACTGTCTTTATATATTAGGTTACTGAGTATACTATAGTCCCGTGATGGCGAACCTATGGCATGCGTGCCACAAGTGGCACGCGGAGCCATTAGTCAGGGCACGCGAGGCACTGCCCTGTCAGCTGGCCAGCGCACATGCGCGCGCTGGCCAGCTGAGTTCACCTTTTTAAAAGCTATTTTTCCCCTTCCCCAGGCTCCAGAGGCTTTATAGGAGCCTGGGAAGGGCGAAAAGAGCCTCCCCCACCCCCCCGGAGGCTTCAGGGACCGTCCCTGAAGCCTTCGGAACGCTTAAAACCACCCTCCGAGCAAACCGGAAGTGACTTCCGGGTTGCTCGGAGGGTCGTTTTAAGCGTTCCGAAGGCTTCAGGGACCGTCCGAGGCTTCCCTGATGCCTTCGGAGAGCTTAAAACCACCCTCCGAGCAACCTGGAAGTCACTTCCGGTTTGCTCGGAGGGTGGTTTTAAGCGCTCCGAAGGCTTCAGGGACCGTCCGAGGCTTCCCTAATGCCTTCGGAGCGCTTAAACCGACCCTCCAAGCAACACGAAAGTCACTTCCGGTTTGCTCGGAGGGTCGTTTTAAGTGTTCCGAAGGCTTCAGGGACCGTCCGAGGCTTCCCTGATGCCTTCGGAGCGCTTAAAACGACCCTCCGAGCAACCCGGAAGTCACTTCCGGTTTGATGGAGGGTGGTTTTAAGTGCTCCGAAGGCTTCAGGGAAGCCTCTGGACAGTCCCTGAAGCCTCCGGAGGGCCTCCAGGGGGTCGGGGGAGGCTCTTTTCGCCCTCCCCAGGCTCCTATAAAGCCCCTGGAGCATGGGGAGGGCAAAAAAAACATGTAAAAATGGGGGGGTCGCGCGTTTTGCACGCATGTGCACTGGGGGGGTCGTGCGTTGCATTATGGGTGCGGCACGCCCGCACTCGACCCCCCTGTGCTCTCCCCACATGTGGCACGCGAGCCAAAAAAGGTTCGCCATCACTGCTATAGTCAGTGACTTAATAGGCTTCAAATTCTACTTTAACAATGATTCTGCTGTCATGTACAATTTTTGCATTCCATATTAATTTTATGAAAATATTAGGTGAATTGTTACATGATCCTACACTAAGATTTCCTTAAGCTATGGCTTGAATAAGCTCAAACAAACCTGAATAAGTCTTTCAGAGATACAAAATAATCATGGCTTATTTGACCATGACCACTCTCTGATTTGTCTTTTTTTTTTTTTAAGTTGGTCTTGTTTTACAATTCTGCGAACCTACTAGGTAAATGGGGGGAGTCCCCAAACAATCCAATAATAAGCCAGGAACCAATAGCAAATCAAGGTTTTTCCTGCACACATTTAGTCAGAGCCACAATCTCTACAACAACAAACCATGATTTCAAACTATAGATTACAAATAAATCATGACTCTTTTGCAAAAGTGAGTTATCCTTTTCAAGACCAAGATGAAGAGGCTTAATCTCTCCTAGACCTACTATACTTCTGATTGGGTTTCAATATGATAGCCCATTATATACTTTTGGACTCAATGCAAGAGTTGGGGATGGAAAACATACTTTTGCAGTGCTTCTACTTCCTCTGCTACAGTGGCCAAATTATTCAGTATCTACGTGAAACCATTAGTGAGATCATATGTCACCTGGAGTGAAATATTACCATTGTATACAGCATATCCATCCCAGGCTGAGCCAGAAATTCTGCAGAAGCCCTGGCCCAAGGCTTAGAGGTTGTGAGGGCCTTGGTGAGTCAAAACAATCGTAAATTAAATCCCTACAAGTTAGTATTGCTCTGTGTCTGTGATAGGTCTGGCCTTATCCAAGTTCCAAGTTCAGATCCAGAGGGAGTTATATTCCCCTAATAGAGGAGATCTACAATTAAGGGGGCTTACAGGAAAGTGGCATGTGCAAGGTATGGCTTTTGCTTACCTCTTGTTAGTGTGTCAAGTACAGGCCTATCTGGACCCGGAATCTCTTGACTCAGGACATTCTGTGTGGGTCTGCCTCTGAAGATATCTCAGGCTTGGGTGCTACAGTTGTCCCAAAGTCCAGCAGCCTACCTGCTAACCATCAATATGGTCGTGATAACCTCAATGCTGCAGGTGTCACGCTGGTTGCTGATTTGCTTTCGATTCCAAGCAACCTACGGGGATATCCCTTGACTTGCCAACGGTCCCTATTCCACATTAGGTTTGGGGGGTGGGGGGTCAACAATATGCTTTCTCAGTGGCGATTCCTGAAACATCTCACTTTGGAAAACTTCATACAGTTCGGCTGTTCTCCAGAGCTTCTGGGTGTTCATGGTGTGTAGGCTGCCTAATTAAAAATGTGATTGATTCATCTTCAGATTGTTTAAAGTACTTCATTCTCATCATCTTGGACCATTCGCCAGAGTGCCTGGAACTAAGCAGAGATGCCCCTAGATTTACCCCACTGATTTACTTATCCCCTGTTCTCCACAGGCTTTGTGTGTGGTGTGTGTGTGTGTGTGTGTGTGTGTGTGTGTGTCAGTGGACAAAGGTAGCAGTAAAGGGAAGAAATGAAAGGATCAACATTGTCTAAAGTTCCAGGATGGGACAAAAAAAGCAGTTCTTTGTTTAATGGATGGCCCTATGGACATTTCACAGCTACTTAGGTTTTTTGATAACACTATATCAGTGATGGTGAACCTTTTCGGCACTGAGTGCCCAAACCGAAACACACGTGCATGTGCATGCATGTATGCATGTCGGAGAGCTGGAAAACCAAAGACCAGCTGGCTGGCGCGTGCATGCCTGGGCTTTTGGGGGGCATTTTCCAGGCCGTTTTCAGACCTACTTTGCGCCATTTTCAGCCTGGTTTTGGCCCCAAAACAGCCTGAAATGCCCTCCAAAAATGGCCTCAAAACAGCCAAAATTGTCCTATTTGGGGGGCATTTTTTGGGCTGCTTCCTGGTACATATGTGCTCCAGAAACCAGAAGAGCAGCTGGCGAGGGTGCGTGTGCCCACAGAGAGGGCCTTGCGTGCCACCTCTGGCACGTGTGCGATAGGTTTGTCATCATGGCACTGTAGTATCTCTCTGAGCTTCCACAATAATTTGCAATGTCTATTTCACAGGGCAGGGGAAGTCTAAGGTCCGTACTCTAACTTTCACATATGTATGTGCCATCAAACCATTCTCAACTCTAGTGGCAGCATAGATAGATTCTCTCCATAACATTCCATTCCTAACCAGGCCTTTCAGATCTTCCAGTTCACCTACAATGCCAAGGAATGGGCATATATTCTATATATGCATTCCTTTACACCGAAGTAAATTTAGAAAGCCCTGACTTGTGTAGAACAGCACATCAAAAGCTGCCACTGTTTTTGTATGGGGGGGACGACAGAGATGCACCACATCTGTTTTGATACTTTGACACCACTGTCAAAGAGAAGAGAAAGCCAAGTTCTGGTTCCACTTTGGGAACCTCAAGAAGACAGAACCTGTTGCAGAAATAAGAGTCTTCCGTGGCATGGAGACAAGGCCATCTCTGAGACAAGCCAGACTTGGCACGTCTAAAGGTCACCAAAGGCTACTCTGCCATAATTTTCTCTTCCTAATTTGTTCCAAGTCTTTGTAGAGTGGTTTCAGGAAGCAAAAAAAGAAAAAAAAAAGCACTAGCACACAGACAGCTGGCTTAAGGTCAGCCAATTAAAAATGAAAAGGGATAGTCATGTGGCTAAGCTTGGACTTCAAACATTACTCATTGCTTAAGATGCAGCATCTAAGGAAGAAAACTTTAATTATTTAGACTCTAGCAGATTCCTTGTCAAAGAAGAACTATCCTGTAATTAGACTAATCCACCAATCTTTGTCCATTTAACTGGAATGCAAACAAAAAGGGGAGAATTAGAGAACCAAGATTTGAAAATGTTTGGTGTTCACTATAGGCCTTTAAAAAAGAAAAAATGCAAACTCCCTTGTAAATGCTCCACTTCCAAAGCAATAAAATTGGGTTTGGGGGAAAAAAAGGGAACCAGCAGCTCTTTACTGTTTATATTGCACTCACTCTTCTGATGTCGTGTTTGTCGTGCTGAAAGGGCCATTCCCTCCCGGTACTGAAGCCAAGTGGTTTCGATCTCTAAGCTGATTTGAAGTTGAACATCTGAAGGATTGGGAAATGGGAGAGGAAGGAGAAAGAGATACAGGAAAACCATTAATACCTTCTCCAGATCCCATTTGTGCACTCAAGACCAATGTGCTAAAACGAGCAAGGAAATATTACTCATGCTAGAGCCAAAAACATCTCAGCATCGTCCAAAGACAGGCGAAAGCTTGAATCCCCACCACTTAACTGGTTTCTGTTTCAGAAGCGTTCATTAAGGAAACCGAACAAACCAGGTTAAATTGGAAGTTTCATATTGCTTTGGCTAGAGAGATTATTACAATGTGTAAGGTGCATGCTGAATGATAAGACTGAGACGCAGACTGTTCCAAAACCTACGAATTGCTTGATAGTGACATGGGTGAAAAATTCAATTTCATAAATAAATAAGCCCACGCAACAGCTTGAGCAGCCAAAAACTAACTTATAAAATGGAGCCAGTTTCAACTTTTTTCTTTCACCTTTCAAAAGCACCTCAAAAGCAAAAGTGAAAAAGCTTTAGGTTGGTGGGGCCAAATATGGATCCTTATCTTTCAATCCAAGTTTTATTAGCCCCCCTCTCTATTTTTAACCAAGTTACAGATTTGGGGAATTGTATGTTACTCAGAGTCAGTTTGAACGGAATGGCTAAAAAACCCAGCAACCAATACACAAACAACCATAAACAAATTTAAATCTCTCCTGAGGAAAAAGGGGCTTTATGAATCTGACCTCCTATTTGCCATTGTTCTAGCTGATCACCCTTTAATCTGACTCTACATTTTGCAACACAATAGGGAATTTGAAAAAGATTCTGCTGGCCGATGCTTTTGTTAGGCAATCAATGGTTTTTACAGTCCTATTTCAGAATATTCCGCCTAGCCTGCCTTCAACAGGGACTGGATCGCTTTTAGCAGGCATCAACCCAGCAGCCCAGCAGGGAAGGTGGGCAGCTTCTGCTTTGACATCCCAATCTGTGGGAAGTTACCGTTGTTTCTGTGGCTTGGACACCTCGGCTAGCCTGCGGCAAGCTTCCTCCAGCTGGGCCAATGTGTTGGGTGGAGTCAGTGGAGGCATGGCGGGATCCTGGACAAAGGGGTGGGCAGGTTGCACAGCCCGTGGGTGGCTGCTGTTGCCCCACTGGTGGTGACGGGCCGGACGCTCCCCAGATGCACCTCTGGTGGAGTCAGCGTTGTAGGCCTTCTTCGTGCTTTGCGTGCTGGAAAAAGATAAGGGACCAAAGGGGCAAGGTTATAAAAGCTGAAATACGGGCCTTTCATAGCAGCTTCTGTTCTGTGTACGCTCGATGAGAAGAAAGACAAAAAAAAGAGAGAGAGAGAGAGAAAAGTCTGTCATAACATGAAAAGGGATTTTTTTTTGCCAAAAACATGACATTTTTGTGTTTTTTCTGGTTCCGTGGAACAGCTTTCATATTAAACCAGAGGAGCAAAAGAGCTTCATTTGTTTTTAGTGATTGTAAAAATAGACAGCTGTGTAATAGATAAATATTTACCAGGAGCAAGAGTGCTGCAGACAGCCGATATTTACCTATGGGGCTTGTGCTTAGATTGTCTTTCACTCTCCAACATCCACTGCCAGACATTCTGGGAGCGATCGGCTTCCCCACTGGGTAGCGGTATGCCTGGTGGGGCAGGGGGGCCACCTCCTTCTCCACCTGGCAGGACGAGGCCATCCTGGAGCTTACAGTTCCTTTTGGGAAGGGTCCCGGTTCTGCTGAGGCTTCCATCAGAGAGAGAGAACAACACTTAGTCTCTGGTGCCTAGTCATTACACAGCAAGAGTTCTGCTAAAACCTCAGGCCCCAGTTGGAGGGGATTCTCCTCCCTGGTTCCTTCTCCACTCTCCCCTCATCGCACCAACTCCCAGCAGTCCCTTTAGCTTTTAGACAAACAGGCACAATTCCACAAGTGTGGACCTATCCCAGCCACCCACAAGCCATTAGAACTCTTTCCCAAGAGGAAACTCACCTAAATGGCTCCAGCTGAGCGACAGGAAGGTCCGCCCCTTTCGCGTGTCCTCTACATTTTGGATAGCAATAATAATCAGTGCCCCCAGCACACAAGCATTGGACCCGCTGGGCTGCCTCAGCTTCTATCTGCTCTTTCGTTTTGGGAATGGTGTGGTGGTGGATGTAGTGATGGTGAACATGCTTGGTGGTCTGCTTGGTGACAAATCCTTTGCCGAGAAGAGCGCAAGCTGCGGGCATGGCGTTCTTGCCTGGGGTGGCTAGCAGGAACTTGCCCCCCGGGAGTCGGTCGGGGGAACGAGCACGAGGACTATGCCGCCCCATGCCGGGAGACTGACACCCGGGGGTCTTAAGCACGCGGGACAGGTGGTCGTCCAGAATGGCCTGAGGATCATCTTCATAGCTGCCGGTGGGAAGGAGCGTGAGTGGGTGCTGCTGATGTTGCACGGCTACAAGCTCTCGGTTGCCCTGGGCAGCGACAGGCGTGTCAGAGATCTCCTTTTCGTCATCCTTCAGGAAAAACATGAAGGACAATGACTCAATCAGCAGAGCTCAATGAGGAGTCCTCGTAAAGCTCTTCAGACATTATGCCTTCCTGCCCCTTGACAGATATCTGGGGCCAGTGCCTAGTTACATAGATGCTGACAGAATTTGAGGCATCCACGCACATAGACCCAAGAGACCTCAGCTGGCAGCAAACAGGCACAGCGGTATTGCTCTGGTTTCATTAGCTTGTGTGACTGCAGTGCCTCTCCACACCTGGCCCTCCTTCTTCACGGAAGGATGACCTGAGTTAAGATTCATTCATTCATTCATTCATTCACTCTCTCAATCCCCCTCTCTCTCATGCCTCTTTCTTCCTGCCCATCCTCTCGCCCACCCTCCTCTTCAGCAAAGGGGGGAGCCACCAGGCAGGAACCCATGCAAAGGGAGCGGGAGCGGGGGGGGGGTTGTCAGGTCCCTACCTCTGTGATTTGCTGCAGCCTCTCTTCCAAGCAATCCATGGTCTCTTGTTCTCGCTTGAGCTTTTCCAACCGAGAGATGAGATCGGCCGCGAAGGTGGCGGGTTCCACGGGGGTCATTTCCTTGGGGAGCCGGTGGGTTCTCTACACAGAGCGGGGACAGAGACAATAAGCCAAGTTTAGCAGGCAGCGCGGGCGAAAGCAGCTCAGTTCGGGGAGCAGGCTGGCTGGCTCCGTTCAGCTTGTTGTGTCTCCATGTTTGGATGAAAAGGCGACCGCAACTAGGCATGGTCTGCTTTGGATTTTTATGAGCAAGTGCTGTGGCCTCATGGAGTGACATCTTCCCCAATAGCGTTTGCCTTCGGCAGGAGCAGTTGGTCGCACTCCGAGGAACCCTGCTTGTTCTCTCTGTAGTACAACCAGCCCATCAGTAGCTACTCTGAAGTAGAAAATCTTCAAAGACTGTTGTCAAACATCAAATGGAAAACTCAGAGGCGGGAGGGGGGGAGAGAGAGAGAGAGAGACTTTAACTCAAGAAATAAAAGTGGAGTATAAACAGAAAGGAGTTGGAAATTAAAATAAAAATAAGACGGGGGAGAAAAAGGGAAGGGAGCGGGGGAGGAAGGGAGGGAGGGAGGGAGGGAAAGAAAAGGAGTCAAATGGTGGCAGATCAGAGAAGGGCTGGTAATTTATTTCCTGGCTACACACTGGGCACCTTTGAGGTAGTGTTGTCTCAACAGTGTCCTGGATCTTTCTCCCTCTCTCTCCCTCTGTTCTTCTCCCCCCCCCTCCCTGCCCTCCATCTCTTTGTACAGAAAATGAAGGAAGCTGCTACGGGCAAACGGAGCTACACTGCTGAGCCTGGCTGCCTCCAGCAGATCTATCAAGGGAAAACGCAGCACCTCCAAATCAAGGCTGGAATATGAAAAGGCAAGCAAAAATCTCTGCCGAAAGAAGCCAGGAAAGGCGGGGGGGGGGAAAGGCCCCCCTCCCACCCCATCTCTATTCTCCTCTCATCTCCCCCACAAGCACTCCCGTTTCTTGCCTTCTTCGCCCTCCAGTTCTGGATACACAAACATACACACAATACTTTTTTTTGTTCGGGGTGTTTTTTTGGAGGGTTTTTTTTTTAAAGGGGGTGGGGGGGAAGCTGAACTGCCAAGGCTTTCACAGGCTGCCCATGAGGTGAGGTTGGGCCTCTCTCTCTCTCTGGTAACCACTTAGCTTCAGAAATGATGTGAGGGGAGAAAAAGGCGACTCTGCAGGAAATTGTCACTCTTACACAAGCTGGCTCTATTCAGCTCCTTGATCAAAGCACTGCCTTACAGAGAAAGTCGATTTGCACGCCCCAGGACAAAATAATCTAATTTACAAGCAGAAGCTATAGAGAACTTTTTTTTTTAATGGCAGAAGCAGAAGAAAATACTATAAACAAACATACCAATAAATAAATACATGGGGACATGCAAACCCTAGACAAGGAAAATATTTGTAGTTCAGGGTTGAAATGGAGGTCCTTGGCGCTCCCGGAGCTTGGTTGTTTTCTTGCACACGTTTCATCACCCAACTAGATAACAGCATCAGTGCTACTGCCATAGACTAGACATTGATTGTAGACATAGATACTGGTGATCTTACCAGGTTTGACTAATGAGACATCTGCAAGTAAACAACCAAGCTCAGAGAGCACCAAAGACCCCAGAGAAGTGGTTCCCAACCTTTTTGGGGCCATGCCCCACCTGAGAATCTTTAAAATCCTGATGCTCTCCCCCCTCCTCCGTGACATATAATTCTTACTCTACTCAAAAAGTGAACTCTACTCACACGGAGGAAGCCTAAAAGGCTACTGAGTTGGTTTAAACAAGGTTCAAATTGCCCCCATTAAACATCAAATCGACCCCTTTTAGGAGTGGCCCCACGTTGGGAACCACTGCCCTAGAGTTTCCAGGGGTGTCAAACTAGTGGCCCCCAGGCCAGATGCGTCACATACAGGCCAAGCCCACCCCAGCTCAGCAAAGGGAAGAAACATCGCAAAACACCACGTGACAGCAATGTGCCACCACGAGTTTGACACCCATGCCCTAAGACAGGGGTGTCCAAACTTGGGAACTTTAAGACTTGTGGACTTCGACTCCCAGAATTCCCCAGCCAGCATGCCCTAAGACAATCCCCATCCATCTCAGAGACCTACAGTATTTCACCTGGGATTTCTCATCCCTTAAGAGAACAGGAAGTTGAATTTGCTTGCATTAATCACAAGATCAGTTTAGAGCATAAAACTTCATCACAGTTGGAAGGGACCTTGAAGGTCCCTTCTCTCTAGCAAGAGACTCCATCATATCATTTCACACAAATGGCTGCCCAGTTTCTTCTTAAAAGCCTCCAGCTTGTGCCTGCCTATGTAACAACCTACAGTAGCTGAAAAGTACTCACTTCCAATTGACACCCTCAAATTCGTGTCTTCCAAGCATGCAAGCTCCCCCATTCCACATCGAAACAGAAGAGGGATGATGGGAGCTGCAGTCAATTTGCCCTACTAGGAGATGATGGATGATGGAGCTCTAGCCAACATATTAAGAAGACTCTATGTCCATGATGGTGAAGGCACACAGAGCCCTTCCTGCAGGCACCCGAGCCATCACCCAGCTTAGCTCCACCGCGCATGCGCGCGCTCCTCCCAGCAGCCAGTTGATTTTTGGGTCTCTGCCATGCATGTGGGTGATGTTCGTGCAAGCATGGAGGAAGGAGGTTGTGCGCGCATGCGCAGGGGGAGCACGGGGTCGCTCCGCGGCCTGTTTTTGGTCCCAGGAGGCTTCAAAGAGGCCTGCTAGGCCCAAAATGGGGCACAGACGGGGTGCAGTGTGCCACTCCCACAGCCCATGTTTGGTCCCAGGAGGCTTCAAGGAGGCCTGCTAGGCCCAAAATGGGGCACAGAGGGGGGGCAGTGTGCCACTCCCACAGCCCATGTTTGGTCTCAGGAGGCTGTGGGGAGGCGGGGGGAGCGCGGGGTCTGAACGTGCATGCACAAGGGGTGGGGAGCATGGTGGGGTGTTGCACGCACTCTGCGTTATGGGTGTGGGCGGTCACGCACGCTTTCGGCACGCAAGGACAAAAAGGTTGGCCATTACTGCCCTATGCTAAAGAAAGCTGCACCACAAGAATTACACAGCGTATCACCCTGAAACCCTCTGCATTTTAGACGAGAAAAGAACTCAAATTTCCAAACCAGCACTATTAGATTAACTTCTTGCAAGGAAGCCAACAAGCAAGAAGTCCTAGGATGGGCGGGGGGGGGAGGCGGAATGGGAGGTGAGGGGAGACTTTTTTGGTACAAATATCCTTTTTCCTTTGAAGGACCTGGGAAATCTATTTCCTGCCTTAACAGTTGCTAAAAGAGCGGCGGGGGGGGGGGGGGGGAGAAACCCTGGCTCTGCTTAAACAAATAGCAGAAGGCCCAGTGACTTCAATGAGAACATAACTCCTCCTGGTGCGTTCCTCCCTCTTTGACATCCCGAAGCAGAACAGCAAATGTAAAGCTTTAAAAAAAAAGAAAAAGCCCTCAAATAAAATAAAGCAGCTGTGGAAGTTCACCGTGAGATTTCCCCCCTCTTTCTCTTACCACCGTCAAGCCGATCCATCCCATGGTTTAACGGGCATTTTAGAACGGTCCGGCAGCAGCAAACAAGCAGGGTAAAACAAGCCCAGTTTTCTACCAATCATCTATCCACAAATGAGACACACACACACACAAGGCAGTCTCATGTCAGACCCAGAGCCTTCGGGAAAGGAATCATCCAGGCCAGCCCTTGGCTAGGAAGCTTGGAACTTATCGTCCAAGACATCTGGCGGATCCCACCAAAAATCATCTCAGCCCAACGTTTCCCCACTAATAGCTGCTAGCCAGATGCTCCCAAGAAACTCCCAAGCTGGGTCAGGAGTCCAAGTCATGTTTTCACTGATCTCATCTTAGATTCTAAACCTCCCCTGTAGTTGTTCCCCTATAGCTCTAAAGAAGAGAGAAGGGGAAAAGTGGAAAGGAAAATGTTCAGGCCCAAATACCAGGAAGAATTTCCAAACCGATTGGGAATCTCTTTGAAAAGTATACGGTACAACTCTCTCTCTCTCTCTCTCTCTCTCTCTCTCTCTCTCTCTCTCTCTCTCTCTCTCTCTCTCTCTCTCTCTCTCTCTCTCTCTCTCTCTCTCTCTCTCTCTCTCTCTCTCTCTCTCTCTCTCTCTCTCTCTTTCTCTCCCTCCCTCCTCCCCCCCTCTCTCGCCCTCTCATTTTTTAAAAAGAATTCTTATGTTGTATTCTATGGAAGTCCACTTACACAGGCTATCCTTGACTTACCACCATTCATTTAATGACCGTTCGAAGTCACAACGGCACCAAAAAAAGGGACATGACTGTTTTTCACACAACTGTTGTGGGCATCCCCGTGGTCACGTGATCAAAATTCGTCCACTGGGCAACTGGCATGTATTTATGACGGGTTGCAGTGTCCCGGTGTCATGTGATCACCTTTTGCGACCTTCTGACAAGCAAAGTCAATAGGGAAGCCAGATTCACTTAACAACTATGTGACTAACGTAACATCCACAGTGATTCACTTAACAACCGTGGCAAGAACTCACTTATCGTGCTTAGCAGTGGAAATTGTAGGCTCAATTGTGGTCAATAAGTCAAGGACTAATTGTATATCTGTTCTTTCTCTCTGGGCACTGCCCTATTTCTCTTTATCCCACCCTCTCAACCAGCAGAGAAGAGAAGCAGTCCTCAGAAAGGGGTGCAAGAAGGGACTGTTAATCCCCACACACTTTTGGTGCCCCATAGGCTGGCCTGGCACAAAGCAGATTCCTAGATCGGGTATACTTTAAGTAGCACTTAGGTCAACATCCTCCAGAGCAAAATGAACTTCTTTGTGGCAGATAAAACAAATCCAGTATCTCTAAGCAACATTTGCTAAACAGGTGGGAAGAGAAAATGAGTACCATTTTATCATTTTAGGAAATTATCCTTCCAGTTATCCTTACAACAGGGAATCAAAATCTGCCGTCGCCCTTTATTTAACAATATTCATAGCCTACCGCCATTCTGCAGAACTCCGGTTCAAAGACAAGCACATAAAGCCCAATGCAAACAGATAAACACAGTATTACAGGTAGTCCTTGTTTTACAACCGCAATTGGGACCAGAATTTCCACTGTCAAACATTGCGGCTGTGAAGTGAGTTGGGCCTGATTTCATGACCTTTTTGTCGCTACAGTTTTTTGTCGCTACAGTTGCTTCGCGAACCACTGCAATTGTTCAGTGAATCCCCCATTGATTTTGCTCGTTGGAAGCTGGCTGGGAAAATCCCAAATAGGAATCACTGGGACACTGCAACTGTGGTGAATACATGGCAGTTTCCAAGCACCCAGATTTTGATCACATGACCGTGACAGTCATAAGTGTGAGGATCTTAAGTCGCTTTTTAAATTGCCAATGGAACTTTCGAAGGATGGTTAAACAAATGGTTGTAAGTTGAGGACTACCTGCATTCAAAATGATCAATCAACATCCTAGGCGGCCTTTGAATTCATTCGTCTATGGACCAAAGAAACGCAGGCTTCTTAAAATGCTTCGTCAACACCAAAAGTACTTACCGGAAAGTGAGGTAGAGAAACTTGCCCGTTGGCCTTGACGCTACGATGCATTTCCCTCTGGAGCTGCTTCTTGTTACCGATTCTGTAAGGAGGGATCCCATCACTAGACACGAGAAAAGAAACAATCTTAACATTCGGATTAGAGCTTGTAAGTATTCAACTGCATCAAGAGCCAGTGATTTGGATTTTCTCTTTTAATGAGAGGCTAACAGCCTTCCATTACACAGATGCTTAGAGAGGGCGAAATATCTATCTCTATCTATCTATCTATCTATCTATCTATCTATCTATCTATCTATCTATCTATCTATCTATCATCTATCTATCTATCTATCTATCTATCATCTATCATCTATCATCTATCATCTATCTATCTATCTATCTATCTATCTATCATCTACCTACCTACCTACCTACCTACCTATCTATCATCTATCTATCTATCTATCTATCTATCTATCTATCTATCTATCTATCTATCATCTATCTATCTATCTATCTATCTATCTATCTATCTATCTATCTCTATCATCTATCTATCTATCTACCTACCTACCTACCTACCTACCTACCTACCTACCTATCTATATCTATCTATCTATCTATCTATCTATCATCTACCTACCTACCTACCTACCTATCTATCTATCTATCTCTATCATCTATCTACCTACCTACCTACCTACCTACCTACCTATATCTATCTATCTATCTATCTATCTATCATCTATCATCTATCTATCATCTATCTATCTATCTATCTATCTATCTATCTATCTATCTATCTATCTCTATCATCTATCTATCTATCTATCTATCTATCTACCTACCTACCTACCTACCTACCTATCTATCTATATCTATCTATCTATCTATCTATCTATCTATCTATCTATCTATCTATCATCTACCTACCTATCTATCAATCAATCTATCTATCTATCATCTATCTACCTACCTACCTACCTACCTACCTACCTACCTACCTACCTACCTACCTACCTATCTATCTATCTATCTATCTATCTATCTATCTATCTTCTATCTATCTATCTTCTTTTAGAGAAGGCCCCACACAGACCAGAGCTGGATTTATAAGCCTAAACCAAGTCTTCAGATTTCCAAGCCAACTTCTTCCCTATTTAAATTCAACTGAGCTATAAATGTTTTTCTACCGGGAGGGGGGGGAAAGGTAAAAGAAGAACACATCTGTTTGTTAGACCCCGGAACCTGGTTGCTAAGGCTTTCTCCCCCTTCTTTATTATTTTTTCCCCTCCACTTTAAATGTGAGTGGTTTCTTAAAAGTCACAATTCAAGGTTAAAATCCCTGGTTTTGCTTGCAGCCCGGCATAATGCTAAATGGCACGTTAAAGTAGAAAAAAAAGCAGCAGTAGGGATTGATTGATGGCACTTCTGTCCCTTCTTACATGCAATATTACAGGTCTTTCCAGTGGTGCAGTCTGAAATGCCAAGTACTTTAACATAAATTGTTCCTGTAGGAAAATCCAGTGTAATCTATAGCCTTCTAGAAAGGCATCCAGGGCTCTAAAAATAGGAATCTTCAAATGAAGACATGGAATGTTTTTAGAATAGTCAAGTTACTCTCCGCTCACCTCTTCACTTTCATTATTTTCAGAGAGAAGGGGGAAAAAAACAGTTTCCTAAACTTATGAAGGAGCTTTCACGCTTAGTGCTTGAATGCATGCACACTGATGGATTGAGAGGCAGATATGAGCGTGCGAGCACGCACGCACACACACACACACAGACAAATATAAACTTTATGTACACCTCAACTATTTATTTGTGAGATATAAATAAACTTTCTCTAAACGCTCCTAGGGCAATGCTGTCAAACTCCCAGCCCGTGGGCCGGATGCGTCACGTGCTAACCACGCCCACACCCAATTTAGCGAAGGGGGGGGAAACTCCCAATACATCATGTGATGATGCCGTGACGACGTGAGTTTGACACCCCTGTCCTAGGGCAATAGATGCAGTTCTCCATCCTGCATTTCTCCTCTTTAATAATCGCCCTACGAGGTTGTGATTGAGTTGAGACACAATGACCAGTTCAAGGTCTCCCACCAGCTTCCATGGTTGATCAAGGACTTAAATTTGGGTTTCTCTAGTCCTAGTCCAACATACGGGTGAGCCTCAACTCGCAGCCATAATGGAGCCCCAACATTTCCATTGCTAAGCAGTTGTTAAGTGATTCTTTTGCCCCATAGACACAAGAATAGTTTTTTCCCCGAACGCCATCACTCAGCTAAACAAATAATTCCCTCACCACTGTCAAACTATTCACTAAGGCTGCATTACTATTACTATTAGTCTTCTCATCGTTCCTATCACCCATCTCCTCCCACTTATGACTGCAGGACTGCAACTTTGTTGCTTGCATCCTTACGATTTATATTGATATTGATTGTTTCCTGATTGCTTATTTATACCCCATGACTATCATTAAGTGCTGTACCTTATGATTCTTGACGAACGTATTTTGTCTTTTTTATGTACACTGAGAGCCTATGCACCAAAGACAAATTCCTTGTGTGTCCAATCACACTTGGCCAATAAAGAATTCCATTCCATTCTATTCTATGACCTTTTCGCCATCGTTGTTAAGTGAATCAATGCAATGCTTAAGTTAGTAACATGGTGGTTAAATGAATGTGGCTTCCCCCCCCCCCAATTCTTTGCCTGTCCGAAAGTTGCAAAAGGGACCACATGACCCTGGGAGACTGCAACCGTCATAGATGCATGCTGGTTGCCAAGCAGCCAAATTTGGGTCACGTGGCTACAGTGATGTTGCAATGGTCCTAAGTGATCCTAAGTCCCCTTTTCAGTGCTGCTGCAGCTTGGAACAGTCATTTAGTGGCAAATTGAGGACTACCTGTTTTAACTATTTCATCACCTTGGCACTACATCATATACATACTGTATGTAAGCATAATGAACAAATGGTAGGATAAATCAATATTTTATGTAACTTTAAAAATCCTTGAAAAGAGGAGGAAGTGATTACATACACACAAACATACATGTGTGTGTGTGTGTGTGTGTGTGTGTGTGTGTGTGTGTGTTTGTTTGATTGAAGGCTCCATTCAGATTATTAAGACCCCAGTCATGGAAGTCAAAAATTATGCTGTAATTCAGGATGCTATTCTCTGTTGATTATTTCAATATGAAGAATGGGGGGGAAAGCTAAAATCCTTATTATGAAACCTCCTACCCCTTTTTATTCCTTAACTCAGATAATGTAAACAGATGGTTTTTAAAGCCAAGAGGTGTAAATCCAATTAAATCCAATTGCATTTGTTTCGGTATAGGCATGCATGCCTGCACTGCCATAGCTACCCATTTTGAAAATATTTGGAAACTAATTGTTGCAACGGCCTGATGGTAAAACAAGTCAGATTGGGAGGAGGGGGGGGAATGGCTTGTCTCTGGGAAAATATTTTCTGAGCCCAGAATTTTGAGGTGGAAAAAACCCATAAATTCTCTAAGCCAAGTTGAGCCACTGGCAACTTTTTTAGACCATGTACCACTCCAAATCTTACACCGGTTTGGGCAACCATTCAATGGCATCCTTGCCTTGGGTTGAGACTCATCCTGGTTGAGTTTCTAAGAGAGGTAAATCTAAACAAGACTGGAGAGGAAAGAGGCTTGGGATCCTGGTTTACAATATTTTAACCAGGTCAAAAATTCTCAAGACTTTTCCTTCATACAGACCATGATCATGTTCAAAAGCGTCTGAGGCCCACCTCATAAACAAGGGGTTAGGACTTGGCAAACATGAGTCTCTTCTCAGTTGGCTCCCTAGGAGCCCAACTTTAAAATTACTACTAAAGGTTTATTGTGCGACCTTGTTTGAGCAAGACCAACGACCAAAACCTGATCCACTTCTAAAAATCATTTTCTGCTGCTCCAGGCACCACCTATGCTTCCCTTATGGATCTCAAGCGGTTCCCAGCACTGACGCACTGAATCCCAGAACTTCATTCTGAAGCAATTCCTATCTTAATAATGATGCATCACTCAAACTTGCATATATTCAAATCCTGCTCCATCCCTCAAAAGAGAGCCATGACGTTTTTGCCTATGCAAAACATCTGATCCTCAAAGATTCGTAGATATGAACTAGGATAGGAGATTGTGTAACCTCTGTATCTCTCAGCTTAAGAGCCGAGGTGGCGCAATGGTTAGAGTGCAGTATTGCAGGCTACTTCAGCTGACTGCTAACTGCAGTTTGGCAGTTCAAATCTCACCCGCTCAAGGTTGACTTAGCCTCCCGTCCTTCCGAGGTGGGTAAAATGAGGACCCAGATTGTTGGGGGCAAAATGCTGATTCTGTAAACCGCTTAGAGAGGGCTGTGAAAGCACTTCTGAGAGGCATGAACTAATAATGGGCCAGGTTATGAGAAAATTGGGAGTTTGCTAGGTCATCAGGCAGGAAGAAAAATCAGTCTCCAATCAAACTCATTCTCCTGCTTCCCAATATAAGTTCATGGAGGGATGTGTGGTCCATGTTAATGACTTCGCAACTCTCAACTTTCTATCGGAGATAAAGACAACTTGTTTGTTCTTTTCTCTAAAGAGAAAACTGAAAACCCCCAGAGTAAAATCATTGTATGGAAATACTTATTGAACGAGCCTGCAGTCTTCATATAACTCCCTTCTCAGAAATGTGACTGAAGTTATTTAATTTTGATACACCATAATTCTAAAGAAAGCCACCCTGGCTGGTGTCATCACCAACGGGGAAATCACAGGATCACCAGGCCAAATAGGGGAAGATGCCTATTGCCATTTGACATTGATCTCATGCAAACATTCTCCAAACTGTTAACTTAGTTTGGGTAGCACAGAGGATATAGAAAGGCAAGATCTTTCCTCAAACTTGTGGATGTCTCTTCCTCAGAACACCTCTGCTCCAAATGTGATGTGTTGGATACAGTTGGTTGTGGAGAGGGCAATATTTTTAACACATTTGCAGTTCCATTTGCCTCCAAGAAACAGGTAAAACCAAGCTGAAGCAGGTGGCCCAGTTCAAAGACCATCTCAAATAGAAGGCATCAAGTTCTCTGAAGAACACACAATGCAACTAGAGCTTCTAAATGTACAACATGCAGATCCCATAGTTGGAAGGAGAGCTTAAGAAATTGTCTAGCACAGCATCCCCAAAAATGACCAACCAACCTCTGTTTGAAGACAGAGCACAATTTCCTATTTTGTATGGCCAATCATGCTTTTGAACCACTTCTCTCTCCACCTAGCTTTTAGTTTGGCAACTTACTTTTTTCTCCACAGTATAACATTCCTGGGAGTAGATTGCAGATTCAGTCATAGCAGCAAACTACAGTTTACAGAATTCACTCATCATGCTAATCCATTCCATGATTTGTTTAGGTTTTTGCTCATTTCCCCCTGTTTCTCTTCCTATACGATATACAAAAGAGACTTAACTCGCTAAGACTCTTAATATAAATGGAAGAGAAAGCTAGCAGATGCAGATATTGAGTGAGTTCTCTATATTGTTCCGATTCATAAAACTTTCCATGCTTTTACAAATAAATTGTAATCATTACAGAGGCATCATTACCTGGCTAAATAACATCTTCAGTGAAGATATTACCTAGCTGGCTTATGAAACGTCCGCAAATAAGCTACCATGCTCAGAGAGCACCAAGGATTTCGGAGTTCAACCCCAAACTGCAGGTGTTTGCTTCAATTTGTAATCATTAAGTTATTCATGTTCCACCACATCATATGCTGCAGTTACTGTTTTCAAGCACTTCAGAAACTTGTACTTTCTGAAAATACATATGCATGGATTAGCTTTGTGTTTGTACTGGGCTTGCATAGCACTGAAAACTAACCATAATGGCAGAGTTCACACAGCACGTAACAACTAACTTGATGGGCTTCTAGTTCAGTTTGTTGTGTGAGTACAATATGACTGCAACAGGACCTGACCAGTGGTGGGTTGCCCACTTTTTTAGCACTGGTTCAGGTGCGCTCACGCGCGATGCTTCTGCGCATGTGCAGAAGCGTCCGGGTGGGTGGGCGGAGCCTGCTGCCGCCGCTACAACCAATTCACCCAATTCGGACCAAACTGGGACCAACCCGCCTCTGGACCTGACCCTGTCCTGTAATTCCACTTTGCTAACATAAATATAAAACTTAAGATGCATATTACTCTCCCCTGTTTATTTCTGACTTTTAGGTGGTACCATCGATATTTTACCTGTATTTATTCCATGCAAGCCATCAACAGGTTTTTTTTAAAAAAATCTGGTACTGTAAAAATATGTTTCATAAATAAATAAACAAATAGCAGGTGCATTGGTACTGTATTGGTAACATACTAAATCACCATCTGTGAACGATAATCTGTAATTACTAATCCAACATCATACCATACTCTGTTTTAGCATGGTCCGTGAACCAGGCCATTACTCAAAGCCATTTATGGTTTGCTTTGGCTTAGATAAACATATTGTGGTTTGTTAACTGTGATGTACAATATGATTTATCCACAGGCAATAGGCAATGCCAGTTAATAAACCCAAAAGCTCTGTGCAGGAGAGGAAAGGAGGTGGGGGAAACTCAGGTACGGCATGATAATATACAGCTGTTAACACAGGCCCAGATTTTGACCTGAAACTGGAATTTGAATGCCCCATCTCCCATGCTTCTCTGTGGGAGATTATCCCATTTATGTTTCAAGAGCTGAGATGCTTCTAGCCAACTTGGCTGCAGAGAAGAAACCTGACACCAACCACAGCATCACATTCCTCCAACCGCTCAGACTTATGCTGGAATACAGCCGCTTTCTGTTGTGATGTTACAACAGGGATGTCTTCTGTCCTCGCTTGTGCAAAAGCCAGCTCCCTTCCCCAGGCTAGCCTACCCCTTAAGTGGCCAAGGACAGAAAAAGCCCGCCATCCAATTTTCTTTGCCTGGGGAAGGGCAACATTAACATAACAGTCAGTTGGCAATAGAATAGAATAGAATGTTTTATTGACCAAGTGTGATTGGACACACAAGGTATTTGTCTTTGGTGAATCTGCTCTCAGTGTACATAAAAAGACAAGATACATTCATCAAGAATCATAAGGTACAATCCTTAATGATAGTCATAGCAGAGGGTGGTTCCTACCGGTTCGGCTAAATAGGTAGTAACTTGGCGGCCTTGGTAATTGGAACTGGTAGCGACCCAGGCCTGCCACACCCCTGAACTGGATCTCCTACGGCGCTGCCATCTTGATTTTCGGTTCTGCACATGCGCAGAACGAATTTCATTGCAGAAATGTATTTTTTTCCTTTTTTACATTTTGCGCATGCGCAGATAATTTTAGATGCAAATGTGCACGCGCGCCGAACCAGCATTAATGCCGGTAGCAACTCACCCCTGAGTCTTAGGGTACAAATAAGCAATCAAATCATACTAGGAAACAATATCAATATAAATCGTAAGGATACAAGCAACAAAGGTGCAGTCCTGCAGTCATAAGTGGAAGAAGATGGGTGATAGGAACGATGAGAAAACTAATAGTAACAGTAATGCAGACTTAGTGAATAGTTTGACAGTGTTGAGAGAATTATTTGTTTAGCAGAGTGATGGCGTTCAGGGGGAAATCTAAATGGCTGCTTCTGTGCTGGGAAATTGGGGGAGGAGGAGTGGGCTCCTTTTCCAAAATGCCACCAGTCAGCCCTGTGACATCCTTGGGGTAGGCTAGCTCCTCTCTGGGCTCCTTGAGCGCATTAAGATTTCATTTCCATAATTTCCCTAGCATGCACCACACTTGGTGCACTTGGTACTAAGTGAGTTTTGTCCCATTTTACAACCTTTCTTGACACAGAAGCTAAGCGAAGCACTGCAGTTAAGTGAATCATGTGGTAAGTAAGTAAATTCAGCTCTTCCCCCATTGAGTTTGCTGGCTGGGAAGGCCGCAAATGGTATTCACATGACCCCAGGATATCTTAAATATATGTCAATTTTCATCCTGTGGCCTTGGGGACGCTGCAATGGTCATAAATCTGTGGACTGGTCATAAGTCATTAAACTAATGGTCATACCTGTAAACCACTTGAAGCTTCTAAAGAACAGGGGGCTATAAATCAAATGACTAAATGAAATCCTTGTTTCAAGAATTGCTTTGAACAATAGAATGCACGACTAAAATACCTGCCCTAAGTTGGGGACCTAATTATTTCTTCCTTGATCCCTATTTTTGATTACTTTTTATTTGATGGGGAATCCTGGAGAACCTGAAAAGTTGCACATTCTTTTTGTGACATTCATTGATCTGATTTAGACCTTACATTTTATTGAGGAGCTCAAGATGGTGCTGTTCCTCAACGCAACTTTGCGATGAGTCCATTGGGGCTGAGTGCGAGCCATTAGATCCACCTCTCCAGAGAAGCTCTTGTGGCAGAAAGTAGACCGAAACCGTGCTCTCCCTACTCCTGGTGCAACACCTCTACCACTATACTCCACTTCATAAAGAGCATACTTAATATTGTAGCAATTCTTGAAACAAACTCAAGGAAATCAAGAATTCCCACTAAGAAAATGTGGGAGTGTCCAGTTCAGAGGTGGTCGTTTTCAGAAGATTCTGACCAGTTCTGGAGAACCAGTAGTGGAAATTTTGAATACTTCAGAGAACTGGTGAATACCATCTCTGACTGGCCCCACCCCCATCTATTCTCTGCCTCCCGAGTCCCAGCTGATACGGCAGTGAATGGGGATTTTACAGTAACTTTCCCCTGGAGTGGGGAGGGAATGAAGATTTTATGGTATCTTTCCCCTGCCACGCCCACCAAGCCACACCACACCCACCAAGCCATGCCTACAGAATCGGTAGTAAAAAAAATTGAATCCCACTACTGGTCCAGTTGCATACATTGTGTATTTTGTCGGGCTTATCACCATGAAAGCATTTTTTAGACTGCATCTACATGGAGGGAAGTATGCAGTGGAGTACCCCAAGGCTCTGTTTTAGGCCCAGTACTCTTCAACAACTTCATCAATGATTTGGATGAGGGAATAAATGGGGAACTCATCAAATTTGCAGATGACACTAAGCTGGCAGGAATAGCCAACACTCCAGAAGATAGGCTTAAGATACAGAAGGATCTTGGCAAACTTGAACATTGGGCACTATCTAATAAAATGAAATTCAATGGTGAAAAGAGTAAGGTTCTACATTTAGGCAAGAAAAACGAAATGCACAGGTACAGTATAGGTGGTACCTTGCTCAATAGTAGTAACTGTGAGAGGGATCTTGGAGTCCTAGTGGACAACCATTTAAATATGTGCCAGCAGTGTGCAGCATCTGCCCAAAAAGCCAACACAGTTCTAGGCTGCATCAACAGAGGGATAGAATCAAGATCATGTGAAGTGTTAATACCACTTTATAATGCCTTGGTAAGGCCACACTTGGAATACTGCATTCAGCTTTGGCCGCCACGATGTAGAAAAGATGTGGAGACTGTAGAAAGAGTGCAGGGAAGAGCAACAAAGATGATTAGGGGACTGGAGACTAAAACATATGAAGAACGGTTGCAGGAACTGGGTATGTCTAGTTTAATGAAAAGAAGGACTAGGGGAGACATGATAGCAGTGTTCCAATATCTCAGGGGTTGCCACAAAGAAGAGGGAGTCAAGCTATTCTCCAAGGCACCTGAGGGTAGGACAAGAAGCAATGGGTGGAAATTAATCAAGGAGAGAAGCAACTTAGAACTGAGGAGAAATTTCCTGTCAGTTGGAACAATTAATCAGTGGAACAGCTTGCCTCCAGAAGTTGTAAATGCCCCAACACTGGAAGTCTTTAAGAAGATGTTGGATAGCCATCTGTCTGATATGGTATAGGGTTTCCTGCCTAGGCAATGGGTTGGACTAGAAGATCTTCAAGGTCCCTTCCAACTCTGCTATTGTATTGTATTGATAGAGTTGATCTCCAAATAAACCAGAATTAAGAGCCAGACAGCAGTGGAACTTTGGGTTAGATTAAGCAGCCCATCACAAATGAATTTACATTGGAGGTAGAAGTAAAAGCCAAGGAAATCCTTTTCCATATTGGTACTTGTGCTGCCACACAAGCTATTGCACAAGTGTGAAACATCACAAACACCTCTTAATCTTCAAGCTCCAAGACATTAAAAAGCCCATCATCCATCTATGGCAGACCAGATGTCACTCCAGTTATCCTCTGGAAGAACACACAACATTTGGTTATTTCAGCACAATTTCACTGCATTAGTTTTTCACCCAAAATGTCTCTCCAACCAGAGAAAGAGAAGGCCGCTCAAATCCTTCAAACCTATTAAATCTGGCAAAAATATTGAGGCAGAGAGAAAATAAACTATTTTTTTAACCAAAATCCAAGGTATGAAATTGTACAGTTTCAAACCATACAACTTAGAACAGAGTCTGAGTTAAGAATCCCCCAGGTCGCTTGTCAAAACCGCCCTATGGACCAACAGAACTTTATAACATACATAAAAACAAGGTAGACGCATCTCAGCCTAAAACAAGATAGACACACCTCAACTATGTGGAGCAGAGCAAAGAACCTATGCTAAAATAACACAAAGGAGAACATTTAGGGACAGCGAGCTGGGTGTGTTTTAGAAATAGGGTGAGAGGGGGGGAAATCATAAGTATTAAGGGAAACACATAGGAATCAAGAGCGCATAGATCTTAAAAGTCAGAGGTGGGTTACGCACGGTTCAGCCTGGATTGGAGTGGCGGTGGCAGGAGGCTCCGCCCACCTGCCGGCCGGCCGCAAGCACATGCACGAGCTTACCGGTAGTAAAAAAAAATGGAAACCTACAACTGATAAAAGTGTACGTGTGTGAGGCAAACTTTATGCTTCCACACAACAGGGCCTGGGGAAAAAAAAAACCTGACTGAAAATATGAAAAACCTTCTTTCTTAGAAAGAAAATGCCAGATAGGGAAGCCTCTGATTATTAAGACCGCTTCTTCTTTTTGCCTGTCATTGGTTAGCCAGCAGGATACTCAGCCGTAGAGGTTGGGGCTGAGGGTTCTTAGTGATTCATCTTGTACTGATAGATTGCTCTGACTTTTATTATATATATATATATATATATTAACTAAGCTAAATCCTTATCCGTAACACTTGGGTTAAAAAAAAACCAAAACAAAAACTCGGTTTCGTTATATCTCATTTGGGAATTTCTTGGTGGTTGAAAAGGTGGCCTTCCCGGCCCCTTTGTATCACTTTGCCCTAATTCAATGCTCCTTGTCCATCCAGGTAGCCCCTCTTCAATTCCCTCCAGTGTTTGGAAGACTCCCCAACGGAGCAATTGGAGAAATGAGAAGGATCCTCTGAATTGGCTTACTTAAGAACGGCCTCTGTCTTGGAACAAGCTGTTAATTGAACTTAAATAAAAGGCTCAATGAGTGTCATGTTAGGAGGGGGCATTCCTTAATAGCCTGAGAAACAGAACTGGGTATCCTAATGAGGATTTGAGCATTTTTGGTTCTTGAATATTTAAAATAAAAGAGCACTGGAACAAGGCAAGAATTGATCGTGCATTCGTGCGAACGAGACAGACAGCTGCTTCTCAAATTTAAAATTAGGGTAGCCAAAGAAGCCAATTAAGGCCACAGAAGGGAGAGGACTCATTTGGCCCCGAGATATTTATTTTGGTTTCAAGCTTTCTTTCAGCCGCACATGCATCAAACAGCCTTTGGTGATGGACTTCTAACATCCCCACAAGTTTCTCATCTGAAAAATAGGAACAAGGACTGCTCCATAAGGTAGCCACGAAAGCAAGGAAGACCGAAAAGGCAAGACTTTAGATAAGAAGACTGTTTGGTAAATACGTTGGAGTTGATTTCAAATCCGTCTAAAAATTATATCGTAAGGCTGTTAAAATCCTCAACTAGAAAAACTCTATAGATGCCACACCCGGCAATTGGATAATAAGGTGAGATCTGAGAGGAAGGGACACCAAATGTTTCTGCCCAATACTGGAACATTTTGAAAGCTTTTTACATACAAGAACTCAATGGCCTCAAAAGTAGTGTTTTTTGGAAGACGACAAGATGACAACCACGTCAGTCCACTAGCTTTCTCCTTCTTGCCCCTGCTTGCCTATGTGTGTGTTTTGTGTGTGTGTTTAAATCCAAGTCTAGAATAAAGAACTGCACAATTTTAGGCAGTGAGGAGCACAGTTTAATTACAAACATTTTAGCTAACCACTCTGGGACTAAGCCAATCTGTTTCTGGGGAAACACTAGTTTTGAAGTCTCCTTTCCAGTCAGCTGCCATTTAAGCTGAGCCAATTATCTTAGCCTTTTGACTTAGATGTGCCTGACCTAACTTGAATGTAGTTTTACTGCTTCTTTTGAAATCTCAGGCTTTGGCGCATATGCATTCACTCCCATCTTCATTTGGCAATGGCTGTGGAGCATAGCCTCTGATCTTGCCAACATCAAAAGCCTGGTTTGTAAGATAAGGTAATATTTGAAGTTCACTCAGCAGTATTCCTCTGGGTCCAAAGTAAATCCATAAATAAGATATAACCAAATAATAAGACGCTCCCTTTCAGCTCTCTTTCTTCTCTCTTATTTCCTTCCCTCCAATCAAGACATGGAAATTGGAGGTGCTTTATGGTCAGCACCAAAAGAGCGCATGAGGAACCAAAAAAAAACCTTGCCAGGATGCTTTTGAGATTAACTGCAAATTCAGACACAAGGTGATGTTTGCCTTCCCTTCTAGGAAGGCCACCAAACCTTCCAGCCCAGTTCACCCTGGCTTCCTATATCTCCACATTCTCCCTCCCTCCGTTTGCCTCCCACCCAAGAGGCAACCTACATGCACAATTGGGAAGTCAACAAAACCTATAGGAAAAGGCACTGACGTCGGTTTGCCGCAGCATCAAAGGAAGTCAATCTACCACAGAAGCAATGGATTATTATTTTTTTCCCCTTTTCCAATCCATTCCCCCAGCCCGGACATAAAATACATTTCCCCCTTTTTGCTCATGGTTTCTCCTTTGTACACCTAGGGCAAGGGAAACAAGTCAAATGCAGAAAACCTGGCCTGGAGTTGGCAGCAGGAGCAGGTGAAGAAAAGTTGCTCCTTCGTGCTAGGTGACTCCCTCCCAGATCCTATTGAAATCCATGTTTTGTCTGTTCAATGCCTCCCCAGCGGTATAAAGCAAGCAAGCTCCCCTTCAGCTCCTCATGACCTGAAGGAGCTCTTGTTATAGCAGGAGCAAATAGGGCAGCTTCTTTTATGCCCTGCTTTAAGGGGGGGAGCTCCCATTCACTTGTTCAAGTCAATTTCAAAGCTGCCTGCTAACCTCTTATCCTCTCCTAAGCTCCCCTAGATGAACAATGGGCTGAAAGGGATTCAGTTAAGCCTTTCATCCACCACCACCACCCACCTGCCCCCCCCCACCCTCTTTGCACTTTATTTCTCACTCAGGCCTCTCATCTGCAGAAGGCCCTAGAATTGGCCTGGCTCTGAAGGGAGGGTAGAAGGATCCAGCCATGTAAGGAGCCATTGCTAATCCAGAAATGACTAACTCTATGGAGGCACAGAGGAGCGCGGTGGCTCAGGGGCTAAGACGCTGAGCTTGTCAATCAGAAAGGTCGGCAGTTTGGCGGTTCGAATCCCTAGCGCCGCGTAATGGAGTCAGCTCTCGTTACTTGTCCCAGCTTCTGCCAACCTAGCAGTTCAAAAGCACGTGAAAAATGCAAGTAGAAAAATAGGGACCATCTTTGGTGGGAAAGTAACAGCGTTCCGTGCGCCTTTGGCATTGAGTCATGCCGGCCACATGACCACGGAGACGTCTTCGGATGGCGCTAGCTAACTCTTTGGCTTTGAAATGGAGATGAGCACCGCCCCCTAGAGACGGGAATGACTGGCACATATGTGCGAGGGGAACCTTTACCTTCACAAGGATGGGCCCACCTCATCCTGGCAAGCCAGTTTTGGCGATCCTCTTTAGGATTAGGCAAGGCCACAGTGTAGCCCCGTAAGAGATGGGAGAGGCAGCTTTCACTGTTGTTTCAGGGAGATTTGACCACAAAAAATGGAGCCCATCTGTACCATTTAAGCCCGGAAAAAGTCCCAACATACAAGTAGTCCTCAACTACCAACAGTTCATTTCGTGTCCCCATTCAAAGTTACAACGGCCTTGAAAAAAGGGACATAAGACCATTCCTCACACTTACAACCGTTGTGGCGTCCCCATGGTCATGTGATCAATATTCAGATGTTTGGCACCCAATTCATATTTATGACGGATGCCGTGCCTCCGGGTCACGGGATCGCCTTTTGTGAACTTCTGCCAAGCAAAGTCGACGGGGAAGGCAGTTGCACTTAACAGCCGTGTCACTAACTTAACTGCAGTGATTCACTTAACAACTATAGCAAGAAAGGTTGTAAAATGGGGCAAAATTCTCTTAACTAATGTTTCACTTAGCAACAGAAATTTTGGGCTCAATTGGGGTCATAAGTCGAGGACCACCTTTAAATGGCTGAAGCATGAACACTATCAAAACTGTCTGAGTGCCTACAAGGGCCACCTAAGGGATCTTTACTCTGCAGTCCATCTCGGGGGGGTGGGGGGGTTTCTAGATTTAATCCCGGGGCACCAGCTGACTCAACGAAAGGAAGTAGAGAAACCCTTAATTACAGCAAAACTAATCGACCTTTTAAAAACTTCTTTCAACAGCAAAATGTACCATGTCCTTCTAATATCCTGGAATATTTCAATAATAAAGCACTGCCTTCATTCAGAAACAGGATGGAGATCACAATTTTAGAAAAGAGGAGGGAAGAGAGAAAAGAGATGGTAATACAGTTTAACCACCATAAATTATATAAAGGCTGACCAAGAGTCTCTTTCTTTCTTTCTTTCTTTCTTTCTTTCTTTCTTTCTTTCTCTCTTTCTCTCTTTCTTTCTCTCTCTCTTCCTCTCTTCCTTTCTTTCTCTTCATTTCTTTTCTTTTCTTTCCCTTCTTTCTTTCATTCTTTCTCTTTCTTTTTTTCTCTCTTCCTCCCTTCCTTCCTTTCTCTCTTCATTTCTTTTCTCTTTCCCTTCTTTCTTTCTCTTTCTTTCTCTCTTCCTCCCTCCCTTTCTTTCTCTCTTCATTTCTTTTCTTTTTCTCTTTCCCTTCTTTCTTTCTTTCTCTTTCTATCTCTCTTTCCTTCCTTCCTTCCTTCCTTCCTTCCTTCCTTCCTTCCTTCCTTTCTTTCTTAGTCAAGATTTTTGCAGAGGACACCATTCCCTTTCTAGAGGGAAACTAAAAGAAAACAGGCCAAGCCTCCTCTAATTCTAACATTGGCACAAGAGGTCACTTGCCTTTCAGATCAATTGTACTTGGAAGCGCAGCAATAGCCTCAGAGCACTTCCTAAAGGAAGCAATTTATTTTTTTAACCACGGTCATCATTTCATGATAGCACACACAGCCCTAAAAACACCTGAAGCAAGACAGCCAATAAGGGACAACTGACAGACAGGCTCCACGGGGCAGAAACAAACTGTGTAGGTTTTCCAGGAGGACAAGGCGATTTTTTTTCCTGAGACTTTGGAAGAATAATTCCTATCGAGCAATCAAAACAGGGGAGACCAAATCTCACTTTTGCAGCCTATCCTATTCTGTTCCAACCGTGTGCTCCGTTTAGTAGGAAGGCCAGCCCAGAAAACTTTAACCATTACAAACTTCGCTCCCAATTCCAATGATGGAAGTACTTACACACTGCTGTCGGTCATTGACATGGAATCGTCGGTCAGAGCGTCGCTAGAAATTTCGCTGTCGTTTGCACTAGTGGCAGGAGCAAAGACATACCCAGAATTCACATGATATGGGTTAACTGGATCATTTCTCTTGAAGGACCTAGAAATGAGCAAAAACAGAACCTTGTTACTCTTTGAATGCAGGAAATGCAAACTTTAGGAGACCAAAGAGTAAGGTAGCAGTTACTCCAGGAAAACTACAGACCTAACATTCCCAACACTTGGAAGGGGGGGGGAACCCCCACAGATTTCATGGAATTCTTGAAAATGAGAAGTGCTTAAAGATGGACCACAGTTTAATCTTTCTTCCCACTGCTTTAAGCTTTCCCACATAATTTCATAGGTCGCCTGTCTCAATGACTTCACAGGATATTTTAAATTAAGGATAGAGAATCTGGAGCTCTCACAATGTTTTTGGACTTCATCTCTCCTTCACTCCAGCCACAAATTACGGGATTGTGGGAGCTTCAGTCCCAGACCTCTGAAGGGCACCAGGTTGCTTATCCATGACTTCAAGGCACCAACTATTGAACTGCTTGAAAAAGAGTCACCCAACTTTCATGCCTTTCCTCCAAGGAGCTATCTTCAAGTATCTCTACTCTTAACTTAATCTCACCATAAAACCTCTGAGGTAAGTTAGTCATATTACTGAGCTTCGTTAACCCTTTGGCTTCCTGGTCTATGTTTTACCAATTTACACACTTGCCCTCCTTCTAGGTCTTGCTCTTTCAAAGATGATCTGCATCAGGGGTGTCCAACCTTGACAACTTTAAGAACTGTGGACTTCAACTCCCAGAATTCCTCAACCAGCCATGTTGGCTGAGGAATTCTGGGAGTTGAAGTCCACAAGTCTTAAAGGTGCCAGGGTTGGACACCCCAGGTCTAGGTAGAGTGGACAAGGGAGCCATCGATAAAAGTAAGCCTTTCAATACCTTTTTTTAAGCATAACCCCATCTCTATCTACCCTGAAATAAGATCTTTTTGTGAACAGTTGGACTTTGTCCTAGTTAAGCAAGCAGAGGTTGCATTCATGAATGCTAAGCCTGCTTAACTAGGACAAAGCCCAACTGCGCACGAGAAGATCTCTGTTTATTTCTCACATTTGCCATACGAAAAAGTGCTCTGCAATTTTGTTTTAGAAGTAAAAACGCTATAACTCTATTGCATTTTGCAAAACTGACACTCTACACCAGGGATGTCAAACTCGATTTCATTGAGGGCCACATCAGCATTGTGTTTGACTTTAGGGGGCCTGGGTGGCCAGCTTGTCACTCGTGTTGGGGGTGCCTGTGGCGGTCTGAGCACTCTGCCATCAAAAACGGGTTCCCGAGTTCCGTTTTCAGCTGTGATGGCCTCCTGCAACCCTCTGCCAGTGAAAATGGAGCTCTGGAGGGCTACCCAGAGCCCTCGTGAACTCAGTTTTCAGCTGCGAGAGCCTCCTGCAACCCTCTGCGGTCCTTCCGAGCTCCGTTTTTGCTGGCAGAGGCACCGTGGGCCGGTTCTTCACTGTTTCCAGGGCGGCTCTGCAGGTCAGATCTAACAACCATGTGGGCTGGATCCACTCCCCAGACCTTGAGTTTGACAACCCTGCTCTACACAATATACTTACAAACCTCTCCCTGACATTTATGGCACTGGTTCTCTCACCAATCAGTGTTCACAATTGTCCAAAAAGTTATCAAGACATCTACCCTCGGCCTATCCCTTAATAATCCCCCTTCACTGCAGATAGTCCTCAACGTACGACAGCAATTGAGCCCAAAATTTCTGTTGTTAAGCAAGACAGTTGTTAGTGAAATTTAGCCCATTTTACAACTTTTTCTTGCCGTAGTTGTTAAGTGAATCATTGCAGTTGTTAATAATACCATTGTGTTAAGTAATCTAGCTTCCCCCATTGACTTTGCTTGTCAGGTTCAAAAAACCTAATCACATGACCCCAAGCAGTGACGTGCGGTGAGGTTTATGACTGGTGAGGCACTGACACAGTGCTGGGTTTCAAATATTTTTAGACTTGTGGACTTCAACTCCCAGAATTCCACAGCCAGGCATGCTCAGTTCCAATTTAAAGCGACAGCATTTGTTTTTCTCCTTTGCTCCTTCTTTCTTTTTCTTTTTCTTCTCCTTCCCCTCCTTCCTCCCTCTCTCCCTTCCTCCCCCTCTCTCAAACACACACACACACACACACACACACACACAGAAGTTTGATTGGACTATCTCTCCTACCCCTTCCCTCTCTCACTCACTCTCAAACAAACCCACACACACACACACAAAAGTTGGATTGGATATCTTTTCCAGTGGCTTGAAAGCAGCTCCTCTGCCATCCCCCCCATTCCCCTGCTGCCTTTCCCAAACACCTCCACCATTGCAAATGCAGCCTGCTGTCTGGGTGGGAAATGCCTGAAACACAATAAAGCCCACCCACCACCTCCTGCTGGCAGGCTGGGGTGAGAGGAGAGGCAGAGAAGCCGGAGGGGAGCCGATCTGAGCCTTCCAAAAGAAAGAGGCTGGGGGGAAGTGTGTGTACTACAGCATGGCTCTTTGCCTGGCTTCCTGCCTCCTCCTGTGGTCTCCTCAGTGCTCGCTTGTGCTCTCTCTCCCCAAGTGTAGTTTGATTGCAGGCGGAGCCACGTTGCCTTTTCAAACTTGTAATCAGTGAAGCTGGGCTAGATTTTTATATAGTTTTATCCAGCTGTGTGTGTGAGAGAGAGAAATGAATGGGGGCCTGGGGAGGAAGTCACTACACTTGGGGAGGGAGAGCACCAGTGAGGAGACCACAGGAGGAGGCAGGAAGCCAGGCAAAGAGCCATGCTGTAGCACACACACTGGCCCCACAATGTGGCTCTGCCTGCAATCAAACTACTCTTGGGGATGGAGAGCACAAGCGAGCCAGGGTCCTTCCCTCCAGCCTTTGCCCAAAGCCCTGCACAGCACCAGGAGGATGAAGTTTGAATTCCTCCCCCTCCCTCCAACCCACATGTACCTTTTCCGGCTTTTTTTAACAGTTAAGCAGAGTCATCCACGGTGAGGCAGCAACTAGCTCAGATTTTTCCTTTTACTTTTTTTTTTTCATGGTGAGAGTGGTGAGGCTGTGCCTCACTTGCCTCACCTGACTGCACGTCACTGACCCCAAGGCACTGCAGCTGTCATTAATATGAAGCAATTGCCAAGAGTCCAAATTCAGATCATGTGACCATGGGGATACTGCAAGGAAAGTGTGAAGAACAGCCATACAGCATTTTTTTCAGTGCCATTGTATCTTTAAAGAGTCCCTAAATGAATGTTTGTAAGTTGAGGACTACCTGTATATAACATTTCCATTTTGGTCATGGTATTCACCCGCACCCCACCAAATAGCAATAGCAATAGCACTTAGACTTATATACCACTTCACAGTGCTCTACAGCCCTCTCTAAGTGGATTACAGAGTCAGCATCTCCCCTCCCCAAACAATCTGGGTCCTCATTTTGCCCACCCCAGCTGAGTCAATCTTGAGCCTGGTGAGATTTGAACTGCCAAATTGCAGGCAGCCAGTAGTCAGCAGAAGTAGCCTGCAGTTCTGCACTCTAACCACTGCGCCACCGTGGCTCAATATATACTCAACTACTTTCCCACTAAAACATTGAATGTTCATATTCTTACTTCTTCTTCATGAAAAAGGAAGCAGAAAGGGTTGACATGGGCAGTGGTGGGCTGCAACCAGTTTAACAACCAGTTCGGTGAGCGTGTGCACACCTAATGCGCTTGTGCGCAGTGTTCAAAATACAGCAATCTGAAGCTCAGCTGCTTATCTTCTAAGGCAGCCCTGGTAAGTAGAACAGCAGAGGCACAGAAATCAGCTGTACTGCGTGAATCAGCTGAGCCAGAAAGAAGGAAATATAGGACGGGATAGGGGAGGGGCGGGGCCAGCTGACTGTTGGAACTACTGGTTCACCCGAACCGGTCCAAACCGGCAGCAGCCCACCACTGGACATGGGGCAAATGAGCATCACCCTTAAAGAGATGAATTGACATTCCTAAAATTTTATCAGGGCTACAAGCTCATAGCATGACCTTAAAGAAAGACACCAGACTCCCTTCTGCCTCCAATTTATAATAGGATTCATTGTAAACCTACAGTACATTACAGGAACTCTAGCAGTGGTGGGTTGCAGGCGGTACGTCCTAGTACAGGCGTCCCGGTGCCTGCCGGGAGCACTAGGTACCGTTCCGGTACGGTGCTCCGGAGGGCCTGCCCGCCGTCCTTACCTGTATTTGAGCTCTTTGGCACTTCCGCGCACATGCATGGAGCCTATGGCGCCTGCGCAATGCTCCGCCGAGCAGCTGGAGCGTCGCAGGAGGTAAGGACGTGTGCGCTTTCATGTGGTGGCCACCAGCCGCCATTGCACCATACCTGTTGCAACAGGATCTGGAACCCACCACTGAACTCTAGACAGACTAATACAATGCGCTTGGGAAATCTGATGAATACTGGGAATTAGTGGTAAGCACACCCACAATATTTTAGGGTTATTGTCTGCCCTGTCACCTTGATAGAAAGGCTATGGCTTCAAAATCAGCCAATGAGCATCTGATTTCAGAGGAGAAAGCAGAGGGCCTCTAAAGGCAAGGAGGTCTAATGGGATAGCAGGAATCCGATTTGAAGAGCAATCTTTGCTCATTGATCTATGATCTTAAGGAGAAATGCACAAAAGTTTCTTCTTTATGTGTGGTAAGCACACTAAAAGATATTTCTTGTTTCTTTCTTTTTTTATTATTATGGATCATCCTGCCAGCTCAATTTGGGATAGCAACAGGATACAGGTAGTCCTTGACTTATGACCACAATTCAGCTCAAAATTTCCATTGCTAAGCAAGTTGGTTGAGTTTTGCCCCATTTTATGACCTTTCTTCAAACAGTTAAGCAAATCACAGTAGTTGTTAAGTTAATAACACGGTTGTTAAGTGAGCCTAGCTTCCGCATTGACTTTGCTTGTCAGAAGGTTGCAAAAGGTGATCCCATGACCCCAGGACACTGCAACTGTCATAAATATGAGACAGACATCTGAATTTTGATCCCATGACCATGAGGGATGTGATGATTGTGTGAAAAATGATCATAGGTTTTTCAGTGTCATTGTAACTTTGAACAGTCACTAAGCAAATGGTTGTAAATCAAGAATTATAGGCACTGTCATACTAGTAAAGGTAAAGGTTCCCCTCGCACATATGTGCTAGTGGTTCCCAACTCTAGGGGGTGGTGCTCATCTCCGTTTCAAAGCCGAAGAGTCAGCACTGTCCGAAGACGTCTCCGTGATCATGTGGCCGGCATGACTAAACGGCTATTACCTTCCCACCAAAGGTGGTTCCTATTTTTCTACTTGCATTTTTACATGCTTTCGAACTGCTAGGTTGGCAGAATCTGGGACAAGTAACGGGAGCTCACTCCGTTATGCAGCACTAGGGATTCAAACACCGAACTGCCAACCTTTCTGATCGACCAGCTCAGTATCTTAGCCACTGACAAAGCGTCCCCTTTGTCACACTAGTAGTCTGAGTAATTTATTTATTTGTCAAATTTGTATGACCACCCATCTCAGCCAAAGTGATTCGGGCTGAGATACAACAAAACCATAGAAATAGATAAACGTCATGACCCCAACTTAGCAATCCTCAAGAAAACGATAAAGAGGAATAAAACAAGACTACAAGGGGGGAGATGTTTACATATAGGGTAACCAGCATTGGATAAACATAGAAGACTTCAAAGCTGGGAACAAGATGGCAACACCACATACAAAAATTTTCAGAATTGGGAGAGACGAAGGTCTCAGCAGCTCTTCCTCACTGACAACAACACCTTTAACTCTTCAGTTCTTAAAAGCCTGGAATCCAAGCTGAAGTTTACCAGATGTTCCTTATTTGAAGCAGTCACCCCTTGTTCCAGATGCCTGTTCCATAAAAATACTGAAAAATGAATGAAAGGGCACCCCCCAACTCCCACTCCATCCCGGCTGTCAAATGTACACCACTTCCAGAACATTCCACAGCAGAGTTTCTCAGAGGGTCCAGACCACATCCCTCATCCGGAAGAAACTCAGCTTGGTAACTCTTTTTCACTGGAGAGAGAATAGGCTGGCTACAACACATGTTGTCCCAGGTTCAAAATCCCTTGTTCTAATCAAGAGTTCCGCTCAAGGAGCTTGGAAGGCAGGGTGGGCAGAGAAGAAATTCACTTCTGCAAGGGTGTCCTTTTTAAATTATTTTTTTAAAAAAAAACAATCCCCTCAAGCCACTTGTAGAGAGTAGCAGATTTAAGTAGACAGCCTGGCATCTTTAACGGAAAACATCATTTCACCCTCTAATATTCCAGCCCCTTTACTATATTTCCGTGTGACTCCTATTGTCCCCTTTCCCCCTTCCTAGGTAGCCTTTGCTCACTTTTGCTCATAAGCTTCATGTCCCTTCTTCTCTCCTGTCTGTTGCATTCCTCCATTTCACTGGGGACCTTTGTAAAGGAGAGGGTTGGGGAGGGATAGGAAGGAAAAGGTAAAGGGGCAGCCCACCTCTTCAAGGAGCATTGGCCAAGAGTAGGGGTGAACTTTCTCTATCTCAAGCTGACCTTTGCAAAGAGGCAGCACTGCCAGAGAAGGAGCTATATCTGCACATCTGGGACTGCATTCATTCCCAAAATGCACCAAGAGTTTTGTTTAGTGGGAAGCTCAAGATACTGTATCTAAAAGATGAGGGAGGGAGGGAGGGAGGGAGGGAGGGAGGGAGGAAGGAAGGAAGGAAGGAAGGAAGGAAGGAAGGAAGGAAGGAAGGAAGGAAGATGCTAAGCAAGACAAATGGAGAAGAGTTTGATTTATTTATTTGTTTGTTTTTTAACAGGGATTTTTTTTTACTGGGAGGATGGGAAGGAATGGCAATTCTACCCTTAAAAGCAAAGGTGAGTCTCCTGATAAGGCATCTCTGCTTCTGAAATTTCAACTTTCAGTACACTGTTAATGGTGTTACTTTTTATTATTGTTATTATTTTTAGGGAAAGGGGGCAATTGAAGCCTTTTTACCTTTTATTGCTCTCCTTGGAACTGTTTCATGTCTTGTTTTAACACAACCCAGGCCCATCAGAGCTTGTTGTTGTAAAGTATCTGGTTTCAAGATGCTCACCATCTGTACAGAACCAGCCGGGGCTCTTTCGGGGGTGGGGTGGGGTGGGGGGTCCTACAGGCCTTTTCTTTTCAAGCACACGAAATGTGAAACATGCCAGCGCAGCAACCACTGGAAGTTATGTTTACAATGCATCTCCTATGGGAGGGTTAAGAAGAGCCTCTTCAGTAGTGTAAGCAGTCACTTTGAGAGAGTTCATCATTTTCGACAAGAAAGAGCTTCACAACTATTGCTTTGAAGTTCAACAGGAATGGTAAGCACCATCGAAGAAGAGTTTTATAAATCCCTGGGACACTTAGCTCACAACTTTTTTTTCTCAGGATTTCAGCAAAGTGGATGGAGAAGTCTTCACACAGAATTATCACATTAAAACAGGAGGGAGGGGAAACCCAAGATTTGCCCTTGCGAGCCTAACATACAATAAGTAAACCAATTAAAGATGGTTTCATAGTTACTTTGAAAAATGGGGGGGGTGATTTTGACCACACTAATACCTTAATTGCAACCAAATCTCATCAAGGTATCTTGTAACTCCTGTGTGTAGGGATCTCCATCCTATCCTTCTTCAAGGCCAACAAGAGCTCCATCGCTTTAAGACAGAATGGTGGGAAATATTTTCAAGGAGCAGGTAGTAGCTTCTCATCATCATCAAAGAGGACCATTAACAGAATAACAAAATTGGAAGGGACCTTGGAGGTCTTCTAGTCCTACTTCATGTTCAAGCAGAAAACCCTATACCATTCCAGGCAAGTCGTTATCCAGTTTTTTCTTAAAAGCCTCCACTGATGGAGCACCCAGACCTTCTGAAGGGAAGCTGTTCCACTGGGTAATTGTTCTATTAGGAAATTTCTCCTTAGTTCTAGGTTGCTTCTCTCCTAGATCAGTTCCCATACATTGCTTCTTGTCCAACCTTCTGATGCTTGGAGAATAGGTTGATTCTCTCTTCTTTGTGGCAATCCCTCAAATATTGGAACACTACTGTTTTGTTTCCCCCCTAGTCCTTCTTTTCACTAGACTAAACACACCCTATTCCTGCAACCATTCTTCATCTGTTTTAGCCTCCATCCCCCAAATCATCTTTGTTACCCTTTTATGCACTCTTTCTAGATAGAACATAAGCTATTACTTAAGATGACCTTCCATGTACTAAGCTACAAACGGATGTGAACTGCAGAGGAAATTCAAGAGATGAATCCCTTCAAAGCGTTTACATTGAGCCTTAATAAAAACTCCTTTTTCTTCTTCATTTTTTTCCTTTCCATTTTTCCTTCCTGCTTTATAAAAAAGCTTCCTTTTCAGCCAAAGCAAAAAGGTGCTGAGAAATTGTAGCCAATTTTCAATTCACGGGGATATACAGATTGGGGATGGAGAAAGCAAAATGGCATCTAGTTGATGACACACGAACTTGAAAACCCAAACTTATGGCATGCTTTGTCAAGAAACTGCTAAATCAGCCTGTGAAAATCGGTGTGTCCTTCTAGGTAGAGGCATGTATGATTATTTAATGCTGGCAGTGCAGTATTTATAACTTTATAGGAAACTGGTATAATAACTTGCCTCCTCTTCTCCCCAAAAAACCGATGAGAAGAAGGCGTGGTTGCACATGCAAGGCCTTGCCGTGGTGTCATTTAACTGTGGATACAAGTTAGTTTCAGTTAATAATTATTTCTCATACAATAAGTGCCAACCAGCAGCACTTTTGATCAATGAAGACCTATCTGCCAGATCCAGCTTATTCAGCAGTAAAACTAGCTTCACTCAGAACTTGTCTTATTGTCTATATACAGTAGAAAGACAGATCTGGGCCCATGAACTGGCACATTATACATTCAGAACACAACATAGACATTCATTTTTAGTTTCATTGCATGGGGCTTAAAGTCACAAATTTCAAAGTAACTTGTCTTCAAGTCCACATGCCAGAGAGCAGCATCTTGCATGTGTGAATAGCCAGTTGGACCAACCTTGAAACAGCTTTCTTGCCTCAAAAGTCATTAAGCAGATATAGATACGTTTAACACACAAATCAGATGAGTGTTGTATGTTAATTATGCATTATAGTTGTAGGCTAGTTGCAGGGGTGGGGGTATACACCAAATCTCCATAACTATCTGTTAAACTGTTGCATTAGCAGGAACTAAATTAGATATGTATAATAGCGGTTCTTTTTCCAATTTGGGGGAAAACCAGGATTTTTATATTGGTTAAAATAGGATTTGATGACCTCTAGACCAAAGGGGGGAAAAAACTGAAATAAACCAAAGTTTGAGCTTGCTTCCTAGGGCAATATGTAACTGTAAGAGCTCAGTCTAGAAACTGCTACCGGATCTGACACTTCCAACAAAAGTACTCAACAATTCTTACATAGCTACAGAGTCATATTTCAATTTCATAGCAGAAAAAAAATTAGTCTGAGAATGGATGGGCTGGTGTGCCCAAGATCACACACTAAGCCTGGGGTAGTGATAATACTAGAACTCAAGTTCAAATTCTACTCTCTGCTTAGTTATGCAGAGAAGACAGGCCCCAAACCTTATTCCATGCCTCTTTGAAGATTATCAAACAGTTTACTTAATGTAAAAGCTGTAAAGGAGTTCCCTATAAAATACCATCAACATATTCATGATAAGAGACGAGGCTGTATGTACAAGTAAAGTTTGATTAACCGGGGGGGGGGGGGAATCCTCTTCTAGAATCACTAAATAATTGAATATTAAAATATATTTTTTCTGGAGTTCCAGTGGCAAAGAATGCCCTTTTACAGTCTTTATCTTAAGCCAAGAAAAATAAATATATCTAAGCGATCATTATCTCCATGCTCAAGTTCACTGTCACAGCAGATGTGAACTACTGCAGAGCTGGTACCATAAGAAAAACCTATTGAGTCTTCAGGCAGCGGAATAGCGTGCACATTCCCATCAAACAGATGAAACAAATATGTCATACATGGATGTCATGTACACAGCCAACAACTGTAAACCGTTCCTTATACATCTGGAGCTGCTCCAGATTTATATTGCTGTGAGTGAAAGCTGGATTAGAATCAGCTGCCTTGCCAGTCCTATCCCTAGAAAAGACCAAATAGTCCCTTTTGCTAAAAGTCAAGAAAAAAAAGAAGAAAAAAACACCCCACAACGGATGCAGTTCAAGATCCCTCCTCTTAGAGGCAGGCCATGGTCGGTACAAGCTGAAAAAAGAGAAGATGCCTGAAGTCCTTTGATGTCCATGAATCACAGAAACACTCACAAAATTCCTGTAAACCAGATGTCAAATACTTACCAGATTTAGAAACTCCCAAAGCAAGACAGAAGAGGGAGAGAGAGAGGGAGAGAGAAGGTCCTTCTGCTCTACCGTTTTATATGCAACTAATTCTGATTTATGAAGGCAAAAGGGGGGAGGGGGAATAAGGAAAATAAGATCATAGAAGAGCATGTTACTCTGCATGACAGAAAGAGAATATGATGATGATGATGCCACTTGGGGTGATGAACCACTATTCCTGCCCCACTTTCAGCAGCCAATGCTACCGAAGGAAAGCACACATCATTCTCTTGAGCTTACCAAAGACAATGTTGAAAGGGGGGGGGGAGCAACCTTCAAATGAAGACTACATGCCATGCATGTGGGGAAAGCTCCACAATACGAGCACAATGCTTCACACAGAGAAAACAACAGCCCTAGGTTGAAATCCTGACTTCTTCCTTTCCAAGTAGAAAACTGTATCTGAATTCTGCAAGAAGAGCTGCTATTAGTTGGAATAGACAAGCAGCCAACTCAAAGGACCAACACTTTTAAGTTGGTATCAAGCAGCTTCCTTTGAACCTGGAGCACACAGTTCATCTCTGACCCTTGCCCTTACTAATATCCTGTACCTGGAGCCATCCCTTTAGCTAAGCTTGTTTTGTTTGGCTTAAGAAATCCTATTTATTCGGCTAATATTCATTTATCAAGCTACTACCTGATATTCCTTATGGAAGTACCTGTGTGGAGTCATCATCTTCTTGAAGTCAACTTGGTTCAGTTTTACAGGTTATCTCAATAATAATATGGATTTTCTAGTTCCATCATCGCATAATTGCTCTCCATTTTCTACATGTAATCCACATATTTCAACACCAGCTAGGGATGAAGTTGGCAAACTAGTATTTCATTACTCATTCACATGCCTAGATGGTGCTCTTCCCAGTTCCTCTTAATGTGGTTTAAAGTGGTAACAATTAATGCATGTCTCAAAGCACAAGAGCCCTTTGAAGTTCCTTTTTGATGTCTAAAAGAGGTTTAGAACTGGTGGGTCTTAAGAACCACAACGTACTCCTTTTTTTTTTATTAGGGAAAAAGGCAGCCCTCCCCTCCAGCAAGAAATAAATGCCAAAATTGGGAAGCTTCAAAAAATAAAAGTCTCTCTTTGCCAAATTTGACTTAAACCAGGAACACAACATTCATCTACACACTCCTTTTGCAACACACTGTAACCACTTAACACCCTCCCATAATAAATGGAATCTATTGCTCTTACCTGAACCCATTTTCCACAGTTTCTGTAGCTCGGACACTGGCTGTAGCCCTCAAGGTCTTACTGGACAGTCCAAGTATGGAGGGCAAAAGTTTGTTTTTAAGGTCAGCACAGCTCCATTCCTCTTCTTCATTCAAGGTGGGGAGATAGCCACAATCCACTTTCAAGCTGCCCAGTCCATTGCTGTTCATGTAAGCAGGGTTTTCTCCCCCACTCCTTACATATTCGAGGTATATATCAGAAGTCAAAAACATCTGGTAAGCATTTTCCTCCATCACAGTCTGGATCTCAGTCTGTGCCTGATCAAACATCACCGAATCGATCTGCTGCTTCTTGATATTATCCCGTATGTAGGTCTTGGTGGCAGGCTTGAGTTGCTTGGAGACAATGCCGTTGTTCTCAATGTACCTTTTGTAGATAGCTTTGGCAACTCTTAAAGTTTTGGCATCCTTAAGGTCCATCTGCCTGAAGCCATTGCAGGCAAACCAAAAGTCTAAAGTATCCACACACTTCTCCCTTTCCAGGAAGGTCCGAAAGAGGTAAGCACCATCTTGATCGCCTAGTAAAGAATGCAAGGATTTGGTCCATCGGGCTAGAGGGGAATTGGGAGATGCGCTGCCTTCTGGCTCCCCAAGACCATCCTCATTCCTCCTGGGCGTGGAAGAAACAGACATGGCCTTGAAGCTTTGGTTTTTTAGGGCAAAGAAACTGGCAGCCAGATGGCATGGTGTCTCTCCTTCTTCCCCTGGTACAGGGGGGCGTGGGGCATCTTCCCTGAAGCTGCTGCTGGGGTCTGGGAGGTGAGTCAGCAATGCCGCGCTGCTCATGGTTCCCGGGAATTCCTTCTGGTAGAGCTCTCTTTTTTCCCCCTCTCCTTTTTAAGTTCCTCAGCAATCTGTGTGCCTCTCTCTCTCTCTCTCTTTTCTTTCTCAAGTCAGCAGGGGATCCTCAGAGTCTTCTCTCTTAAAGAAGAAGGAAAAAAAAAGAAAAGAGGGGGGGAGAAGTATTGATCTAATCAAAACCAGATCCAAGCAACATCAAAGACAAAAAAGTAAACAGGCTTTTCAACTCTTCACATTAAAATAAAGAGGCAACCACAGCTATCTGCAGCACTAATCAAAAGTATCAAATGCGCTTTTCAAAGAGGAAGACTGAACTCTGGGCACACTTTTAACTCTCCTAGGCGGGGGGGGTGTTTGAGGAGGGGGTGGGAACAAAAACAAGAAAAGTACTTTTTTTCAGGGTGGGGGGTGGGCTCCCCTTATTGCACTGCCTCTATACAGTCTCAACATGCACAAAGAAAAACATCGCAAAGGGCTTCCCTCCACCACCACCCCCAACGCCCCTCTCCTACTTATGATAACATCTGAGGAGTCCCAGGGATAATCTTAGATCTCCCCATGCCATTCAAACCCATTTTGCAGCAAAAAAAAAAAAAAAAACATTCCTTCAGCTTTTGCCTCTTTCTCTCTCTCTCTCTCTCTCTCTCTCTCCCTCTCCTAGATAACTCACGGCAAAAGAACAAAACGTGCTTTCCTCAGCATCTGGTTTCCATTTCACTCTCTCTTCTTCTCCCCCCCCCCAACCTTTCAACTCCTGAAACGTTTAGATTAGGATCACCAGAAACCCTCCTAAGCAAGCACAATGCTGGATGCTCCTCTGAATTGTACCCTGAGACCCCGTGTGTGTGTGTGTGTGTGTGTGTGTGTGTTTGAAAAGAAGCTGGAAAGACAAAGACAGTTTTTGACCAGCCTAGTGTTGAAAACCAAGACTTTCTTACCAGTTGCGCATTGCCTTCAAAAAGAGCCATGCTCGGTTCAAGTATACTGTTGACATGTAATTTCTCCCACCACCACCACCCCCCATTGCTATCCCTACCTTTATCATACATTGGTCCCGTTTCATGCGACAAAGCTCTATTAAAAACAACAAGAATACATCATGCAACTCTACAGCGAGAAGGCTGTGGTCTCTACTCCTCTGGCAGCAGAGCAACGGATGGGCATCCAAAGTTCTTTACCAGCTCACCACCACCCAATCCAGGAAAGAAAAGAGAGGGGGGGGGGAAGCTGCTACTCCGTCAAACAACTGCAAAGAGCTGCAAACTCCAGTAAATGAGCTGCCTTCCCAATGCCAGGCTTCCACCAACCTCTTCCACCCATAGCCTAGAGCGTATAAACACATTAAAAAGTTCCCTGGATGGTTTCCTGCTCGCCTCAACTTTTCTTTAAGAAAGTTCAAAAGCTGCTTCAAAGGGAGGAGGGGGAGGGGGAGGAGGGAAGAGGAGGATGTCCTGGAAGATACCTGAACAAGAGCAGACATTCCAGACCAGGCTGTTAGAATCCTCGAGCCTTCCCCCACTTAGACAAGCACTCCATCCAAGAGGCGGTGGGCACCAAGGCGATTGTTTAAAACACAAATTAAATAGATTTTGAGGAGGAGGAGGAGACGGCGACAGGGCAGCCCATACCCCCAGAGAATCATCCCGCAGAGGGAGGGGAAACATTAAAGGAAAAATATCCAGAAATGGCGATTGATGGGAAGGGGGGGAGGTTGTAAGCAGATCTGCTGAGATATCTCAGGAACTGGGGAGGGGGGGAAGAGAGAGAGAGAGAGAAGGGGAAAAAGAAAGAGAGAGAGAGCTAGCGAGAGAGAAAGGAACGAGAGAAGAGGAAAACCTTTCCCCGGCCGCCTTCTCCAAGTCCTGGGTAACAACTGACCCCAAAGTCAGCACGCTGCGCCTCTTTGGAGTTCACCGAGGGTGCTGACAGAAGTGGGAGGGGTGTACGCGAAGAGGTGCGGGAGGAGGGACTGGCAGCCAAGGCATCCTTCGCCTACCTACCAACCGAAGCCATCCCTGGGTCTCTACCTCCTTCCCAAGTCACAAAACATTGCTGGAAAACAAAGGCAAAACTCCTCCCTACTTTACCGGGATGTTTATGCGGGGGGGGGGAGGTCTGTGAAAAGACCCATTCCTTCCCCAACAGATGCCTCCCCCTTAAGCTCTCTCTCTCTCACACACACACACACAGCTCAGTGGCTGCTGTGGTTCGTACAGACCCAGCTCTCCCTTTTCCCCCCCCTAGCTCTGCTTACTCATAACGAAGGCGCAAAACAGCTTCTCCGAACAACTTCAAAGCTCCAGCCAAGAAAACATCAAAGCAACCGGGCGGGGGGGGAGGGGCGAAGGAATTACACACATTCTTTCGCAACTTACCATTGATCTCGGAGTTGGTTGGTGGGGCGCTTTCTCCCGCCCCCCTCCGTTAAAGCGGGCGCCTGGGCACTTCCTTCCAAACAGCGAGGGGGGCTCCTCCCTCCCTCCCTCCCTCCCCCAGGCTCAAAATCTACCTCCCCGAGACCTTCTCATAGGGGAAGGGGGGAAAGTAATCCGCAACGCTACGTTGATTCCTCCCTATCGCCCACCTCCTCAACAGCATCTGAGAGTAAAAAAGGGGGGAGCAAGGGGGGCTGGGGGGGGCTAGGACGTTGCTCAAAATATATCAGCGGAAAGAGAGCGAGAGTTGTAAAGGAGCGGGGAGAAGGGGGGGTGAGAATCAAAAGACCTGACCCCTCCCCCACTTCTTCTCCTGACCCCCCACCCGCCCCCCTTTCTTTTCAACCCAGGTCCTGTTTCAAGCAGTCATTCCTTGCACCAAATGTCCTCCGGGCTATTTCAACAAACACTGAGCTGTGGGTTTAACTGTGCACATCAAAGTGAACAACCGAGAGAACGGTCCTGCAAGGGAGATAAGCGTCTTTTTCTGCAACACCTTCCTCTCTCTCTCTCTCCCCTCTTTTTTAGGGGGTGGGGGAAAGAGAGTGGGAGAGAGAGAGAGAGAGAGAGAGAAAATAAGAAGCCGAAAATAAAAGGCCACGCAATTCTTCAGATCGCAGGATCGGCAAAGATGCTGGCCTAAACATCCGGAGCTTTAAGCCCGAACTAAAGAGCTAATAATGAGGGTTTGGGGGGGGGGGGATTTCCCCCTCCTTCTCGCGGAGACGTAGGGTTTTAGTGGGTACGTTGGTGCCGAAGGTTTGAGACTCCGATGATGAATATTATTGCCTCTCGAGTTGTTACTAAGTTGCCAGGACCTTATCAAAGGGAAACAATCTCTAGCCAACTCCCCCAGGCTTTGGAACGTCAGAAGTAAGTGATCCTGCCGCCCCAATCGTATTATGCCTGCAATTCTCTCCGTGCTGCAGGAACCTTAAAGGGACAGGCAGCATTCCCTCCTCCCGGTTCTGCCAGCTCCACTCCCTGCCTTTAACCCTTTTATTGCCCAATCAACTCAACCCTTTCTTTCCAAACTCTCCTTCCTCCCCCCCGCGCCCCCCCCTTTCCCCCATGAGATAAAGATCAATTGCTGTTTGAACTCTCTTCCTTTTCTTTTACCGTACAATGCCCAGCAATGGCTGTATTGCTCTTTTGCAGAGGAGGGGGCGTGGGTGGATGGAGGGGGGGGGTAGTCAACAATCAAAGAGGGAGGCTGCCATCATTTTTGCAATGTAGCCCCTCCACAGCCCCTCCTTCTTTTCCTTCTCTTCCTCCTCCTCCTGGCTTCATCTTAGAAAGTAACCCTTTCCCTTTTATTTTACTTTTTATTCTGCATCACAACTAAACCCCCGCAGCTGCTGCCTCCTCCTCTTCTTCTTCTTGAGTTCATCCTAGAAAGAAAATAAGTCTCTTCCTTTTATTTCTTTTTTTATTCTGCATCCCAACTAAACAATCTCTGATTGTAATAGAACTGGCACACCAACAAAACTCTGTTTAACCCCCCCCCCCATATGTTAAATATTAAACAGACACGGAATGCTTTAGAAAGGGCTTTAGACAAAAGGTTCTAATTAGGCACTGGATCTGGCGTGCACATTTCAGGCCAATCCACCTCCTTGCAAAGTCTAGGTCTTTTAGGGGTTTTTAACTATTTTATGGGCCGTCCCAGAAAACAGGAATCCAAAACTTTTGAACTTGATGTGGAGTTCTAGTAGTGCCACAGTGTGCATCAAAACATGATTCCAATCGATTTGTCTCACAATTCATACCTTTATGAATTCACACACACAGAGAGGTTTAAATCGATGTGAAAATTCATGGAATTTTACATTTTAACTGCTTAACTGCTTTAACTTAAGAAATAAGAATAATCAGCATGAATAAGATTTGGAAAGAAATGTCTTTTTCTCAGTAAGGAAGACTGTCTTTAATCACATTATAATTAATTTTTATCACCCAGCACAGAGACCTTGTTCATTGTGCTAAAAGCTGGACAAATACAGATGACACTACATTTTTCTTTTTTTCTTTTAATGTGCATATTCAGAAGAATGGAGCTTTTAGCCTATGTTTACTCTCACTAGCACAAATTGAATTATACCATGGGTGCAAAGATGACTGTTTTAGGGCACTAAAAGAGCAATACAGTAATTTCTTCTTTGTTCAAGTGTTTTTGATCAAAATTGAAATTGCATGCATCTTTATGAGCTCCTTGCCTGATCCTCTTTATGCTTTCTCCAACTTTTTTACCCCAAAGCATCCTTCCTTATTATTTACTTTACAGAAATTGTTTTCTCAAACTGAGATCCAGATTTAATTTCCTGATAACCCAACAAACAGCTTGAAGGAAAAATAAATGGAATGCAAACTTTAATTAGATACTGAGTATCTCGGAGAATCAGCCACAACTGAATGGAAGGGGAAAAAAATACCCAAATCTGTTAGTTTATTCAGCACAGGGGATCAGTAGGTGTTTTTTTCAAACACTGCACAAAATCCCACAGAATGCAGATTAAAAAGGGGGGGCGAGTCTTCAATCCCATGGTTGTGGTCACTGTCTCTATACTTCCCACTTCAGACACATGGATTCATTGTACACATTTATAATATGGTTCGCTTGGTCTTGCTCTAGTAGGTGGAGAAACTAGCCATTGTGATTTATAAACCATGATTTATTATTTAAATTATGGCATACCAGCCAACTATGGCTTATTCAACAAATTCAGCCAGTCTGCTTAAAGGGTTTTAAACTATGATTTATAACTGAGACTACTGTAGAACCCCAAAAGTGTTTTATTTAATGCCCCCAAAAGTGTGAATTATACTGATTAGAGAAATCTTGGCTTGTTTTGATGCATGAGGCCAGTCTCTGCAAGTATGGCTAAAGCCATTATTTGTCACAATTTCTAAACGAAGCTTTGAGGGACTGGAATGTGGCCTAAAATTAGGCCCAGTGAAAAATCTCTTACTTTCAGAATAGACCTCTTCTTTAAAATGTCCCTTTAATCTGTTACATATGTGTATAGCACAACTTCAGCCCAAGGAGTGTGTACTTGTGAGTGTGAACATTAGCCTCCCTATTAACACTTGAGAGGTATAGAAGATTTCCGTAAGCACTGCTAATGCCTTCCCAAACCCCCTGAGGGACCGGACAAGAAAGTAGCATTGCCAAGGCTGGGAGGCAAAATAGACTTGGCTCATTCAGGCTTCCATGGAGGAAAAATGTATATGGAACTTGTGGAAGCTACAGGGATGTATTTGAGTGCAAGGGCCAGTCTAAGATGTACGTATGGGTCTGGAAATATCATCCCAAGTATGAAAACGTGGGTCATTTGCTTAGACTCAATGCAGTTAATGAAATGAAGGTAGTGACAGATTTTATTTTCCTGGGCTCCAAGATCACCCCAGGTGGGGACTGCAGCCAAGAAATTAAAAGATGCTTGCTCCTGGGGAGAAAAGCTATGGGAAATCTAGACAGCATACTAAAAAGCAGAGACATTACCCTGCCAACAAAAGTGCATATAGTCAAAGCTATGGTTTTCCCAGTTGCAATGTGTGGCTGTGAAAGTTGGACCAGAAGGAAGGCTGAGTGCCAAAGAATTGAGGCCTTTGAACTATGTGCTGGAGAAGAATCCTGCGAGTCCCTTGGACTGCAAGGTGATCAAACCGGTCAATCCTAGAGGAGATCAACCCTGACTGCTCTTTAGAAGGCCAGATCCTGAAGATGAAACTCAAATACTTTGGCCACCTAATGAGAAGGAAGGACGCACTGGAGAAGAGCCTAAGGCTGGGAAAGATTGAGGGCAAAAGAAGAAGGGGGTGACAGAGAATGAAGTGGCTGGATGGAGTCACTGAAGCAGAAGGCGTGATCTTAAATGGACTCCAGAGGATGGTAGAGGACAGGAAGGCCTGTTGTCCATGGGATCACAATGGGTCGGACACAACTTTGCAACTAACAACAACAATACAGTTAATGGGGTTTATACATAGTTGTGGATAAGGATGAGGAAACCACAGTTCTAGGTAAATTTTTCCACGGTAAAATGTACTGCCTTCATGAAAACACATATATTTAGCATTTATGATATAGCTAAATTCTATTCTTCCTTTTAGTTCCTGTTTCAAATGAATGGAAAAGCAGGTTGTCAATCCCTCTCTTCTGCTCCCAAAACATTGTTGTTTAGGGCAGGGTTGGGGACTTTGAGGCTCTCTCACTAACGTTGGTACTTTTATTGTTTTATTTGTTTCCTAGTATGATTTGATTGCTTATTAGCAACCTATGACTATCACTAAGTGTTGTACCTTATGATTCTTGATGAATGTATTCTATATTATTTTTCCTTATGGACACTGAGGGCAGATGCACCAAAGATAAATTCCTTGTGTGTCCAATCATACTTGACCAATAAAGAATTCTATTCTATTCTATTCGATTCATTATTCTATTCTATTCTAGCTTCTATCAGCTCTAGTCACCATGATAAAAAGTAAGGGATGATGGGAGCTGTAGTTCAAAAGTGCCTGCAGTACCGTAGGAAATCAGTCAGTCAGGGAGAGTGTTGTTCTGCTCCAAGGACTAAGAAGAAATAACAACTCAAAAAAAAAAAAGCAGCTCCATTCAGCCCCACACCACCCTTTCCAAAATACCAGCTTCAGCCACCTTTTCCCATGAAAGCAATTTATATTAAGCCTCTTTGAAATACAAAGCCTCCCTACAACCTGTAATTAGCCTTCCAGACTAACTTTTGCAACAACACACATAGGCATTGAGTTCACCTGCGACCTGATCTTCGCGAGCTATTCGCGGAGCCGGGAAATTGCAAGAAAACAAACGCCTAATTTAGAAAAGCCGAGCCAAGCCGTGGGCCGTCAATCCCCTCCCCTATCAAAGCCCCGGGCCTGGAGGGGGGGGGAATCACCGAAGGCCTAGGGAGAACCGAAGCCACTAGGGGAAGAAAAGAGGGGGGGAGGGAGAGAGAGGACTCTGTAATTACAAAGCATCAAAAGGTGCGTAAAGTCCCTTTGAAGACCCGTCTTCCCCATTGACGTCACGGATAAGGATGGCTCCCACGTGGGAGCGCAGAGGCGAAGGTTCGTGACTGCGCCTGGAGGAAACTGGGCTGGGAAGGGCAGTTCCTCCTTGGATCTCTCCGGGATCCAAGGAAGCATCTCCAACCTGTCCAGGATGGTCGATTGACCACGCTTTGGAGAGAGGACGGTCTCCTATTAAAGGAGAGCAGGGATGCTGACAGCTAAGCTTTCCTTCCTAACCAAGCCCACTTCTTTGGCTGGGAAGGGGAGGGGTTGCAAAGCACGCCTGAACTCGACTAAGTGCCCTTGGGGGAGGGGGCAGCTAGAGTCTCCCCCTCCCCGGTATCGGGGAATGAATGAATGAATGAATGAAGGGCACGAGGAGCCCTTCCCTCCACCCACCTACCCCCGCCACAGGCGGGATCCCCGGCCTCCAGCCACCGCCGGCCTAGCCTAGGAGACCCTTTGCAGTTTGTGCTCGCCGTGCTCGCTCGCCAAACCGCGCCGGTGGGCGTCATCGCGGCCCTTCCCATTGGCCTTTCCGCCAGCATTTACTCCCCCTCTTGGCTCCTCCGATTGGACGGTCGGCGCGCGCGGGGGGGGGAGAGTTGGCAAGAGAACACACGCCTGCGATGGCTACATTGGCAGAGGTCGCGGCGGGAGGGGAGCGGGACCCGCTCGCTTTTTCTTAATGGACTTTTTACTCTGCTGGCCGCCGGATCGGCCGGGGAGAAACAGCTGGCCGTGGTGACCTGAGAAGGAGTCGGCTTGGGAGTCTTTGGCTTGGCCTGATCCTCATTTGACAGTTGATTCGAAGCTCGGCTTGAACCGGGAATTCCGATTTTAGGATATCCAAATTCTCCCTTTTATTTATGGCGGGTGCCCTGAATGAGGGCACGTTAGATTAACAGGAGTGAAGGCAGCTCGGTCATTTGGGATCTTGGAGTCCTGTGTTGTTGTTGTTAGTTGCTACGTTTGGACCCATCATGACCCCATGGACCACGTTCCTCCAAGCCTTCTTGTCCTCTACCATCCTTTGGAGTCCATTTAAGCTCACGCCGATTGCTTCAGTGACTCCATCCAGCCACCTCATTCTCTGTCACCCCCTTCTTCTTTTGCCCTCAGTCTTTCTCAGCATTAGGCTCTTCTCCAGTGAGTTTTTCCTTCTCATTAGGTGGCCAAAGTATTTGAGTTTCATCTTCAGGATCTGGTCTTCTAAAGAGCAGTCAGGGTTGATCTCCTCTAGGACAGACCGGTTTGATTGCCTTGCACTCCAAGGGACTCGCAGGAGTCTTCTCCAGCACCATAGTTCAAAGGCCTCCATTCTTTACGGCTCAGACTTACTTATAGTCCAACTTTCCTGTTTATTAACTCTGAATTGGAATATTCTTAAATATCCCTAGATGGCCTGTGTCTGAATTGGGATATTATTATAATGAAAATTGGGTTATTTTATATACACAACAATGTAAAATTATAACTGCCAATCTTTTAGCTGGTGTTGGCCTTCATACACGTTGAGTTTCTTCCTAAGAACCTAGGGTGACATAATGTATCTGCATAGTATAATTGGGGATCCAAGCAGTATGGCATTTTTTGATTGACGTATGAAATTTTTGTCAAAGCACAGATTTTCTAAGCTACATCCAAGATTTTTTGATATGGTCCCCAGGCTGTTGATAACCATTGGGATTGCCATAGCTGGTTTATGCCTAATCTTTCAGCTTTGATAATACTTCTCCAATTGATCTTCACCAATTATTTTTTCGTTTATTCTATATCCCCTGGAATTGCAACATCAGTGGAACAACTTGCCTCTAGAAGTTGTGAATGCTCCAACACTGGAAGTTTTTATGAAGAGATTGGACAACCATTTGTCTGAAATGGTATAGGGTTTTCTACCTGAGCAGGGATTGGACTACAAGACCTCCAAGGTCCCTTCTAACTCTGTTCTGTTCTGTTCTGTTACTGTTACATAGCCACTTAATAGCCTATGTACCTGCTCAGTTTCTTGCTTCTATTTTTAAATTGGGGGGGAGGTGTTACAAGTACCCTTAACCACAATGGACTTCAGTGTGAACTTGTTGACCTTGTTGGGTATTGAGATCAAACTTGGCAAAGTTCTAGTTCACAGGTGTCAAACTCATGGCGTCATGTTGCTGTCACGTGATGTTTTGTGACTTCCCCATTCGTGCAGCTGGGGTGGACGTAGCCTGTGTGCGACTCCTCCAGCGTGTGGGGCATCAGTTTGACCCACCTGGTCTAGTTGGACAAATGAAGGCTTGCAATGGCTACCGTGCTTTAGATTTCAACACTGAAATCAACTCTTGACTGCTTTTATCTATTTATTCAACTTGTAGGCTGCCCAGTAACAACTTTGGGCAGCCCGCGGGCATCAAAACAAAGAAATTTCACTAAAGCCAATTAAAAGGAAGATGAAAATAGCAAGAATGACAGGCCAGATGAAAAAGAAGGAAAGATGTGGGTAGAGCCAAGTTTTCACAATGCTTCTGAAGCAGAGGTCTCCAAACTTTTGCAACTTTAAGATTTGTGGACTTCATCTCTCAGAATTCCTCAGCCAGCATAGCTGTTTTAAACAATTGCAAAGTAGGAGTCCTCCAAATCTATTTTTTTACAAATAACTCAAGACAGTGAGCATATCCAACACACCTTCCCCATGACAACAATCCCTTGAGGTTGGTCTGGGAAAGAGTGACTGGCCCAAAGCCATCCAGCTGGCTTTCATGGCCAAGGCAGGAATTGAACTCACAGTCTCTTGCTTTCTAGCCTGATGCCTCAACCACTAGACCAAACCAGCTGGGATCTTAACCCACTTCTTTTCCTGGCTATAATGAACCTTGAGATAACTCTTCTAGGGAAGAACAGAATAAAAATGGCTTTATTTTAGAATCCCAACCATCTTCCCCACATTTATTTCCTAAGCATGCAACGTGATTTTTTTTTAAAAGAGAAATATATTTTGAACAACAGGAGTGGAAATAAAAAAAATCACATTAGAGCAATAAAGAAGAAGAATGAAGGACAGTGAAGTTTCCTTCATACAGTACGTGGCTTGGGGAAAAAAGAGGATTTGCAGAAAAGCCAACAATGATCAAAGAACCCCCCTCATCCATGGACCCCTTGTCCTCCCACAGACACACCCATTTTTGCACATCACCAAAGCCTGCCCTGCCACCTTCATGTCTAGCTTGCCCTGAAAAGCTGCAATTGGCACAATGAGAATGGCATATTTTGCAATGCAATAATCGCTTTTAAAAGAAAAAACCCCATAAATGTTGGACCTCCCCATGAAGAAAAAACAGTAACCTAGTGATACTTTGCACATACTCAATAAACTTGCTAGTTTAATTCTCACAGCAGTGGGATTCCCTGTCCTCCTTTGTACGCCAGCAAAGCACAAAAAAATGTCTGAAAAAGCAGTTTTGTACAATGATGCTGATATTCAAAGTCTCTACCCAATGGTAGAGCCAACCCGGCTGCAGCGTTGATGGGACAGGATATGAGGGAAGGGGAGTTGCCTTGCTGAAGGGACACCTCATTGAGTGTTTGGTTCTGCCTCTATAGATCAGGTTTTAATTTGGATTAGGCAACTCACACATATGCTGCCTTTCACTGGACCTTTCCCCACTTAAACAGACATCCTGGTAAGCTTCTTTTTCTGCTGGATGGCCACGATGTGGCTTTCATTCTGTCCTCAGCCTGTGAGTGAGACAATCTTAAGTCATCTTCACTTGAACTGGTGTTCCCCCCCCCCCATTTCTGAAACTGTCCAAAGGCATATCTTTCTCTTTCTCCCTCCCTCTCTCTCCCTCTCTGTCTCTTTCTGTGTGTCTCTCTGTCTCCCTCCCTCCCTCCCTCCCCCCTCTCTCTCTCTGTTTGTCTGTCTCTCTCTCTCTGTCTTTCTCTCTGTGTGTCTCTGACTCTCTCCCTCTCCCCAATCTGCTTTTCTGTCTCTCTGTGTATGTCTCTCTGTCTCTCTCTCCCTCTCTCTCTGTCTCCCTGGCTCCCTCTGTCTCTCTGTGTGTCTATCTCTCTGTCTGTGTGTGTGTTTCTCTCTGTCTCTGGCTTCCTCTCTCTGTCTCTCTCTCTGTGTGTCTCTCTCCCTCCCTGTCTCTGTCCCATCCACCCACCCACCATCCCTCCTCCTCCTCCTCCTCTTCAGAGTGGCTCTTCCAACATCACCCAGCTAGCTTCATGCCTCAGTGGAACTAAAAGTCACCATCTCCACTTTCTAGCCTGGAGCTTTATCCACTAGACCAAACTGGCTGTGTTAAGACAGATTTAAGGTATGTCATTTATGCTTTGTCACTCATTACTTTGGGAGGAAACTAGATGACCACAGTGGGTCAAAATAGGGAGAGCAGGTAGTTCTCGACCTTCAATCATTTGTTTAGTGACTCAAGTAACAACAGCACTGGAAAAAAGTGACTCATGACCGGTTTTGTACACCTGCCACCATTGCGGCATCCCCATGGTCACGAGATCAAAATTCGGGGACTTGGCAACTGGTGTGTATTTATGATGGTTTTCAGTGTCCCTGGGTCATGTGAATACACCATTTCTAACTTCCCAGTCAGCTTCCAACAGGCAAAGTCATTGGGGTAGCCAGATTTGTTTAATGAGTGGATGATTGACTGAACAGCTGCAGCAATTCACTTAATAACTGTGGCAAAAAAAGGTCCTAAAATGGGGCAAAAGCTCATTTTATAACAGGAAATTTTGGGTTCAATTGGGCTCATAAATCGAGGATTATCTGTAGAGGCAGGATTGGGATCAGCAATAAGGACAGCAAATGTCAAGTTAGTATAGTTCTCTATCAGCTTATGAAGGAGGGAAGACAGGTATATTGACTAGACTGATCTTTCTAGTTGTGCCATTCTAACATTTTCTTTGCTATGGCAAATCTAGACAACATACTAAAAAGCAGAGACCTCACCCTGCCAACAAAAGTGTGTGTAGTCAAGGCTATGGTTTTCCCAGTTGCACTGTATGGCTGTGAAAGTTGGACTATAAGGAAGGCTGAGTGCCAAAGAATTGAGGTCTTTGAACTCTGGTCCTGGAGAAGACTCCTGCAAGTCCCTTGGACTGCAAGGCGATCAAACCGGTCAACCCTGACTGCTCTTTGGAAGGCCAGATCCTGAAGTTGAAACTCAGATACTTTATCCACCTAATGAGAAGGAAGGACACACTGGAGAAGAGCCTAATGCTGGGGAAGATTGAAGACAAAAAGAAGGGAACGACAGAGAATGAGGTGGATGGATGGAGTCACTGAAGCAGTCAGCATGAGCTTAAATGGACTCCAGAGGATGGTAGAGGACAGGAAGGCCTGGAGGAACATTGCCCATTGGGTCACGTTGGTCGGACACAACTTTGCAACTAACACAACAACAACATTTTTTTTTGCAAATGATTGTCTTCAGTGCTTAAGATTCTTATGCTCTCGTTTTATCATTTACCACAGTCTTCCACTAAAGTAAAGTTTGCTTACACACTGAAAGTTGCCTTTCAATCTCAATTGCTTTTGGAGTTCTATCATTGCTATTTTTAAAAAAAAATTAGAAAAATAATGTTTCTCCGCGGCCATAGCTCTGTTTGAAAGTTCATTCCTTGTCTTCATATATATGTCTTACCAAATAAACCTCAACACTGAACTACAGTCTTTGGGATCCTTTCTTCATGATTGCAACTCAAGTTTCATTCTCCCAGTCCTTTCTCATATGCTTTTCTGTTCAACCATTCATACAGTCATTCCTAGGACACCCTTATTTCATTAATTTTTTAAGGAAATTGTTAGGGCCATCCATCTTAAGCAAATATCTCTGGGCAGTTCACAATACAAAACAATAAAAACCACACGCAGTATAACTAAATATACCACATACCAAAAACCAAATACCTTATATATTCCGTCACAAATTTAAACCAATGATGGGGCTCTAATAGCTAACAACCCAGCTCTAATACCTGTGGGAAAGGCCAGGTTTGTATAGTCTTTCATAAGGCCAACCAGGTTGGGGATCTCCAGATCTCTTGGGATGGGGGAGCTGTTTCACATAGCATGGCAGAGAAGGCACGCCTGGGTCCTGCAAGATGGCACCATTTCATGGCATCTGTCCGCTCTAGTTGATGTGATGGGACAACTAGAAATGAATGCAGATAGGTGGTCCCACAAAGAACCTTGGCTTATGTCATGTCAGGTTTTATAAGTGATATTAAGCATCATCCTGAATTGAACCTAGAAACAGCAGTGTATTAACCATTCAGCAGACTAAGCACTTGCTTAGGGCACCAGGCCCAAAGGGGGCACCACAAAGTTGAGAAAGAAAAAAAAACCCAATGAAGATTTGTACAGTATATACAAAGGAGCTCCCCACCACCCCAAGATTTGTCAGTGCTTAGGGCACCAGTCAGCCTTAATCCGCCACTGCCTAGAAGCAGACTGAAAGTCAGGGAAATTCATACAGCAGAGTTACTACATGGATGGGCTTTGATCCATCCACCCAACGCTGAAGATGCTACTGTCTTAAGAACCATTTGGAACTTTCAAATGTTTTTTCATTCCCCTGTGGAGCTCATTGCCCTTAATCCAGGCAGGGAGTGAAGAAGGCGTGAGTGACTGCGAGCAGAACCTCCTGAGCTAGGAAAAGGTGCAACTGATACCCAATTGGATCTGAGCAAAGGCCCTCCTAGTAACAACTGCCCCTTACTCCTTGAGCAGCAGTTGTGAGCCTGGGAGAGCCCCCCCCAGGTTGTGCATTAACTTTCTATGGGGGAGTGCAACCCCATCCAGAGTTTCTGTTGGAACAGCTCCAGGACCAAAGGTGCTCAGTGTCCTTGAGACTGAGTTGCAACCTGTGGATCTCCATCCAGACCCTCATAGACTCCAGGAACTGGCTAAGCACTTCTGCAACATCATTTGCATAATGCTGACAGATGAGCATGTTCAGCAGCTTTGTGTAAAAATTAAACTGGATTAAGGAAAGAATTAAGCCCCAAGGTACTCCACATGGCAGGAACGGGATTAGACCTCCATCAATACTCTCTGCTGACTGAGACTGGCCTTGGAGGAAGGCGGAGAACCACCTCAGAACTGTGCCTCCCAATGCCACCCACTAAGCTAACTCTAAAGATGACATGGTCACTGGTATCAAAGGCCATCAAGGAGGGCTAGGATGGATGTACCACCCCACCCCAAATCTTCCAGAGAGTATCCACGTGCATAGCCATTGCTGTTTTGATGCTATAATTCCTTGATGGCGAACCTATGGCACGTGTGGCACAGGTGGCATGCAGCGCCCTCTCTGTGGGCATGCAAACCATCAGCCCAGTTCAGCTCTGCCATGCATCTGTATGTGCCTCCCAGCGGCAAGCTGGTCATTGGGTCTCTGCCGTGCATGCGAGTGGGTGGGTGGCACACATGCATGCGCAGGGGGGAGGGGTGTGTGCAGAGGGGTATGCATGCATGTGGGGGGAGGGGGGCCACACACGCTTATGGGGGCGCATGCATGGGGGGGCATGTGAGCATTGCATTTTGGGGGTGCGGGCGCACTTTGGGCACTCGGTCTGGAAAAGGTTAGCCATCACTGCTACAACCTGAAACCAAACTAAAAAGGATCCAGATGATATATTTTCTCTGAGCCTTTCTAGCTTCATAGGGCTCTTCTCTCAACAACCTTCCCTAGGAGAGGAAGGTTGGCAAACTGGATGAAAATTGCCCAGTACTATTGGATCAAAACAATAGCGGAAAGCTTTCAAAGCAGGTAGAGTGCTTCCTTCTGCAAAGAAGCATCCACAGCTTGGATCCAATCACATATCAGACCTCCCAGGAGGTCTTAACCAACCAACATATACAAGCGGCCACATTCACAGCTCCAAGGATCTTGCCTAATTCTTCATGACCAATCGGTTAGAACTCTTCCCGGATACTTGAGCAAAACTGTTGCTCGGTCACTTAGTGGTAGTAACCTGCTGGTTCGCACTGGTTCAGGCGAACTGGTAGTGGCGGTGGCGCGAGGCTCCACCCACCCACCCAGACATCGTCACGGACCTTCTGCGCATGCGCTCCCGCTACTGAAGCAGTAGCGAAGCTAAGAGGATATCATTACTGGTCACTTCCATAGATTTTACCCAGTCAGAGTCCCAAACACTGAGCAGATAGGGCTACCTTCCTTCTTGGCTTCCAATATCCTCTACTGACATCTGGAAATTGAATGTGGAATCTTTCTCATCTTCTCTTTCCACAGTTTAGGCTGTAACACTTTGGTTTCAGGGTTAGGATGTCCTTTGAGGTTGAAGACAAATTGGAGACAACTTCAAGGTCTCTCCTTCCTCGGCCAACCCATCCCCAAGAGAGATGCTATCAAAGATCAAAATCCCTAACCTTGGAAAACTTTCAGCCCCGTCCTTCAAGGCTACCCTCCCACTCTTGCCTTCCTTCTGACTTGGAGGAGTAGCCATTTAAAAATGATTTCTCTTCTCTGTGTGCAGATAGAAATAATTCTTCTCTTTTGCCAAGAACGGAGTCAGCCCGGCAACCGGTGAGTTGGAGTTTTCCTCCTGTTGTTAAGATTGATGTGCGACATGGGTGGTCTGTCTTTTTTAATTTCGGGGCACCATATGGACACTCGGCACACACCTATCTTCTTTTCTAATCCTTTGCAGATTAATAGAGGGACTCTCTTAATAATAAGGAGGATGAAAGAGGGCAGGGAGGAAGGAAGGAGGCAACATATGCAACTGCTTTCTGCTTTGAAGTTGCAGCACCCACACCTTCTGTCAGATCCTTGCCTGATGAGAAAGAAGTGTCTTTGGACAGAGTGCAGTCTGGACACTTCCATACTGGCCTCGCTATCTAAAACCTTGCATCTGTTTTCACCCTTTAGAACTCGAGGGGATTTCACAGGCGCCCCTCTCCTTAAACCCGTGCAAATCTGAAGGGTGAATCCTAGGAACATGTCCCAGGTGTAAGAGCAGGCTCCAATAAAACTCCTTTGATTCTACTTTTCTCTGTCTCCCTGAAGTTCAGCAGCTGACAGCCCCTCAAGATCACCCTAGTTAGGAAAGATTTAGTAGGGGAAAGGGGGCAGGCGGGGAGAAGCTACCCATTTAATGAGGCCTTGATCTGGGACATTATCAGGAAATTCACATTTGGCAGCTAACATCTTCAGCAGTCAACTAACACAAGGCAGCAGCATTGCCACTTTGAACAAAGGCGTGCAGTTAAAAAAGAAGAAGAAAGAAATCATTTTGCCACAAATCAATGCTTTGCCATCCTTGAAACACGATGCCAGCTCGTCCTTTTGTCTTAAGAGAAAACAAGCTGTCGAAAAGTGCCCCCTGGCAGTAGAAACTTTTCTCTCTTTTTTTTGGCTCCAGCAGAAGTCAAGATTTTACCTCAAATCCTAAAAACCTGCTATTCAGGCATTGCCGCTGACATCAGAGACACATGCGAGGCGATGGTGTAGCATTCTCACCAGTGGTCATGATGATAACGAGATCAAAGGCTCCCAACTACTCCAGCTGAAGTGATGGAACAGGTTTGATCAAAATGAAAGAAAGGGCCTGTATATAGAGCATGTGAGTGGCTTGGAACCCACATGTTGGTTAATACCTTTGAAGTTACCCCTTTTTTTAATTGTAAATTACTTCATAGGTGCATTAAGCTGCTCTCAGCACTGTTCATCTGTATAAGTGGATTGTATAATAAGTAAAACACACACACACACACACACACACACACACACACACGACAAGCCTTTTTCCCCAGCCAAAAAAAGCAAAACGAATTAGAGCTCCCAGGCAGGTCAGCAGCTTCTGATCTCAAAAAAAAAGGAAGTCAAAAGAAAGAAGATGAAAAGAATGTCCTTTTGGACAGGTGTGGTCCTAGCAAGCTTTCCCAGCTTGGCACCTTCCTCCCAGATGTTGAGGGAAAGAGGGCCAGGATTCAACCGTAGTCTGCAACAGAGTATAATGTCTTGGGTCTCCGCCAGTGGTGAGATTCATTTTTTTTTTACTACCATTTCTGTGGGCTTGCTGGCTTGGTGGGTGTGGCAGGGGAAGGATACTGCAAAATCTCCATTCCTTCCCCACTCCTGGGGAAAGGATGCTGCAAAATCTCCATTCCCTTCCCACTCCTGGGAAAAGGATATTGCAAAATCTCCATTCTCTCCCCACTCCCGGGGAAAGGATGCTGCAAAATCTCCATTCCCTTCCCACTCCTGGGGAAAGGATATTGCAAAATCTCCATTCTCTCCCCACTCCTGAGGAAATGATATTGCAAAATCTCCATTCTCTCCCCACTCCTGGGGAAAGGATATTGCAAAATCTCCATTCTCTCCCCACTCCTGGGGAAAGGATACTGCAAAATCTCCATTCTCTCCCCACTCCTGGGGAAATGATATTGCAAAATCTCCATTCTCTCCCCACTCCTGGGGAAATGATATTGCAAAATCTCCATTCTCTCCCCACTCCTGGGGAAAGGACACTGCAAAATCTCCATTCCCTCCCCACTCCTAGGGAAAGGATACTGCAAAATCTCCATTCCCTCCCCACTCCGAGGGGAAGGATGCTGCAAAATCTCCATTCCCTCCCCACTCCTGGGGGAAGGATATTGCAAAATCTCCATTCCCTCCCCACTCCTGGGGTAAGGATACTGCAAAATCTCCATTCTCTCCCCACTCCTGGGGAAAGGATATTGCAAAATCTCCATTCTCTCCCCACTCCTGGGGAAAGGACACTGCAAAATCTCCATTCCCTCCCCACTCCGAGGGGAAGGATGCTGCAAAATCTCCATTCCCTCCCCACTCCTGGGGGAAGGATATTGCAAAATCTCCATTCCCTCCCCACTCCTGGGGTAAGGATACTGCAAAATTTCCATTCCCTCACCACTCCTGGGGAAAGGATATTGCAAAATCTCCATTCTCTCCCCACTCCTGGGGAAAGGACACTGCAAAATCTCCATTCCCTCACCACTCCTGGGGAAAGGATATTGCAAAATCTCCATTCCCTCCCCAATCCTGGGGTAAGGATACTGCAAAATTTCCATTCCCTCACCACTCCTGGGGAAAGGATATTGCAAAATCTCCATTCTCTCCCCACTCCTGGGGTAAGGATACTGCAAAATTTCCATTCCCTCACCACTCCTGGGGAAAGGATATTGCAAAATCTCCATTCTCTCCCCACTCCTGGGGAAAGGACACTGCAAAATCTCCATTCCCTCCCCACTCCGAGGGGAAGGATGCTGCAAAATCTCCATTCCCTCCCCACTCCTGGGGGAAGGATGCTGCAAAATCTCCATTCCCTCCCCACTCCTGGGGTAAGGATACTGCAAAATTTCCATTCCCTCACCACTCCTGGGGAAAGGATACTGCAAAATCTCCATTCTCCCCCCATTCTGGGGCCAGTCAGAGGTGGTATTTGCCAGTTCTCCAAACTACTCAAAATTTCTGGTTCTCCAGAACCTGCTGAATTTCACTCCTGGTCTGCACTTACCCATCCCTCTCCCCCAGCCACAGTCTCCCCCTGACAACAACTCCCTTCCTTTCCTTGGAGAGGGCTGTGAAATTTCTGTCCAGATAACTAGTGCAGCTGAATTTATGGGAATTATTAGCAGATTAAGCAAGCTCCTTTCTGAAGGCTGCAACAATTTATAGATCTGAGTTTGTGTGCGTTCACTAGCAGCTTGAGCGACAAATAGCTATTCAGAGAAACACTTCTATGCCCTCCTTAAACCAACAGCATGCTTTTCAGTACAGGCAGTCCTCGACTTACAACAGTTCATTTAGTGACGGTTTGAAGTTGCAACATCACTGGAAAAAAAGTGACTCCTGAACGTTTTTTACGCTTCTGACCGTTGCAGCATCCCCATCGCCATGTGATCAAAATTCAGATGCTTGGCAAATAGTTCATATTTATGACCGTTGCTGTGTCCTGGGATCATTTTTTGTGACCTTCCGACAAGCAAAATCAATGGGGAGGGGGGGAAAGCCAGATTCACTTAATAATCATGTAACTAACTTAACCACTAAGTGATTCACTTAGCAACAGTGGCAAGAAAGGTTGTAAAATGGGACAAAATTCACTTAATAACTGTCTCACTTAGCAACAGAAATTTGGGGGTTCCATTGTGGTCTTAAGTCGAGGACTACCTGTACAGTTGAAAATAAAACCAGCCTGTAAGCAAACTATTAAACTTCATTGTTAATATTTGATTATGTTTATTCTGCATTCCCTAAAATAGGGGTCCCCAACCCCTGATCTGTGGACCGGCACTCGTCTCCGGCTTACCAGCAACCGTTCCGCGCAAACAAGCAAAGGCTCACCTGCTGGTTGTAGGCAGCATGCAAAACCACACCCCCTCCCGGCCACGGAAATACCTCTCTCCACGGAACCGGTCCCTGGTGCCCAAAAGGTTGGAGGCCACTACCTTAAAATGCTTCAGCTGGTAATTTCAGCACATCTGGCTACCAATATTGATACCAAACAAGATCGGAAAAGTCTGCTGGTCAGTCAACAATCCTATCCAATCGCACAGGCTTAGAAGTTCCTTTGCTTTCAAACAGAGGTGGGATTCAAAAAAATTTATTACCGGTTCTGTGGGCGTGTCTTGGTGGGCGTGGCATGGCTTGGTGGGTGTGGCAGGGGAAGACTACTGCAAAATCCTCATTCCCTCCCGATCAGCTGGGACTGGGGAGGCAGGGAATAGATGGGGGCAAGGCCAGTCAGAGGTGGCGTTTGCCGGTTCTCCAAACTACTCAAAATTTCTGCTACCGGTTCTCCAGAACTGGGCAGAACCTGCTGAATACCACCTTTGCTTTCAAATAAGAAGAGGAAGAGGAGGATGGAAGGGGAAGGAGGCAGAAAAGGAATTCATCATCCTCTGCTGATAATGTTCTAATACAGCAATTACTAAGGCTAAGGGGAAAAAAAGAAGAAAGTTTCTGGAAACATGACCCTTATTTAGAGCAATCCAATATTGCCTTGGAAAAAGCCCACATAAGGCTCCCAGATATCTGAACAGGCAAAGAAGAGTGCAGACAATTGGAATGGAGGACCTGTCTTCCTCAATCTTAATCTTCACCTCTTGGAGGAAAAATGAACCAGTAACTGAATGAATACAGCAACCAAAGGAATTAAAGCTGCTGTGAGTCGGAGCCAGCATTATCCGAAGACATTTTCCATGGTCATGTGGCCAGCATAGCTATGCGCCCACATTGCACAAAACACTGTTACCTTCCCACTGAAGTGGTACCTATTAATCTTTTTGCATTTGCATACTTTTGAACTGCTAGATTGGCAGGAGTTTACCCCGTTGTGCAGAGCTTGGGTCTCGAATCTGGGCCGACAAGCTCAGAGTCTTTAACCACTGAACCACTGTTTATCTGGAAACAAATGCCTGTCAATTCCATGAGGTTTACACCCTCGGAGATGGGCATAAAGGCTCACCCTGTGTCTATATCCAGCTTGCATGAACTTTGGGCTAGCATCTTTGTCTTGTTACCAATCTCTCCTTTCACCTCTAACAGAAACCACTGATAAACTATCAGCAACTTTTAAAAATCTCCCTGTATTTAAGAAAACAACTTTTACAAATATTATCCATATTCACACACACACACACACACACACACACACACACTTATAACAGAGAGAGTGGGGAGAAAAGATTGTGAAACAAAGCACAGTTAGAAGAGGAGAGAGCGAAAAGAAAATTACTGGATTTGAACCTTGTAAGCCAACGCACTTATGTTACTGGGTTGAACTTGATAAAAGTTGTGTTTTATTCTCTTTTATCTTTTGAAATGTCTCCGTTGCCCCGCCTCCTTCCCAGCCTTTTGCCATGCTTTTTTGCTCCACATATGTCCATATCCTTTCCTGTTATGTTTCTTGGCTAGTTTTCTTCAGAGATTACTGTATATTAAGGGCTCCATAGCCCCATTGAATGCTTCCTATCCCTTGATAAAGGAGGCGAAAATGCTTTGCCCATCCTCACTAAATTGGAGGATGGACGGTTGGGCAGGGAGGAATGAGGCCTGGATTTTTTTAAACAAGGAACTAAAAATAATGATTGGCCTGTGTTATCTTGTTTCAAAAGAATCTTGCCTGTTGAGGAAGGCTAGCGAGAGGGTAAAACCTTCCGCCCTTCTTTATTTTATTTCTTTACAGAGTTGATAGAGGTTATAGTTAGGATTGAAACCCTACAAACAGTTTAAAAACAATAACTACAAAGTGTTCCTGTGGAACCAGGAATTTTGAATTCACACTAATGATTTCCTTAAAAATCCAATCTCACAACTAAGAGGCAGCCACAAATTAGACAGCCATCGTGGCTTGATGGAACAATTGACCCATTTTCTACAAAGCAGGCGGGAGGAGGGCACATCTGCGCTCACCCTATTTGTGTGAGATGCTTTAACAAGTTTATTCCCTACCATCAATATAAATATATGGAGGTAACCAGGTAGCCCATAATGTTCTCAGCATACTCTCAGTACAGCCAAGGTAGGGGGCTGCTATCTTTGCATACCTTTGCATGTAGCCAGTGGTGGGTTCCTACCGGTTTGGACTGGTTAAGCCGAACCGGTAGTGGTCTGGCAGCCTGGGTTGCTGGAATCGGCAATATGGTGCTACCATCTTGATTTTCGGTTCTACGCATGCGCAGAACAATTTTCATTGCACAAATTTATTTTTTCCCCATTTTTAACGTTTTGTGCATGCGCAGACCTATTCATGTGCAAATGCATGCACTGAACTGGCAGCAATGCCAGCAGCAAGCCACCCCAGCATGTAGCCCTTGGCTTAATTTCAGGGCCACCCTTCAGCAAAGTCCACAGCAGACGGCATCATCCAACTAATCTTGCCTGAGCCCCCAAAAGCAAAGCAGGATCCATATTTGGATGGAGAACCAACTGGAAGCCCCAAAGCTGTAGTCACATCTGGGAAGCCAAAAACAATCCTCAGAAGAAGAAGGCAAGCAGTGAGAACGCATCTCCCTCAAATGTCAAGAAGACTTTCTCAATCCCTGCAAAAGATCAGTTCTCTAAAACCTCTTGCTTGGGGAGAAAGAAGGTTCTGTCCAAAAGCCAGGAAGGGGGAAGGAGCGTTAAAAGAGAGAATAGGTGTCTCTCTGATGGAAGGCAGGTGGCCTGTTCTGCTCACCTTCTTTTTAAACCTCCCGTTGGGAAGTAGGAGGAAAGTAGATCTCCAGCAATTTGAGACCTGGACTGTAACATTTTGCAAAGTTTCATAAACGTTAAATCAAGTTCTGCCAAATATATCTTGAATTACTAAGGGCATTTTCTGAAATACCAAGATATATCTGATGAGGATCGTCCATTTTTTGAATAAATGTTAGTTCTCTTTTAGATGATGGAGGTGGTGATGGTAGCGGTGGTGATATCTCTATTATCTTTTTTTACATGGATAACCTAAAATATTGACCAAATTATCAAAAGCCATACATCTAAATCAGAGGTGGTATTCAGCAGGTTCTGACCTGTTCTGGAGAACCGGTAGCAAAATTTTTGAGTAGTTCGGAGAACCGGTAAATACCACCTCTGACTGGCCCCGCCCACATCTATTCTCTGCCTCCCGAGTCCCAGCTGATATGGCAGTGAATGGGGATTTTACAGCATCCTTCCCCTGCCACGCCCACCAAGCCATGCCACGTCTACCAAGCCACACCCACAGAACCTGTAGTTAAATTTTTTTGAATCCCACCACTGACCTAAATGCTATTCAGATGTTTAATGACATTTATGACACTGAAGGGCATTCAAGACTTTTTAAATGTGCAATAAAATAAAGAAAAGAAAAAGAAAAACCACTCACACAAAGCTATTCGGCAAAAAAAATCAGACAAATACCAAAGGTCTCTACCTCTTCTCAAGATTACAAATATTGGAAACATGTTTGGAAACATCAGCTATTTAACCAAATAAAGAGAAAAAAATAAACACAAGACACTGATAGCTATTAAGGAAAATGTGAAAGTGTAGCTTAAACGCTGGAACTACAATCAAAGCCATCAACTCACAGGCAACACTAATGTCTCGACATGGTGCAAGAGCATTGACTTGACCAGTGGTGAAATTCAATTTTTTTTACTACGGGTTCTGTGGGTGTGGCTTGGTAGGTATGGCAGGGGAAGGATACTGCAAAATCCCCATTTCCTCCCGATCAGCTGGGACTTGGGGGGCAGAGAATAGATGGGGGCAAGGCCAGTCAGAGGTGGTGTTTGCCGGTTCTCCAAACTACTCAAAATTTCTGCTACCGGTTCTCCAGAACTGGGCAGAACCTGCTGAATACCATCTTTGCTTTCAAATAAGAAGAGGAAGAGGAGGATGGAAAGGGAAGGAGGCAGAAAAGGAATTCATCATCCTCTGCTGATAATGTTCTAATACAGCAATTACTAAGGCTAAGGGAAAAAAAAGAACTTGCTGAATTTCACCCCTGGACCTGACTCAGGCAGACTTTGATCACCTTGACTGACAAACCAGAAAACTGATGATTAATGATTAATGATAATGATAATGATAATGATGATAATAATAGATTAATAACTATTAATAGTCTGAAGAACAAGCACTACACACTAATGCCACAAAGGCGAGAATAGAAAAAAAAACCCCTCAATTTGAGTAATAAATGCCATTTGTGATACAATACAATACAATACAATACAATAGTAGAGTTGGAAGGGACCTTGGAGGTCTTCTAGTCCAACCCCCTGCCTAGGCAGGAAACCCTATACCGTTTCAGACAAATAGCTATCCAACATCTTCTTAAAGACTTCCAGTGTTGGGGCATTCACAACTTCTGGAGGCAAGCTGTTCCACTGATTAATTGTTCTCACTGTCAGGAAATTTCTCCTCAGTTCTAAGTTGCTTCTCTCCTTGATTAGTTTCCACCCATTGCTTCTTGTTCTACCCTCAGGTGCTTTGGAGAATAGTTTGACTCCCTCTTCTTTGTGGCAACCTCTGAGATATTGGAATAATGCTATCATGTCTCCCCTAGTCCTTCTTTCTCTTAAGCTAAACATACCCAGTTCCTGCAACCGTTCTTCATATGTTTTAGTCTCCAGTCCCCTAATCATCTTTGTTGCTCTTCTCTGCACTCTTTCTAGAGTCTCCACATCTTTTTTACATCGTGGCGACCAGAACTGAATGCAGTATTCCAAGTGTGGCCTTACCAAGGCATTATAAAGTGGTATTAACACTTCACGTGATCTTGATTCTATCCCTCTGTTGATGCAGCCTAGAACTGTGTTGGCTTTTTTGGCAGCTGCTGCACACTGCTGGCTCATATTTAAATGGTTGTCCACTAGGACTCCAAGATCCCTTTCACAGTTACTACTACTGAGTAAGGTATCACCTATACTGTACCTGTGCATTCCGTTTTTGTTGCCTAAATGTAGAACCTTACTCTTTTCACCATTGAATTTCATTTTATTAGATAGTGCCCAATGTTCAAGTTTGTCAAGATCCTTCTGTATCTTAAGCCTATCTTCTGGAGTGTTGGCTATTCCTGCCAGCTTGGTATCATCTGCAAATTTGATGAGTTCCCCATTTATTCCCTCATCCAAATCATTGATGAAGATGTTGAAGAGTACTGGGCCTAAAACAGAGCCTTGGGGTACTCCACTGCATACTTCCCTCCATGTAGATGCAGTTCCATTGAGAACTACACGTTGAGTGCGGTTGGTCAGCCAGTTACCAATCCATCTGGTGGTGATGCTGTCTAACCCACATTCTTCTACTTTATCTAGTAGTAGGTTATGGTCTACCTTATCAAAAGCCTTACTGAAGTCCAAGTAAACTATATCAACGGCGTTCCTCTAGTCCACTAATTTTGTCACATTATCAAAGAATGCAATAAGATTAGTCTGGCATGATCTGTTTTTGACAAATCCATGTTGGCTTTTGGCTATTACTTTGTTTGCTTCTAGGTGTTCGCAAATTCGTTGCTTGATTATTTTTTCCAGAATCTTTCCTGGTATTGAGGTTAGGCTGATAGGTCTGTAGTTTCCTGGATCTAATTTTTTCCCTTTTTTGAAGATGGGAACCACATCAGCTCTTTTCCAGTCCTCTGGTAGTTCCCCGGTGTTCCAGGATCTCTGAAAGATATAATTCAGTGGTTCTGAGATCTCGTCTGCTAGTTCCTTCAGAACTCTGGGGTGTAATCCATCCGGTCCTGGTGATTTGAACTCATCTAGGGTAGACAGGTGCTCACTTACCATTTTCTTCCCTATTTCAATTTGTGTTCCTAATTTTGTGGTGCTGCTTTTGATAGGTTGGACTGTTTTATCCCTTTGTGTAAAGACAGATGCAAAACATGAGTTAAATAGTTCTGCTTTCTCCCTGTTGCTTGTCACCTTCTTGCCACTTTCTCCTAGCAATGGACCAATTGTTTCCTTAACTTTTTTCTTGTTTTTAACATGTTGGAAGAAGCTTTTTTTGTTAATTTTTACTTTTGTGGCAAGCCTTTCTTCATTGTGAGCCTTAGCTTTCCTCACTTCATCTTTACAGGCTCGGGCTATTTGCTGATATTCTGCCTTACGATAACGATAAAGTAATTGATCTTATACAGTGATAACTGGATGCAGCCAAATCGTGCAGACTGGTTACAAAAAAAGGACATGATCAAGTCAGGAAGATATTTGCAGCAAATAAGAATTTTTTAAAATGTGAAATTGCAGGTAAAGTTACTAAAAACGATAAAGCCAAAAAAAAAAAAAAGAGTGGGATTTCAAAATTTAGACGGATGCATGCTGAATAATAATATACCAGGTATTTTATTGATTTAAAAAGTTTTACAGGGAAAAGGGATCATAGGGTTATAGAACATTTTGACAGCTACATCGCGCGGGGGGGAGAAGCCCCCCCAGGTCTCACAACTTTTACAAACAAAAATAGAAAAATATCAACATATATCAATTTGAACAATAAATAATAATAATAATAATATACCAGGTATTACTGTCATTAAACAAAATCGTATTTGCTTTAATGATAAAGCCATACTAAGAGAGAATAATGTTGAAGGCAAGAAATTGAGGAAAGAAATTACAAAACACTGAGATTTGCAAATACACATTGCAGAAAGTCAACCGTGGTGCCATTGACAAATAAAGACTTAAATCAGCCCAACAACTGATGCAATCTTTACAATTCCCAAACCTGTAGGTAGGGCTGAAAAAACATGAAGAAGAAAACTGGCCAACCTTAGTTGTGACATATGATTAATATATTTGGAATAATAATAACATTAGTCAATTGCAGAAGCTTACTGTACATCTTGTGATGATAACCTTTAACACCATAAAAACATCCACATCTGCCTATCCCAGGTCCTTGGGAAGGACTCACTAAGTGGATAAAAATGCCAAATCCAATCTGAACATCTGACCGACTGTGCGACCAGCCATAATAATGGGGCATGTGAATATATGCAAGAAATGCTATTTGCCTGCAAGCAAGAACTGGTGGAACCAAAGTGAGGAAGTGAAAGTGATCTGGGACTTTAGAATTCAAACAGACAAGTATCTGTCACACAACATCCCAGATTTCCCAATTGTTGATAAGAAACACAACAAAAAAGTGTGTTCATGGACTTTGCATTGCCTGGAGACAGCAGAAGACAAGAGAAAGAACTGGAGAAAATCACAAATGCAAAGATCTGCATATAAAAGTAGAATGACTCTGGCAAAAGAATGCAAAGATAGAATGCAATAGTAAGAGGTTCCTTGGATCAATCCCAAAACATCTGGAGCATCACATGAACACCATTGGCATTGACAAATCCACCACCAGTCAATTGCAAAAGGCAACTTTACTTGGAACAGCTTACATCCTGCGACAATGCATTTGATACCCATCAAACAACAACATCTACCTATTCCAGATCCTTAGGAAGGACTTGATAGGTGGGTAAAAATGCCAAATCTGGTCTAAAGATCTAGTTGACTGTGCAACACCCATAAACCCATAACAACAACAATGTAAGACAAGACACATATATCAGGCAAGAGCTGTTGACATGATTGGCTCTTGACTTTTCCAATCAAGGCCTAAGTTTTCTTTGAGCCTATTAAATCCAAAGTGTTTGACAATAATAGGCCATAATAATTGTAAGAAGTTAAAACCCACCCCTCTCCTAGAAAAATGAAATATCCTGGGAAATATTGAAAAGGCAGAATATTATATTTCCCTGGATCAGAAATGGAGAAACATGTTTTTAGGCAAGAAGCAGTCTCACTCTTAATAGCTCCCACCTTTGTCAATGGCCATTAACAAAGCCTGGGTCAGTCTATTCTACATACACAAAGATCTCCTCCTTCAGCTCCAGGGTGATGGGATTAAGATATGATAGTATTAGCCCTTTACCCATCTCACCACAGGACACCTGGGAAGAAGCAATGCTCAACCAAAGATGGACTCATAGCCTACAGAGTTGCCCCTGCATAGCCCCAGGGGAATCAGACAACCAATCAGAACACAAGCTCAAGATCAAAGGCCAGAGAGGGCATAATGCCAGGAACTTTCAGCATCTCACTCTGTTTTTCTTCTTCACCCAACATCTTGAAGCATGTGATCATCTTTTCTGTTCAGGACTCAAGCCATGTGATCCTGTCCACCATTAAACCATCTTTCCAAACAGCCTCCATGTTTCCAGTGTTTTTCCTCCCACTTGGAACTGAACCCAGAAGGACATTTCTTCCAACATTATAAAATACAAACATGAAAAGCATTGCTAAAAAAGTAGTGCAGCAGAAAAAGAAGTTGGTCTTTGCTAGGGTCTCCAGTAAAAATCAGGGGAGCTTCCCTTGAAAGAGGTTGTAGCATGCCACGGTGGGAAAGATCCTCTTCTCCTTTGCCTTTGAATTGGGGGAAGCACCTGGAAAAGTTCCCCCCCCCAGGTACATCCAAGGCAGGAAATCTTGAAGTTCCAAATGCTGATGAATGACAGCTCAGCCTCCCTCCCCCCCACAAAATCCGGTTGACCAAGCATGATGGATGCTAAGAATTACACTTCAAGGACACTAGATGTGAGAGAAGATACTTCCTCAACTTTTCAAGTCACCCAGTTGGATTGTGGGCTGATGGTTTTTGTGACTGTTTGTGGTATTTGTCCAGCACTGTAACACCCACTGGTTTCTCATCTCCCTTTCTGAGCCTGTTTTTTTCTTTAATGGCCATCACCAAGTGAAGAGGAAAAACAACACCCTGCCAAGTACAAAAGGAAGACCACTGTCAAAGGGAGTAAAAAAACAAAACCTTGTCCTATGGTAGCCAAGAGCCTGTGGACGCAACAAGAAAGATTTCAAAACCCGTTAGAGGCAAACATCTTGGGCCGGAGCGAGTTGAGACCTGTTTTTCTGAAAAAGCTTTGGTATCCAGCCTCAAGGCGGATTTAAGGTTTGATATCAAAAAAACATCACAGCGAGATCCCGGAATTAATCTTTCTTTGTACATGGACAGGAGCATGACTAGGGGGATGAAACAGGTGGAACAGAATAGTCGAGATGTTTCTAAGGTACATATTGGTCCTTTTTGTCTTTGCAATCCAGCTTTCCCACATTTGTATACATGAAAATATAATGCGTCTTAAAACCTGGACTAAGAATGAAATGAGCTAACTGTGCTGGTGGGGGAGAGAGAGAGGGAGGAAATACAAATGTTTTGAGTTTAACTATTAAGCATAGTTTCCAGCTAGTGTACTCAGAACTTAAAATTAAATAAATGAAAGAAACATGTTTCATTTTTGGAGGTTGTTTTTGTTGTTGCTTTTTTAAATGCAGCAATAATGTGATTAACAGGAAATAAAAAAAAGAACAGGGCTTTGCGGGCGTTAACTCTTTGTGTTCTGGACTGCTTCTCCCAGAAAAAAAACGTGAGGGGAGAGGAGAGGGGAGCAGATGGTGGCTTACATGGAAAGGGAAAAAAATAATGTATACTGCTTCTCATTTCACACTAAAATGTTTTACAAAGAGAAAAGTCCATTTACAATTATGCAGAGCCTGAGCAGCAACACTGTTATGTTGGTTAGGTTAAAGAAGGCCTAGCAAGACTGTGGAATCATATCTTTGATTCACTCCATGACTAGATTCTAGTAGAAACTTCAAATCAATCCAATCCAATCCAATCCATCCATCCCTCATCTGCTTCAAGATATCAACTTTAGCTAGACCTGCATGAACCTCAACCATTTACATTATAATGAGAAATTTTATTTTATCCTTGCAATAATACTTTCATGCATTCTGAATATGTTCGGCTTTTTGCAGAGAGCTGGTCATCGGCAACTTTTTAGCTGTCTGCAAGGAATATACAGTCTTCCATTCCCTACTATCCTGTCAGAACTGAAGAAGCTTCTTGGATGAGAAGAGAAACATCTCCAAAGAAAGAACAAGAAAGTCCAGTTGCCTCCTGAAAAAGCATCTTTGGGACACCCATGACCTGAATGACTGAGAATCTCTACAAACTTTTATAATATCAGAAGTTGCAATTGTAATAAACTATGGCTACTAGCCTATTAGTTAGTTAGGATGGATGGATGGATGGGTGTGTGTGTGTGTGTGTGTGTGTGTGTGTGTGTGTGTGTATAGACACACAGTGTACAATCACTGAACTTTGTCCATTCCTGGTTTTAAAGGCTTAAATCATTTGGGGACTGTCATATTTTTTAAAAAACTCTTTATTCCCTATCCAGCTCCTAAGATTCTTCTCAAATGACTTTTTTCTTCATCCTTGGTCTTTAGTGTAAATGGGACACAACTGTTTCAGTTTTGACACTAATTGTACAATTACTCTTTGTCGGAAGTCTTATTTTTCAGTACCACTGAAGTCCTTAGCATCCTAGTTAGGGGCTTAGTTTTAGGCTTGGTTTTAATCTGGTTTATGATTGTCTTGCTGCTCGCATTTTATTTCCTGAATTTGCTTCAGATCTTTCAGCTTTGTCAGCTGCTCTAGAGGATTTTTGCCTGAACAGCAAGATATAAATCCTTTAAAATAAAATAACAAAGCACAGTGTTTGTTACACTGAAAGCAAATGATAGGGTCCTCAAGTTCGCCACGATCTTCACAGCAAGGTGGAATTTTGAATGCAGCTTCTCTGGATGATGTAAATCCATCACTGACCTTCGTACACCACAAGTGGATCTCCAAACAAGCCTGAGAAAGTTGCTCTACAAGTTATTCACTGCTGTAAATTCTTGTGCTGGAGATACCAAACCACCAGCCAATCTCTGTTTTATCATCTTTTCTTCAACCCATGTTTATGATTCAGTGTATCCTGCATAGAGTGCAGGGATTGACACTGGGATTAGAAGAGAGCAGTCATGTTTTTAAAAGGGACTCCAAAAAAAAAAAAAAGGAAACGTGAATCTTTCCATATTTATAACAGAACCAACATCAGCCCAAATATCTTCCCCCTACTCGTTCATGGAAACGTCAGCCCCATGGTCCTTCTATATCCCTCATGTATCTTTAAGATGCTCAGATGTAACATATAATAACAAAAAGGGAGAAGTACAAAGCAGTTTGATAAGCTACCCAAAGCTAGGTTAAAAAGAGATCGGTGGCTGGGGTAAATGAGGGCATCCATGGGGGTGCCATTAATCCTAACATTAAGGAGAGCTAGTCATGCATTTCCCTTGGACAGTAAAAAGAAAACACTCTGTATCCAGCACGATACCTCATTCAGCCCATAGCATAAGAGATATCTTGGTATACAATAATAATGAAGACCAAGGTCCCTATCCTTATGCCACTGTCATACAGACCATAGCTCTTGTTACAGATTGGATGGGCCAGCTATGGTGTAATATGGATGTTACATGTCTCACATGCAGGACAAGCAGAGAAGAATTTAGAATACCCGAAATAGGAACTCTGTTTTGACATTGCAGTTTCAAGAGAAAAAGAGGGGAGGGAGAGAGAGAGGGGGAGGAGGAGGAGGAGGAGGAGGAGGAGGAGGAGGAGGAGGAGGAGGAGGAGGAGGAGGAAAGAAGAAGAAGAAGAAGAAGAAGAAGAAGAAGAAGAAGAAGAAGAAGAAGAAGAAGAAGAAGAAGAAGAAGAAGAAGAAAGAAGAAGGAGGAGGAAAGGAAGGAAGGAAGGAAGGAAAGAAGGAAGGTAGGAAGGAAGGAAAACTTTGGGTCTAAATTCTAGGCTGTGACTTGAGGTCATCTTACTGCCAACCAGCACTTTTGTGTAGCTGACAATAGCCTCATTAAAAACACCCCAAAATGTGAATGTAATTGCTCATAACTCTAAACACAGTTTAAGACATTAGCAGAAATTCCACTGATTTATAAAGTCCCATTGTCTGTTCATTACCCAAGCACGCAGATGACATGGGAGTTCGACAGACCACAGGCACATTCCAGGCAATAAAGAACACAGCAGCATTATGGGCTGGAGGCTGGAGGAGACCCAAAACGAAATATTTGGACAATATAAAACTGCCGGGCAAGATTGGGCAATTTCATTTCTGCCCTGGGTATTTGCTAAGGAAACCTCGGATGGCCAGCTGTTGCTCTTCCTAGGAAACTCAGAGAATTGGGAACACGAAACCCAGGGCTGGAGAAAGTAAAAAAGGAGGGAGGCAGGTAGATTTTCAGACCCCATCCAGAAAACGGAATGGCTTGTGTGCTCCCCAAATACTTCCTCCCTCCCCATCCATAAAGTTTGCAGGCTAATAATGCAGAAGCCTCTCTTGTCTCTGCAAAGGTCAGTCCATTCCACTTCTCCGCAGCTTCCCACAACTAGAACTGCGGGCTATTTATGTGAGTGCTTAGAGAGAGGGACATGCGAGACATTTGCATAACAATAGAGAGATTTGCCATCCAAATGGGGCTTTAATTAATAGCAGGCAGAAGGGAAGCTAGTCAAGCAAAAAACAAATACCCATGCCTCACACAGACACATACTGTACACATCCTGGCGGGGATTTGCACATCACGCTACGTCTGAGCATTTTGATCGAGGGTGGGGAGGGGGAAATCCCAGGACCCTTGATGGCAGAAGACATCCAACCTTCCAGCTGCTGGCTTGCAGACTAGCTGACGAGGCCGGTTCATTTGGAACAGAGATGGAGGCGTTGACTTGTCATGCCAGGAAATGTCATGTTTGAGCACATGTACATTTCTGATAAAGTTGCGAAATGCCCTGCATTTGTTCTCATAAATACCGAGCGAAAAGATAAGCAAATCAGAACAGGATTCATTGTTAGGAAGGCCTGTTGTTTTGCTTTGAACACCTCTGCTTCAAAGCCTTGTGGCTAAGAATGCGGGATGTAGGGCTGAGATATAAACACAGACCGGGGACTTAAAAGTTTCAGAGAAACCAAACCATGGTTGGAGTTACCGAGCATAAAATCCAGGCAAACAAGCTTTGCAGCAGGAAAGGGGACTTGAAAGGCTCCTCCTGATGCTGCTGAAATCCCAGGAACTCCGTGGAAGATGTTGGAAAAAGTGAAGACTTGTCAGCTTTCAGCAATCAAGAGTCGGGCTCCCTGTCCCATCCTTTCTGCTGGGTTCCAATTTGGAACATGGAGAGTGGGATTGAGAGATGGGTTGCTCCCCGTTTGGCCCGGATCGGGCGAATAGGTAGTAACGGCGGTAGGAGGCTCCGCCCACCCACCCAGATGCTTCTGCGCATACGAGCGAAGCGGTAGTAAAAAAAATTAGAAACCCACCACTGGTGGGATTATATGGGTGCTCGCGCCACATGGCTGACGAGTCTCTGCAACAAAGTCTACAACAGGGGTGTCCAACCTTGGGCAAATTTAAGATTTGTGAACTTCAACTTGCAAAAGTCAACTCCAAGCAGAATTTGGGGAGTTGAAGTCCACAGGTGTTAAAAGTTGCCAAGGTTGAACATCCCTGATCTAAACTATCTAGGTCAGAGGTCTTCAAACTTGGCAACTTTAAGACTGAAAGTTGAAGTCCATGTGTCTTAAAGTTGCCAAGTTTGGGGACTCCTGTTCTAGGTGGTGATCACAACTATGAGATGGATTACTTTGATCACACGGTTGTACTCCCCACCTTGGCTTTTTAGACCACCCCCCTCCTTCTTGCACACACCCCTGACTTGGCTGCTGAGGTAAAGGTGCACAACAAAAGGTACCAAATGCTTATTTGTTAGAATGTCCTTTGTAATGTAAAGCAATGAGGCACAAATATCCTTCTAACTCACTCTCTCTCTCTCTCCACCAGAAGATCTTTGCTACTCTCATCTATGTTCCTTTGGGGGCAGGTAGACACTCTTCCAAACATTGGATTGGCCTTCGAAACATTGTTATTGTTGTTTTAAATCTTTGAAGACGGAAGCTTCTGTGGCCTAGGTGAGGCTCACAGACATTTAAGGAAATGTGGGAAGCTGACCCTGCTTTGGAGTAAGTCAACTTCCCATGCTTTTCTTTCCCCATTAAAAGAAATGTTCAAAAACATAAGGTGGAGCAAGGAGGCTGACAAGTACCAAATCTGGAGGCTAGGTTCGGTCTTCCAGATCCAGATGTTCACCATCTAGCTTTGCTTAAAAGTGAGCTGTCTGCAGGTTGTTTCATCTGCCAGCCACAAATATTTGTGGTATAGCCGTCACTTTGAGGTAGCACAGGGGCCATATCTGTGATTTCTCAGTGGCTTGTGGATTTGGATATAACAGGAAAGCATTGGTGTAGAAGCCAGCTGTAAACCATAGGTGGATTGATATCCTAGCTTAGTAGTCTCTGGATACTCCTGTCCAGAGTTTTTCCTTTGATTTGATGATCGTGTCATCAAATGTTGATCACATCAACAGCAAGCCCACTTCTTGAACTCCTCCCCACAGGGGCTGTGTAGTTAAGGGTGCCATGCATGTGACATGGCATGAATATGGAACCTTGCACCCCTGGGAACCTTTGGCACAAAGAACAAAAATGATTGGACTACAGATTGGTGGCCTTCACCTTTCACCTGCACACCTGGAGTCATAAGACTTGCTCTTTGCTTTGGGCTTGGCACATTACCTTACTGCTACGTTTTCTAAACCACTGTTTCAGTGGTGGGTTCCTAACCGATTTACTACCGGTTCGCTGAGAAGGCGTTTTGTGTGCATGCTGCTTGCTTCGCTCGCACCTGCCCACACATTGCTGTGCATGCGCATGTTGACTGAAAACTGTTCTGTGCATGTTGACTGAAAACTGTTCTGTTCTGCACATGTTTCTGCATGCGCACAAAACATGCCAGTGACAGCAGAAGAGACCAGGGACCCGGTTCGGGGGTGTAGCAGGCCTGGGTTGCTGCCGGTTCCAGCGACCCAGGCTGCCATACCACTACCAGTCCAGCCAAACTGGTCTGAACCGGTAGAAACCCACCACTGCACTATTTACGGCTTAGCTCCTTGTGCGCTGACTGTGATTTTTCAGTAAGCCACAACTGTAAAACATGGCTTAGGGCAAGAAGGGAAGGCGTCCTTTGTGTCTGTTGAGGCTCAAGGCTTTGGAGCCACCCCACCCTTTGCCTTTACAGATGAGAGAGCGACAACAAGGAGCCCTATCCTATCACCCAGTGAAGTGGAAGTGAACACCATCTATGTTAGTGAAAGAGCCTGAGTGCCCAGTGGGGATCTAAGGATTGTGGCATGCCTCCCGATAGGATTCCAGACAGAATTGGCTGAATGCTTCCTCCTCCTTTTTGGAGAAAAGATTCTCCGTGCATAAATATCCAAATAAGGTCAAGATAAGGAGGCCTTCGGGTCAAATTCAACTTTTAAGACCCCTATAGTTTCTTGCAGCAGAGCAAAAAGTGGTTTGCCACCTACTTTTGTCTTTTCTTCTTTCTTTTTCAACGTCCCATTCGGATCTAAAACAAGCCAGGCCCATTGGCAGTGTTCTACGGCTGCATTTATCCCTGCTTCATTTAACCATGGAATTAAGTTTAACCGATTTTCTGAATGTAGATAACATACTGAACAGAGGCCCCAGGATGGGTTTCGTGTAACACATTGGATAAAATGGGGCTGGCCGGTTTGGGGTTAGAGCTGACTGTGAGAAGCCAGTCTATGAATCGGATGGACCCAAATCAGCCCAGAAAAAATTTGCAGCAAAGGGAAGAAGTCCCAGAATTATCTCTTAAAATATCTGCTGGGATTATTTTACCATAAAATGCTACTAGCGATGGGATTTGAGCAGTTACCAAACAGAAACACACATCCGGGTGTCGAGTTGTCTGTTGCAGAGTTTTACCTTCCTGGGGCTTTGAAGTCTTTCATGTTTGAAAAGCATCAAGAAGCCGCTACAAATGTTAATAAAATTAGAGCCATCTGAATGTTGGATTCACATGTGCCTTTGAAAGCTGGCCTCTGATCAGTTATTACCTTCAATTACCTTGTTGTCCACTCTTTTTAGCTGGGGGTTAAACTCTTAACACTTCCCTTTGAAGTGGTTATCCTTTTATCTATGACCAGACTGAGGAATTTAAGGGCAATAATCAATGGAGGCTTCATAAGAATAGGAGAGGCAAAGCGACAGAAAATAGGTGTGAATTTCCCTTTAACCACCAGCTGGCTGGCTTCTTTGAGGAAGGAAGGAAGGAAGGAAGGAAGGAAGGAAGGAAGGAAGGAAGGAAGGAAGGAAGGAAGGAAGGAAGGAAGGAAGGAAGGATGTTCTCCAGCATATTATCCTTTTTTTTTTAAAAAAAAGGGAGGAGTAGGAATTTTCAAATCAGCATTAAAAGCGAAAGCTGAGGGGTGATAATTTGGGTGAAGGACAACAAAGGAGTGAGTTCTTCATCAAAGAGAGATGAAAAAAGTAATGAAGCACAAAGATACAATTAAAGAATTGCCTTAATCAGAGCTTTGATGTCTGACATGGTCCGTAAGGCTGTTAAGAAGAGAAAGCGAGGTAAATTCACCTCTCTCATCTAGGAAAAAGAGGCTGATGCAACAACAGATTGCAACTCTTTCAGGTTTCTACAGAGAAATTGTTTTTCTTTTTTTGGCACCCCAAGGGTAAGGCTGAAACCATCAGCCTCTGTATGCAGCCTTAATTCCCAAAGCTAATTAATCTAGAAAGGCGACCCCTTCTTCCCTTTTATGCTTCAGCAGTTCATAGCTGGTACCTGAAATGTCAAAGGAGAAAATGGAGTCTCCCGAATGCAAGCCCCTTTGTGATACTTTGGACTATTTGTAATCTTTCAAGACCTTAGGCCAGCCCTGCCTTCAGGCAGAATGAAACATCTGCCCCTGATATGCTGAGCTGCTGGGCAATGAGGAGCGGCAACCTGTTGTTGAATTACAGAGTTGTGTGCCATATGGTCTGCCCATCACCCCTAACCTAGCCTGCTGCCCACAGAGATAGTGATGGATGCCGATCCAATCCGAGTTTTGAAGTGGGGTTCAGTTGCTAACCAGTTACCTTCTGTAGCACGATCTCAATTGGGGCCCAATCCTGACCTGAATCAAGATATCTGAGGGTGGCCTCCAGATACTGTTCCAGAAAGACAGGTTGAAAGAAATTCATGTATGGATTTCTTGAATGTTTCCAAGCTGGACAACTTGGTTGAAAAATGCACGCTATAGCTATTATCAAGGAAATAATATTTAAAATCCCCACATCACTCATAGGTAGTATTCACATGTCAAGTTAATTCATATCCACAGGGAGGAGAGGAGAGGAGCAGGAGGAAGAGGAGGAGGAAAGAGGAAAGGGGAAAGGAAAGGAAGTCAATTTTTTGCCTTTATGAATGGAAAGAGTGCTAAGTTCTAGTTAACATTCATTTTAGACAACAGGGTACTAGAGATTCGCTTGGTTTACACCTCACACAGAGCTTAAGTTTGTGTAATCATAGTTTACTAAATAAATCATAATTGGCTGGTTTGCACATGTCATAAATCATGGTTTTCAGACCACAATGCTCGACGCACAGAACATCTTAAGCCATAGTGTGGTTTGCCTGGTTTGCGTTTAGTTTCATCCATCATACAAAATCATAGGGTGTTTTTTTAAAAAAAAACAATTCTTTGCTAGATAAGCCACAACTGGGTCAGTTCAATCATTCGAGCTAAGTGTGAATCCTACTCTAATGTGACTTGTTTGGTTTTGATTTAAGGTCTTTGTTGAACACAGCCATTGTTACTTATTAACCTTGTTAATTCATTAGCATGTGGTGCGAGCCACAGAACTGTGACTAATCACACGAGCAGAGTCCCACAGATTGAATTCAAATTCATGTTGGTTTAGGATGTTGGCTTGGGGTGATTTATTTATTTATTTAAAATGTTTATGTAGCCTTAAAATCAAATTCTGGGTGGCCAGGAAATTTTCAGAGTTGAATGTAGCTCATCCACAATGGCCTAGGGTTGTTGTTCAAACTACGGAAATCTAACCCAACCTTGTAAAGATGTGTTCTCTTTGGTGGGAAAATAAAACCTAACTTAGAATGTGTCTGCTTTCATTTTCTACTTGCAAGTAGGCTCTTTCAAATGGCAGGGACATGCAATTGAAAAGGTTTTCAGCACTTTCCTTTTGGGACGAATGGAAAAAGACTTGGAGAAAAAAATTTGGAACGTTGTTACTATATATGTTGACAGCTGCCAGACTATTGTATGCCCAAAAATGGAAGGACACTTTGATTCCTACCATGGGCGAATGGAAGCAGAAGCTGATGGAGTTGGCTGAAATGGCAACCTTGACTATTTTGATTAAAGAAAAGAATGCAAGTACTTTTGTTTCCACAGGGAGACAACTTCTGAACTTCGTGCAAGTGGGAAAGAATGAAAATTGGCTTTTGGGTTTCACCAATTAGGCTGATAGAGCCTTATAGAAATGGCTAGTTTATATTATTATGAAAAAAAAGGTGATTTGATGTTAATGCCTTATTTTACTGCAGGGGTGTCAAATGTGTGGCCCAAAGGCCAGATGCGTCACACGCTGGCCACACCTACCCCAGGTTTAGCAAAGGGGGGGGAAAGTCATGCTACATCATGTGACAACGTAACATCACGAGTTTGACACCCATGTTTTATTGCAACAGAGAGACTCAGAAGTCAATACTACTTTCTCTTTTTCCTAATCCTTCCTCACTTTTTTTTGCCACCTTCCTCTTTCTCTCCACTGTTTTCCTACTTGCTTTCGTATTTTGTATCTTATGTTGTCGTATAACTCAATCAAAATGTTAAACTGAAAAGGTTTTCAGCAAATCTTCTGCATGGACCTCTGGACTGAATTTAAACACTCAGGGTCGCATACACCGACTTGTGCAGTCTTGATCAAACCTTGCTTCTCAAGGACCTTCCCTAAGAGACCTGTCTTTCGGGTGTGGAGGGCAAAAGGCACAAGAGATCTCTCTTCAAACCCTGAGCCACAAAGGTGGGCTGCCACGAGAGAAATCAAGGCTGGTTCACAATAACTGAGGAAAGACCAGAGCACGCCAGAGGTTCCCCTCCTCCGCCCCCGCCCCAAGTTCATTGGTTTTGATTTCTCCTAGAATGACTGATTACTTTCTTGACACAGCCTTGGAGTTCTTGCTTTCTTTTTAGGGAACTTAATCAGACCCTCACAAAACAAGCCACTGCTCACTGAACAAGGGACCGGGTACAAGGTCCAATGGTAAAGTGTTGGAATAAGTTAACCGGGATTGTCTAACTGGCGGCCCGCAGGCCAGATGCGTCATGTGCACGCCACGCCCACCCTGGCTCCTCAAAGGCAAAAAAATTCACAATACATCATGTGACGCAATAGAGTTTGACACTCATGAGTTAGACTAAGAGAACTGTCTGTTTTGTAAATCCTTCACCCCAACCACCCACTTCTGGAACCCCAGGCGTCAGGTCTTTCCGTTCTATAATCTTAGCATATGTAATCATCCATGTGCCATTTTCAATTCTATGTCTCAGGGGGATTCATTGGGAAGCCAAATTACCACCTCTTTGTATCTGTAAAGGCAAGTCTGTAGTACAGTTCTGAGATGAAATCAACATTCAGTCCTGTTAGGTGTGAAAAGATGAGGACTTCAAATTCAAGTTTCAACATTTCCTCAATCTGACTACCATGGAGAAAAGTTGGACATCACTTCCCACAAACCAGAGTCCTCTAGATTTCAGGCGGCAGAACAACTGCATAAATAGATCAAGCAAGCAAGGCCTAGTCAGCATGGACATCTGGAGATTATGGGAGATGAAGTCCAAAGTATCTCAGAGGCAAGGTAGAAGGCTGTGTTCTTTTCACCCTTATTCTGCGGCTCCAGGAATGGATCCAGGGAGGACTACTAGTTTGGTACAATCAGTAGGAAGATCTGAGGCTAATGAGTTCTGCAAAGGTAGACCTGGGCAATTGTCTCCTTTTCTGGAGCTCAGGCTGAAGAACAAGGAGAAGCAACAAGTTTAACACCCGAGATGTTACTAGACTGATCTTAGAATGTGTTTTTCATATAATTGTGGTATTTGTTCTTTATTGGGTTACATTTTAATTTTTGTTAAATAATGTGAACATAATTTTATTTTCCCTCTTGCCTGGTTGCTCCCCATATCTTGGGCAGGTGTTGATGATCCAAACTCTGACAAATGGCTTATTGGTGTGGGTTCCCCCCAGTGTGGGTTCCCGATCCAGGTGCAACCAGGCCCGGTGTCCACCACATGAACATGCGCAGTGCCCATATGCGTACTTACCATCTGTGACGCCACCATGGCACTCCAGATGCTTGGCAGAGCGTCATACAGGCACTGTAGGCTCCGTGCGCATGCACGGAAGCCCCGAAGAGCTCAATTACAGGTAAGGGTGGCAGACGGGCAGGTGGCCCTCCGGAGCACAGTACCAGAACAGTACCTGGTGCTTTTGGCAGGCATCGGTATGCCCGTACCGGGGCGTACCGGTCATAACCCACCACTGGTTTCCCCCAGACCCATCCATCCATTGACTTTTCCCTATTTGTGCAACAGCAGCTGTGGCTCTCTTTCTCCTCCTTTCTAATAGATCCAACCACCAGAGCTAAATTTCCTATGTACCCAGATGTTAGTCCAAGAGTTGGTAGTCATGCTAACTATTGCTTCTCAGCCCCAGTTTGGACTTCGCCTCCCTCTTCTTCCATGTCTTTCCTAATTTCAGCTTTCCTTCCCTCTGAGTAACTTTAGCATTCAGCTTCTCAGTGAAAGTCCAGTCCATATGTCTAGGTTTGGGGCAAGGAATCTTGCTCAAGACCAAAGGGATTATCTGGGATGATGTAAATAAGGGAGCAGGAGCCACATCAGTCTTTTCCTTTAAGAGCCTGAGATTAGCAGCTCACTGTGATATTAGGACCTCGTTTTCTCCTCCTCTTTCCCTTCTAGACTCCCCTCTAAACTTGCAACACCTCTGTGAAGGTCACTACCAAATAGCTCCCATTTCAAAAGCCAGTGGAGAATCTCTGCTTTCTCTTGGTTCCACCTGAATGATCCATTCTATGAGAGTAGATCAAATACAGACGCTCTCAAGTCAAACTTGACTCTGTGCAGGCTTGTAGATGTGGTTTGCCCAGATCTTCTGCTGGGCCTAACTTTCCCAGCTTAGCCAGACAAACAGTAATTTCTGGCACACCTTTTCTGCTAGACATGAATTTCCTATTCTTTTTATAGGTAAGAAAGAAGAAATTATACTAAAATGGATTTATCCTACATTCATCTATCATTCAATCGATCATTCTTAGCATTTTCCTTTGCATTAACTGGCTGGGAATGCATATGTATGCATTTGTTTTTATTAGATTTTAATTCTGCCTTTATAACTTTTTATAAAGGTAGCAGTATATCTAGTTCTTCCTGTTTTCCCCACAACAACCCTGTGAGGTGGGTTCTGCTTGCTTGACACCTACATGTGGGTTGTCAGGAAATTGGGAACTCAAAACCCCATATGCCTGGGCTTACATTATGGGCCATGGAAATGTCAGCGAAACCATGGTTTATTATTGAGTCAAGCTTGGTTTATACAATATGTTGAAGTGTAAACTAATTACATAGTATCCAGCCACACACAACAAACTAGTGGGGGATATGGCTGAGAGCTCTAGCAGAAGAGGTTCTCTATCCTTAAAACAATAGAAAAGACCAAAATACAAAAATGAAACTACAGCAGCTGTTTATTACCGAAATATCCCCCAAGAACACAGACTACACTCAATCAAAGTTATAGTTAAAGAGCATTTTCACTTTCATTTCTACTTGCTAATTTTTCCTGCTTCAAATTAGATGATGATTAAATAAAGGTGTGGAATCTGAAGTGTCACAATGGATAGTATCTTCCTTCTTTAACCTTTAGGACAATTACCAGATTATTCTTGAAATGCCATCACTGTGACTGGATCTCATACAGTAGAGATGTTATCACCTTTTCACCCCAATATTGTTATGAATTATCATTTATAATAAAAAGAATATTTTTACTTGTTCTCTTGAAGATATTGTGAGCAAGCTTCTGTTTTATACACACACATATACACACTTTGCTTCATTTTTATTTTTATCTAGAGAGGAAATCATGTTTTTCCCCTACCTCAAATCCTTCACTTCCTATGTTTTCATGATGTCTGCTCTTCGAATATTGCTTCACAGCCTCAAGCTTGATGTCTAGCAACTTGTTTTATTGATTTTAATTTTCAAATCAAAGCTGATATTACGTTCAGGATGCTGAATTCAGTTCCAAACAGAAAACAAAACCAGCTCTTTTAATCATAATTATCAGGTCTCGGCTACAAACCAGTTGTGGACAGTAGTAACACTGATATTAAGCTGCCTTTACCTACTCTGATTTAGAAAGTTAGCACATATCAGAAATAAGACAGTTGCTGCCAGTTGTAGTGTAATACTCCTGTGAAAACTATATCATCGATATGGGGTTAGTATTTGAAGGACACACCAAGACAGGCCAAAAAGATAGCTGCCTGGAGTTACCTTGAGGTATAATGGACAGTCTATAAATTTTATAAACAAACAAACAAATGTGCACCTGCTATATTTACATTTGTTTGCCTTATTAAAACACTACTTCTAACCTCTAGTTCCAGATATCTGCTTCCAAAACCCAACATTTACAATTGAGAGTGCTGCATGGAAAGGAGGAGTAAAAATAAGAAATCAAGGGTGGGGGGGGGAATGTAATATTGTACCGGTTGCCTGGGCTTCATTTAGCAGCAGGGAACCTCAAGGGAAAGCAAACGATGGCAGAAAAAGGCAGGGGCCAATTACTTCTGTATTGTTGCCAATGGAACGATCTGGAGTTAGCCACCTAATAAGCAAGAGCGATGGTTTGTTTTTTTAAAACGTTTTTGTAGTCTGGAAGCAGGAGAAAAACTTTTCCAAAGAAAAGATTGTTTGATGGAGGTATATTGGGGATTAGTTCCTTCTCTAACATCACAGGACACACTTGCTTGAATGTGATCAGTCTTCCCATAAAAAAACCAAACAAACAAACATGGATGGAGAAAGAGCAGGTCTCCTCAGAACCAGAAAGTGGGACCAAGTGACCCACGCCTGGGCTAAGCTCAAAGGCCATATTGCATGTGTCAACATCAGTTCCCAGTCTAAGTCAGGATTTATGGGGGGGAGAGAAGAGGGCAGAAGGCCAGTGCTCCCCTACTTCCCTACCAGGAATCTGGTCTTAATCAGGCCTCCAATGCTAGTTTGCTTTTAATAGTTATTTACACAGTTGCCTCAACTGCTGCCTCCAAAAAGACACACTTGAAATTCCGTTAGATTCCATTTCTCCCAATGAATTGAACCTTTTCTAAACGTGCCCATTGCTTGACTGGTTGGGTATTCCCCATGTTCCAACTACAGCTGGTTACTACAATTTAGGGCCAAGTTATACTGGCAAAGTTCCTGTCTGTCAGTTATGGGGGTCTCTACCTCTCTTTTGAGTACTCATCTGGGCAAAGCCAATTCCCAGTATCCTCTGCCATTCCTGTGGTTCAGGAAAGCAAAACCAAAGATTGCAAATTGAGGAAATGTTATCTTCTTGTAACTGAGATTAGGAAAATACACTGGATAGTTGAGGAAAGGCAGCCCAAGAAGCATTTGAAGGCAGCGGTGGCAGAGAAAGTGGGGTGGGGGGGGGGAAGAGTAGGTAAAATACTTGTTTGGGAAAATTGGATTAGCTGTGGGATTGCAGCTGTGAAATTCTTTGGATCAGAGAAAAGGGTATCTCTATCCATATGGGCAGCAGAGGAAGAAATAATCTTTTTTTCCCTTTCACAACCTAAAAGCAGCTTCACAGCCAAAACATCAACCTTCTTTCTTTCTTTCTTTTTTCTTTCTTTCTTTCTTTCTTTTTTCTTTCTTTCTTTCTTTCTTTCTTTCATCTATCTATCTATCTTTTTTCTTTCTTTCTTTCTTCTTTCCCTTCCCTCTTTCTTTCTTTTTTCTTCTCCTAGCATATGCTTTATCAACCCTCTTTTCTCATTTAACTGGTGTGAATAGCTCAGTGGGTCGCATCTTTCTTAGAAAGTGAAGGTTTGGGGGTGGGGTGGGGAGTGGTGGGAGCTTCCTTGGAGATGGGATGACAAGAGAGAAATGCAGACAAACATCCAGTCCTGGCGTGCTGGAGAAAAAAACCCCACCCTAATCCTGTCTGCAGTGTCCTTGCGACTGCAGGCTCCAAGGTAGCAAGGAATTCCCAGTTCCCTTTCAAGAGCAGGGAGCACTGGGGGGTATGGCTGGGCTGGGCTGTTGGGCATTCCTGGGCTCAGCAGCAGGCACAAAAGGATTATTTTTCTCAGTGGAATCTCTCCATCACATTTGGTCAGTAAGCTGATTGATAGGGAGTAAATGAGACACTCCAGCCCAGGGTTCAGCATAGTTGAGAAGAATGTGCAGTCCTGGGTTGCAAGTTTAGTGTTCTACTTAAGCATGGGGTAGCTGGTTTATTTATCCTTGAATTTAAGGACATAAATGTTCTCAAAGAGGAGCAGAATGCAATCAGCATCTTGTAGAAGAACATAAAGCTACATGAAGTACATTTGACCTGTTCATTTCTTCAGTATGGCTGATTCTGATTAGCGATTCCCATCATCTCGTCCCTATCGTTTATAACATAGGCAATTTGGTGAATTTGGGGAGATGTAACCAGGGTTTGAACTGCTCTAGGCAAAGCATATGTGCTTACACCACCCTAAGGATCAGGGGTGAAATCCAGCAGGTTCTGGAGAACTGGTAGCGGAAATTTTGAGTAGTTCGGAGAACCGGTAGCGGAAATTTTGAGTAGTTCAGAGAACCGGCAAATGTCACTTCTGGCTGGCCCCAGAGTGGAGTGGGAATGGAGATTCTGCAGTATCATTTCCCTGGACTGGGGTAGGAATGGAGATTTTGCAATACCTTTCCCCTGCCATGCCAAACCAAGTCACACCATGCCCACCAAGCCACACCCACAGAACTGGTAGGTAAAAAAATTGAATTTCACCACTGCTAAGGATCCATCCTAAGTACGATGGGTTAGCAGTAGGTTGTTGATATTTCAACACTTTTGCTGTAGATGCAAACTTGCATGAGAAGGCTGAAAACTGAACTTGATTTCAGAGGGAACTAGAGAGGAAGAGGCCTGTGAAATTTGATTGAAGCCTAATGTTTTCTTGCACAATGACCAGCTGAGTCTCTATGAGAAATCAACTCTCAAGCATTCAGTCCCACATCATTCTCACACATTCCCCCAATAGATAATAAATGGAGGGTATATATTATTCTGATAAAGGAAACAATATATAAGCGCTGTATAATATACAGTATAGCTTTTGATATATAGCATGATATTATATGGCTTTAATTATGCTTTGCCTGTAGAATTAGTTTCTCTTATCTGTCCCGAATCTCCCATAATTCATAATTCATTGCATGACCTGGTTCTAATATTATGACAGAGAAATAAAACACTTCCCTAATCACACTATAAATATTTGTATATGCTGTACCATATAACTGCATTTCCCCTTTTTCCCCTGAGTTAATAAAAGTCAACCTTAAGACCTTTTCACACAAGTGCACTGCTCCATTTTCTTTACAATTGTGATCATCTGATGTTCTAGCTCTGAGACAGTCTTTTTAGGTACAGTGCATATATTTCTAATCGGATTATGCTACACGTATTTATAAGGGTATTGTGATATTGGATTTTTTTTTAAAAAAGAAATCCTTTCCAAATCATCACAATTGCATTTTTTCTCATAGCAGACATCCTGACAAAGTTGCTGTTGTAAATAGTAAAAAAAAGAAAATGGAATGCATGTTTGTATAATTATTTTATAAACGTAGACGTAAAGATTGTCATTTAAAGTAACCCATGGACAAAGCTATTATTAGGTTCCAAAAATTAAGACTGACTGGATCCCAATCTATTTTTTTTAAATCAGCCGGATGTCTTTCTAGGCAAGACTGATTAATCGATCGATCGATTGATTGATTGGAGATGGCCACAAGACTCTGGGTGGCTATATAATCTTACTTGTTATATCACTCTGAAATTTAGCTCTGGATTCAACTGTTGCTTATAAGAGTAAACCTACTGAAATCAACAAGATTTTAGTGAGTCATTAGGGAACTGACTTGCAATGCCTTTAAGACAATATTGCTCATATTTTACAGTAGCTAGAAGGGGGGGCATAGGCCTAGAATGCCCATCTGTGCTTTGCCTACAGCCAACTGAAGAATATGTGGCAAAGGCTGAACCAACTACAGGGCTTCCTTATTTATGGGGCCTGTAATTACGGTACTTGATATGAGCTACTTTTTCTATATTGGATAGGATGAGATGTAAAAATACTCCTTGGTTTGCCAGAGTGTAGTGCTTTAATATCAGTTAATACGAGTTACTTCGTGATGATGATGTCTATAAAAATGAAACATGCTTGAATGATCCAGCCAATGGTACATTTTTTTGAAAAAAGCCTTCAATTGGGTGGGTGGAGGTGGCTGGTTCCCTGCCTGCCATGACTAAGTTGCCCCTTGATGAACGACTGCCTCCCTCCTGGGCTGCTTAGGTGTGAGACAGCCCAGACCGGGGCTGTCTGAGCAGTTTTCCCAGCCCAGCAGCTTCAGACAATCCCCAGACTCACGATTCTTAATTGCGGGCAACCAAGTGGTCTTAGCAGGCTGCACCTGCATTGCAGGGGCTTATAGATTGCTCAGCTTAAGAGCAACAGGGTGCCCATCCTCTGAATAATTTCAAGCCAGCTTGCAAGTTTCCAAACATCAATTTAGCGACATGGCTGCTAATGCCCCTGAAAGCTGTGACAGAGGCCCGTTGCCAGCATTGTCTGGAGCAAGCTCAATGAATAAGTTTGCAGTTGTCTGGGGCTTGAGCCAGAGAATCGAGTAGTGCAAGACCACACAGATTCCTTTCCCAGAAAATAAAACATAAATTTCCTTTATATTCTTTTTCTTTAATGATTAAGAAATTTGACCACTTTAATTCGGCAGGATGATTCAATCCTCTCTCTTTACCCCCTCCCACTCTCATATATCTTGTGGGAGTGAACAATTACTTTTTTTTTAAAAAAATGCCAGCACTGTTTCTTGGCAGGGAGAATGCCTGCAAGCCTTTCCCATCCTTGGGTGTAAATAGGGAGAACGTCAACAGCTAGGGGAACATCTTAGGACAATTGATGCAGCATGGCTGAACTCAGTGTGGGATTTTGAAGAACTTCCCCTTCTGTTTAGGAGAAAGCAGGAACCATTTCTGGTATCCTTTCTGGGTGGAGATTTCTGCTGTAAATGAGCAGGAACTATTGGTGAGTGGGTGTTTAATTCAATCTGAATTCATGGCCCCAGGAGAACAAAGGGAGGGACTGAGAGGCAATAAATGCCTCCTGGTGGGACTTTAACTGGGTTGGCACCTGGACCTTGAATCAGGCCGGTCTCCAATGAGCTTGCTAACAAAGGCTTGGGAGGGAAAGAGGGAGGCAGAGGGATGCTTTCAAAGACACACCACACGTTCATGCAGCCTGGGCGGGGGGACTGAAAAGGCCCTGGACAAAATAGTCTGTCCCCCACCCCCACCAGGAGGCAATGGTTATGGAGACAAATGAAGCAACTCATATCTGAAGGAAAAGCACGAGGCCTCTAAATTCTGTCTTGGAAGCACCAATGTGCGTTCAGCAGCCTTTGGAATGAAATATAGGAGGGTGGCAAATCTAAGCAGCATACTTAAAAGCAGAGGCATCACCCTGCCAACAAAAGTGTGTATAGTCAAGGCTATGGTTTTCCCAGTTGCAATGTATGGCTGTAGCATAAGGAAGGCTGAGCGCTGAAGAATTGAAGCCTTTGAACTATGGTGCTGGAGAAAATTCCCATGAGTTCCTTGGACTACAAGGCAATCAAACCGGTCTGTCCTAGAGGAGATCAAATCTGATTGCTCTTTAGTTGGCCAGATCCTGAAGAGCAAACTCAAATACTTTGGCCACCTAATGAGAAGGAAGGACTCACTGGAGAAGAGCCTAATACTGGGGAAGATTGAGGGCAAAAGAAGAAGGGGATGACAGAGAATAAGGTGGTTGGATGGAGTCACCAAAGCAGTAGGCGTGAGCTTAAATAGACTCCAGAAGATGGTAGAGGGCAGGAAGGCCAGGAGGAATGTTGTCCATGGGGTCACGTTGGGTTGGACATGACTTCACAACTAAGAACAATAACATAGGAGGGTTGGGAGCCAACCCTTTGTAAGTCATCTCCCATCATCTTACTAGTCTATATAAATTATCTGTATCCTGAAAAACATTATACTTGAGGGAATCTGGAAGATCACCAGAGAACCAAGAGTCTGGCAAGCAGGTCACTAAATGCCCCCGATAGGGAGAAAAGTGCTCCTTTCCACCTGCCAGGATGGGTCCAAACCTGCTCTCCTTTCCAGTCTTTAGGCACCTTGGCAACATTGAGACCTATGGACTTCAGAATTCGGAATTCCCCAGCCATTCTGGGAGTTGAAGTCCACGTGTCTCAAGAGTTGTCAAAGTTGAACACCCCTGCTTTTGGGTAAGGGTAGCCAGAAGGAGCAGGAGACTAACCTGGCATCACACCCCGCTAGCTTTCAGATAGGTTTGACAATCCTAGGTTTCTCATTCAGAATTCTGAGAGCTGTTGAACCAGGCTGTTTGGAAGGCAAGAGGTGGAGAAAGCCAATCAGGAGTATTGGCCGTGGATTATGAAATCTGCAATCCTGCTCAGATATAAATAGCTTTAGCATGATAGGCGCTAATCGAGATATGGGGGTAGAGAACAAGGAGAAGAGGACCAAAAAGCCAAAGGGTACATTCCAGTTGTATATAAGGAACTTTTTAAAATTATTCTATGGCTTTGTACATTTTTGTTTTATTAATCTATACTGTTGAAAAATAAAGTTCTGTCAACTAGCCTAATGACAGTAGCAGAAAGCAAGGGACCAGTTTATCGTATTTCTCAATGAGCGTTTAGATAAAGGGAAATTTAACTGTAAAGACTGTCTTGAAAAGCTTGGTTCCTGGAGACTGTGCAGGCCAGTCCGTGCATTTTTCTGGGCCATAAGAAAGAAATGTTTTTGCCTTTTGATTTCTGACCAAATTTCTCTTCTGGCCTCCAATCCTGGGATCTCCTGATGGTCTCTCATCCATGTATGAACCAGGTCCGATCTTGCTTAGCTCTCAGGGGATCAACCAACATCAGTTAAATTCTGTTACCAGCTTATTTGTATGGGTTTTTAAAAACTTCTCCACGAATAAAATGTATGAATGGGTTTTTCCTCTTTCTGTTGAAAAGTTGAACATTCAGGGAGGCACATTCCTAAGGAACAAAGCCATTAAAACAGGGTGTCCAAGCTTGGCAACTTTAAGATTTGTGGACTTCAACTCCCAGAATTCCTAAGTCAGCTCAGCCTAGACAATGAGCATTGCAATGTAACAATATAGCATCTTAAGACTATATTGAGTGGGAATTGTCTAACCTAGACAAGTGGTGGGTTGCTCCCGGTTCAGCCGCACTGGTAGTAGAATTCAGGCCTGGGCCGCGGAACGAGCAGTGACCCATGCCTATCACACACCCCGAACCGGTTCCCTTACCACCACCATGTTGGTTTTTAGTGACTGTACGTCTGCAGTTCAATGTAAATTGTTCTGCCCATGCGCGAAGAACAATTTACATTGAACAGTGCACGCGTGTTGCGAGTGGGTTGCAAACCGGTAGTAAAACTGGCAGCAACCCACCCTTGGTGGTCTACACATTCCCAACAAAAAATTTAAAAAAGTAAGAACATAACAATGTACGTTTCAAGATTCTGTCGGGAGTGGGGGGTCTTACATAAGAAAAAAATCCATAGGTATAGATTCCTTTACAACAATCCCAGCGGTGTAATCCTCTGAAATCTGCTACTGGTTCGGTGAGTCTGCTACCGAGGTCTGCTGCCCGAGGGGCTCCCATGCACACAGTGCTAAAAAAGGAACATTTTGAAGCCTTCCGAGCCTGCAAAGGTAAGTAGAATAGTGGGGGGGGGGGGAGAGAAATCCGCTGTGCCACATGATTTAGATTAGCTAGAAAGCAGGAGATCCAATGATTCCAGCTAATATAAATTGTGTGTCACAGCTGATCGTCACCCAGATGATTGCCGGAAATACTGGTTTGCCCGAACTGGTAGCATTTTTTACTACCAGTTTGGATGAACTGGTCTGGACTGGTAGCATTTCACCACTGAACAATCCCTAATACACACAACTGAAACACACTCAGGACCTGACAGGATGGCTGGTATTATGAACACCATGAAAACATTAGGTAGGTGAGTGAGTTCAAAAAGCCTGATAAAATATTAAGCAATAACATTTTACCTGCCACAGAACTGAGAACTCCAGCCTCTCCCAAAATATTTAGATTGAGTCTTCCAGCTGTGTCTGATGAACAACTGTGCCCCAAAGCAGTGTGTCATTTTAACATTTGGTTTCCACCTGCCTCTTCTGTTTAGAGAGGATCAACTGAGTAGGGTTCAGTAGAGAATTACAACCAGCATTGGAACTCATACAACAAAACATGTTCTTCACAGTTATGTTAAAAGTCTTAAAAATAATGAGATTGCCAGACGATTGAATTGGTCCTGGAAACTCACTGGTGGAAATGAAGATACCACTGGCCTAGTTGGATATATTTCTCAAGGAATGTTAGGGTGGAATGATGAAAGCAAATTTTTAATTACAAGGAACTCTGATGTTATGAGGTGTTGTTTGATTCACTTCTCTTGTCTGACTCTGACAGTGCTAAGTAAACCAGGATGGCCTTGAAATCAGATACCTCATAATGGGAGTCTCCGGCTGTGTAGGTTTTGAAGGTTCAGTTGGGGCAGTAGCACACAAAGAGCTTGGTCTCCCCTCTCTCTAGTATGGTGAGTATCACTCCTTAAGGTCAGATAGCAAGGGTAGAAGAGTCCAAGAGATGTTTTTGTTTCTTGAATCTTTCCAGGGAGTAGAGGGAAGGGAATGAATGTCAAGCATACACTAAGCTAGAAGTAACATCTCCCATAACGCAAGAAGGAAGTGAAGCTAGGTAGATTCCTCTGCAATAAATATCCAGAAATTTACTGCTTTAATTTTATTTTGGACAAAACTTTCCCCAATTAATCTCAAAACTATTTTCTTCTGATGTTCAATCCCCATTTTGAAAGGATCAGTACTTTGTTCTTTTGTTTCGAGTTCCTCTTTGAATCTGAAAGTTATCAAGTCTAAAACCCATTCATGTTTCTCTTATTGCTATGTGAATTAATAAATGCCAAATGCTACTTTATTTTGTAACCTGGTAATGAATTCTAAAGATTGATGACTGGTTTACAGGTTATGTTGTCCTTGGTGTTTTTCACTGAACAGAAAGGAAAATACATTTTCTTTCTTTTGGCCTTGCTTTAAATACCCAGTTTAAGGAAGGAAGAAAAGGTGGCGGCAAATACTAGTTGAAGTCAATCATTGTTATATCACTTTGAGCTACTTTAGTTGGGTGGGGCAAGTCCAGTGATGAATGTCACCCTTACATATGTCAATATGGGGTTCCAGATACTTCATTACCAGTTACTCTGCATTTAATGAGGTTCAACCTTAATGACAGATGTCAACAATTCAGCTTTTGAGAATTTACATTAATATGAAAAAAGGAATGCAGGTGGGAGGGTGCTTCAAGAGTCTTACAGTTGTTGACTCCTCCAAGAGGCATGAAGTAGGAGGATGAAAAGTAGAACTAGCCATAGGCTTAGCAACCAAGCTCACAGAATGTATTATCTGGCCATTTCTATTTTTTCTTTTGAATGATTTTCACATCTAAAAGCAAAGATGATCTCCCTGCCATGCCACACAACAATCTGAAATACAGAAGTTGCAGCATCTGTAGATGAGTGTTTTGGTTCTCATAGAGGCCATTCACTAGTACAGGGGTGTCAAACTCGCATCGTCACGGCGGCATCACATGACGTATCGGGACTTTTCCCCCCTTCACTAAATCGGACATGGTCATGGTCAGCATGTGATGCATCCAGCCTGACAGTCCCGCACTAGTACATTAATTTATTGGGGAAACGTGTTATATGAAGTTCCATAAATGTACACTGGCTCTTAAAACAACAAAAGTAATAATTGGTCAAAGCCTTAATTTATTTATTTACACTGCAGTTAAGGTTTAGTTGAGTATGAAAAGGCTAAAAGAAGTCAGTTTGAATTGAATAGTAAGATTTTTAAAAGGTTTGAGATGTCTAATTAATTTATAATCTAGTCTTTGTACCCTGAAAAATAGTCAAGTCTGAAAGGATGCGACAAGCTCCTTCTATGAAACAATACAATTTTTGTGGGAGTGAGTGGTGGGTGAGAGGGCACTCCTGTTTCAAAGCAGCATGAATTCTGATCCATAGGATTGCAAGCTTTTTCCCAAAGTAACTTCTCTTCCACATTATCTGGAGCAATGTCTAAAGGAATAGCCATGTTAATCTTCTTGTGGTATATTAAAATCTCTGAAGGGTATTATCATTTCAGCATTTGTGCATCTTGTCTGACTTCACCAGATATCTGGGACAATTCTCATGTGAAGGCAGGCAGGCAGAAGGGAGGGAGGTGCAAGGAAGGAAGAAAGCATAGATAAGCAGGAGGGAAAGAAGGCAGGCAGGCAGGGGGAAAGAGGAAGGAGGGAACTGGAAGGGAGGCAGGAAGGAAGGGAAGGAGGAAGGGAGGGTGGAAGGAAGGATAGACAAGTAAGAGGGAAAGAGGAAAGAAAGCATGTGACTACGGTGGGAGACGAGGAAAGACCGGTGTGCTATGTTATGCAGAGGTGTACTTATAACAATTTTATAGACAAATGATACTATTTACAGTCGCGCGGGGGGGGGGGGCGCGAAATGTTTTCTTCTTCCTAGGGGGGGCATGACAGAAAATAATTGAGAAGCACTGGGATAGTGCTAAAACAACAAATTAAAAAGACACCCTATTAAAAATAATTGGAAGTTCTTAGAAAGTCCTTGTGCACTGTTGGAGAGATTCTCCAGGCAACTTCATAAACTTGAAGCTTTGGCATTCTACCCCTTCAACTAAAGATCTCATCTTGATTAGCCTTCAGAACTGAAACTCATTCTATTTTAAGTAGTTTCTTCAAAATTAAGACTGCGCAGGACAATTTGTATTCAAGTATACTGCAAATAAATACATAAATAAAACACACAATAATGTAGTACACTTAATGTAATAATCTTAAGGTACTGAATTAATATTGAGGAACAAGTTCAAGTGTACCATCAGTCATGCAAGTTCACTAGATGACTCTGGACCAATCATTTCCCACTCAAATTTATCACATAAGATGTTGGTTGTGGGGAAACATTGGAAGAGGGAATGCTAGAGGCTACCCTGTCCTCCTGGAAGGTGGGCTATAAATTCAATGAATGAATGGATGTGGGGCTATTACCATATTAACTGCTGTAAATAGAACTGTGGAAATGGTGAAAATGTAGTAATTAGTTACTATCTCACAAAGTTCATGAACCCATCATACACTTATATTATAAACAAAACTTTGGTAAAGTATAGCTAATACTGGACACAAATTATTTTATTGCACTATATTCATATCCTTTACTATTGTAGCATTGGGAGAGGGTTTATTAAAATATTCCTTTTTGAAGGATTTATGGTGAAGAAACAGAAAACTGAAGACAGCTCTGGTTAAAAATAAAAAGGGGACAACAGCTGTGACATAATGAAGAACTGGCAAGTAGACTGACTCTTCATAATTCCTTTCTGGATAAAGAGGCCTTGAGATCATCTACAAGTACTCCAGACAGCTGCTCTTTCCAAGAAGACCACAAGACAGCAGTCTCCCATAGGTCTAGAGTTTTGGGAGACAAGCGAACAGCCATGTTGCTAAAACCACAATTGGTGCCTTTGAAAGAATACTGGATTTGTATACTTCATGTTCTATCACTTTCAGAAAAACTTGTTAACTACTTTTTAGTTATTAGAAGCATCGGGTGAGCTTCCTTCAATCCTTAATGAATGAAGTTTTAAATACAAGTGAAATTGGATAAATACATATTTTTGTTTTTCTTTATTATTTTTCATATTTTCTATTTTTCTTTTCTGTATTTTATTTTTTTAGTTTGTGTTAATTTTTACTGTTGCAATTCTACTTTTAATACAATCACTATAAAATAGAAAATAGTCTATTGTAGTGATGAATATGAATCTTAATTAATATGACTTACCCTCTGCCAATTCAATATTTGTTAGAATGTTTTTTAGTAGATTTATAAAGCAGGACAAAGCTCACTGGTTAAATTCAAAGATCCCATTCAAATATAAATAATTTTATTTATATGTTCTATTTTGTATGTCCCATCTGTATAATGTGGTCTTTGATGGATACTAGCAATAATGATCATTAACAAAAGAACAACAGAATCAATCCAACCCAAACAATGCAAATGTAACAGATTTTTTTTTTTAAAAAAACTTTTTTTTAAAATAAAAACCATAGAAACGTAAACTAACTGAACAATCAGGAGGAAAAAAATCCCTGGAACAAGCATTTTTAAGCTGAATATTTGCAAAAAGAGAGGCAATGATTTCCACACTATTTTCATTCTGCTGTATCTGCAGAAAAAGGCTTTTTATGTATTCTAAGTCTCAAAAGACATTGGTCTACACAAAAAAGCCTCACAATGTAGGCACTTATGCAACAAAAAGCAATTTTTTTTTAACTAGCTCCTTGAATGATGCCAAGAACCATACCTGTTCTGACTGATAGGAAGGTAATTTTGATCAAGATGTAAGCCGCAGCTGGTTTCCTAATGGTCTTCAGAAGGAGTAGCACATAAAATAAATAACCCTTAATCCCCTGTTCTGAGTTCATTCTCAGAACAATGAACACCTTGGGCTGACGGCAATTGGCACGGAGAATTTATTTGATTGACACCCTTCTTTTCCACCCAGGCAGTTTGAAAGTTCAATAAGAGTTAGCAATTAAAAGTCCCCATTGATAAATTAAAACTGAAAAGGCTGCCTAAAGAGAAAGGTCTTGACGCCTTTCTAAAGCGCAGGATGTTGGCTTTTATTTATTTATTAATCAAAATTATATAGCTGCCCATCTCACGAAGTTAGCCTAGGATGGCATACAATAATTAATTTTAATATGCAGCTTTCAGTGGTGTGAACTCTTTGGGAGCAGGAACATGAATAAACAAGCAGTCTTTGCATATTAATAGCTCCTCAACACCTCACCTGCTAACCTCTGGATGCTCACCTTGAATAAGCCTCGGGGAACGCAAGCAAGCAAGCCTGCATCTCCTGGAAGCCATTTACACCGAGGGTGGCAATCATTACAGACAGAAGTAGAACTTCTTTTTCAAGTGTTGCATGATGATCCATCCTTGATTATTATAAAGCATAAATATTAACCACAACAAGCCTGTTCGGTATACATAGCTTGTTGCAGTCTTATCGTGAATATATTTTGAATATATCCAGTCTTTTGAATTATGTGAATCATGATACACTCGAAATCTCCCCTTCTTCCACAAATTCTGAAGGGGCACGGAACTATTTCCTAGGAGATGATTGAAATTCATTTTGTAATTTTATGTATTAACACCATATGAATTTTCTGTTCAGAGAGGGAGGGAGGGAGGGAGGGGGGAGGGAGGGAGAGACAAACAGACACAGTCTATCTGTCTGTCTGTGTTATGGTTCCTCATTTAGTTAAGCTGACATTTGAGAAATGTGATTAAGCCTCCATATGTCTATCACTAAATATTTTGATTGATTGACTTCATGAATCAACTCAATATATACTTATAAAGATTTATTTTCTACACTTGGAGGGAAGGAAATATTTCTAGCAAACATGGTAAATAATGTAATTCATACTTCAGGAGTTGAGAGATCAGAAACTAGCGTTAGAATCCCACCATCAGAAACAAAATATTCAAAGCTACTGTTGCTGTGCCAAATTAAATATGCATCGTATGACTATAAATAATTGGGCTAAATCAAGTCCAGTAAGAGATATGGTAAAATGGATGGTTGTATCATGTACCTTTTTCATGACATGAAACTCTGGGAGGAATGCAAATCTAACTTTTATGCACCGAGGAGTTCCAAATTTCTACCAAAAAGGATGCTTGTGAGAATAAGCTATCTGGAAGCATATCCAGGTGGGTATTGTAACTCCCAGCCTGCCTATACATTGAAGAATTTGTACAATGACCAGCAAACCACAGTTTGAGCACAATATAGAGCAACTGATAATTTCAAATTGCAAAAGGAATGTACCAAGTTGCTTGCTTATTTTCCTTATGCCGTATATATTGTGAGAAATGCTAGACTCAACGAAATAGAAATTAGAATTAAAATTGATGGGAGAAACATCAACAAGCTTTGATATGCTGATGTTATCCCTTTGATGGCTGAAAGCAAGGAAGAAATACAGTACAAAGTTTCTTGCTGAAGGTGAGAGAGTTTGAAAGATAGTCTGCTGCTCGGTATTTTAAAAAGCAAAGCAAAGCAAAACATCCCCACCAGCTATTTAATTATTTATAAAACAAATTTACATAACTGCCCAACTCACACATAAGTGGCTCCATCATTATGTCAGCAAGCATGGCCAACCCAATGGAAATGCATTAAGAGAAAGTCAAAGTAGTAGCAGGCTTTATCTTCTAGGGATGATGAGTGCAACCATAAAATACAGAGATCTGCTACTTAGGAGAAACAGCATGATAGACCTAGACAAAATATAAAAAGTGCAGAGATTCTGCAATGACAATAAAGGGATATATTATCAGATTTGTAGTTTTTGCTGTTCAACACATATAACTGAATGAAGAAGAAAAAATGAATCTTTTAAAACTCTGCTGGAGGGAAAGTTGTTAAGAAGACCTTGAACATCAAGAACAAATAATTCAATATTACATGAAGTAAAACCAGGATGTTCATGAAAAAGTTAATAATAAAGCTAAAGTTGAAATAGAGGTTCCATCATCAAATTAGTATGCTCAAGAATACCAGTGGACCAGACAGTGACTGATTCAAAGAAGATTAAAGAAAGAATATATGGAAAGAATATACTGAAATTCTGCATTGTAAGATGTCAACATCCAAGACACTTTAGAAAGCATTCCCTATTTGCAAGACTCTCAAGTGCTAGAAAATGAAGATAAATTGGTACTCTAGTCATTACCAAGTCAAAAAGCTACAGGGATTTGTGGCATATCTATAGAAATATGACAAGCAATAGACGAATCAGTAAAGGCTCTAATAAAGCTATGTCAACAGACGGAGAATGGTATACTGGCTAACAGATTGAAAGAAGTCAACCCAATCACACAATATTCTTAAGGTACATGCCAGCGAAACAATACAATCATCCAATGCATATTAGAGCCCTGTATGGAAAGTGTGATGGCTTTCAAATGGCTTTAAGAAAGGCTGAGGGACACGTTACTGCTGATGAACATTGGATAATTGAGAAAGCCCCTGAACACCAAAAACGAAACAAGGCCTGCTTTATTGATTACAGAATGGCCTTCCATTGTGTTGAATTGTGCCACACCATGGAATGTGTGTTGAAAAAAGGGAATCCTAGAAGATTTCATTGTCCTCATGGGACAGCTATATATTGATCAAGAACCCTATTATGAGAGGGAAGGCTGAATATAAATTTATGTCTACTAATCATGCTATAACAGGGTAAGCAATGTTATGCAAAACATAGACCAGGAATAAGAAATAGTAAGCCTCAGAAATTAGGAGATGGAAGGACAAAAACAATATACTGTAGTTAAATTTAGTTTATATCAATACCATATTTCTCAATCTCCTCCTATTCTTCATCAATGTTATTCTCTAAAATACTAATCTTTTAAAAGATCTCATCAACTCAACCATTTTTCTTGACTTATTCTTCACAGGTAGTCCTTGACTTAGCAGCTCAAATTTTCTTTGTACCATATAGTATTAATAACTTTGTACCATATAGTATTAACCTTGTTAACTCTCAAGATTGTTAGAACTTCACATCAGATTTTCATTTTTAATGCCAATGTGTTCAGAGAAAAAAATGACAATAAAAGTTATATCTTATTTCCACTGCTAAACAAGACAGTTGTTCTTGCCACAATTGCTAAGTGAATCACTGCAATTGTTAAATTAGTTACACAGTTGATAATCTGTGATGACTTTGCTTTTCAGAAGGTCGCAGAAGAAGATAACTTCCCTAGCACACTGCAATTGTCATAAATACAGGCCAGTTGCCAAGTGTCCAAATTTTGATCATATGATGGTGAAGATGCTGCAATGTGTGATTTGATCCTTATTCATCCTCTCTCTATGACCTCATTTATCCTCTTTATATGACTAAACCACCTCAACTTATTCTTTCATACTGGTCACTCATTTTGGTATTCAGCCTGCATTTTAGCAGTTTGTTCTTAAACTTGTTCTTGCTTTCCCACACCATACTTCTTTCATTCTAACTACATTCAACATCTTTCTTTTCCTGACATGCCTTCTTTTCTCTTTGTATAATAAAGAGGGTTGGAATATATTTTTTATAAACAGTCATTTTTGCATGTTTTGCAAGTATTTAGGCACCCTAATTTTTAACGTGTCAATGAATCTCTAAGTAAACAGAAACTGACACAACTTCTGCATGATATGAAATTAAATGTTACTTTTCTGTAACATTTGAATTCAAGTTTCTTTCTTTCTGGGTACAATTGCTTTTTTTTATAAATTCAAAATAAGAAAATAGTGAATATGGCACTAACAGAACATTTTTGCCCTGGATTGTATTCACCAAAATCTTTGTTCTTCCATTATCACAATTAACTGGAGTGTAAACTTATCAACTATCATAGACTTATAGACATCCACTTTCTTAGGCATCCACAATAGACAGATTCGAATTCATACTTTTTGAATGCCATTTTAGCTTTTTCATTCATAATTAAACCTTTATCTTATTTCAGAGCATGTTTTTATCAGATCTATTATACCATTTCCCATTCTTTTAGTTTTATAGAAACAACAAGCATACTATTTTGTTTTATTTTCACTCACAGTCTTTATCATTTATTCCTTTTAATTTAATTTCAAGATTAGTTGGTTGAAAATCAGGGTCAAGCTTACATTTAGTTCCATTATAAAATCTTGAATACCCTGATTGGATAAATAAAAAAACTACAAACCTCATCACTTGAACACACACAATTTGTAACTTAGGACAATATTGCTGCACATGAATCTTCTTTGACTTTATATCATTTCTCGATTTTCCATTTTCTATTGCCAGCAAGATTACAAGTTAGCACTCACAAATATAGTCTTATAAAGCATTTTATTACAAAGTAACACTAAACATATGATACAAATCAGTGAGTGGGACATGACAGGAGTGAATTGTGATGGGAGACTCTCAGGCACTTACATATACAATATGTCCTTATTTATTAATTAAATTTATATACTGCCCATCTCATTCTGAAAAGTAACTCTGAACACTTGCCCATCTCAGTCTCTTTTCCTTCCTTCTATTCTTTCCCCAAACATTCCACCCCCTCTAATCAGAGGTTTCATACACCTACACATCCTTAATGTGGAATTGTCCTAGAGAAATATGGGTTTGGATAATTTTTTTACTATAACATTAGGGATTACTTCAGATTACTTTAATCCTTTTCAATGTCATCACTGAAACAAACAAAGGAATGTCCCAAAAGTGCTTTTCCCAATTTGAAAACATTTCGCTTCTCATCCAAGCAACTTTTTCAGAAGAAATTTCTTGGATGAGGAGCAAAATGTTTTCAAAGAAAAAAAAACCAAGAAAGTCCAGTTGCCTTTTGGAAAAATGCATCTCTGGGACAACCATGACCTGGATTATTTGAGAATCTCCATAGACGTGGAAAGAAATGCCACTTGGCTGGAAAAACTTCCCGTCACTGTACATAGCCTCTATAACATCTACTCTGAATGGAAAAAAATGGAAAAGTTAAGGAAATGTGCAAAAAATGCTTCTATATTTACAATAAATAATGTGCTTAGAGAACTGAATAGATATCACGAAAGATGGCATGACAAAATAAAAGAAGTATTCAAGATCAAAGCACTATGGAAGACATACATCTTTAAATAACTTATGCTTCTATTCTGAGTTTTTTTGGTTACACTGATTATTCACATTCAGAGAAAAGAATGAAAAGATTATAAAACATTGATAAATGTCTAAAAAAAGGATGTTTGGATGTCCAATTAAATTTCATAAGTAATTATTGCCAAAGATCATTAAAGAGATCTGCTGGAAATAGCACTTGGATAAATTAATCAATTCTGTTTTTGTCATGTTTGTAAAGTGTAGAAAATTTTGTTGTAAAGATTATGCTTAAAAAATAGAGTCAAAAGACCCTCTCTCTTACAAGATTAATTGAACAATGCTGGAAATAAAACAACCTTGCAATTTAAATGGCTTTTGAGCTATGAGGTGTAAATAGGACACAGCTTGTTTTTAAAATGCTGTAGTTAAAAAGAGTAAATAGAAAAAAACACCAGCACAAAGGATTTTAAGAAAGTGTTTGGTTACCATACTTAAAACCAATGATACATTTTTGTTTCAGTATCTTGCAATTTCAGCATTCTTTGATAATGTGCTTTGAAAGAGGCAACTTGTCTTTAATGACACAATTTAAGCAGGAATTATTTTTTCTCAGCAAAAATATCAAAGCTGAGACTTTAAAAAAAAGAAAAGTATGAATTAAAATGACCTTGTATTCCAAAATCTTTTCACCTACTGCTTGGTGTTCTTAGTGCCTTTTTCCCCCCTTTCAAAACCAGATCTGATGCTGATGCCTTTGGCATATTGAGATTTCAAAAGGCAGAGCAGTATTTAAAAAAAGAATCCATACTCTTTCTGTATGATGTGTTAGAACTACTTAGCATCAAGGGTGCCCTATATTTTTAGTGTAACCTTTCCTAGTTATTAAAGCAATCACAAGTATTTTCTTTCTGTCAGTGTTAGAACCTTATTTACCAAGGGCAAGTCTGAACACAGCGTGAACTAATAAAGTTGTTTTTTTAAGAGTTGGACAACTAATAAAAACAGTGCATCAGTTCTGCTGCAGGAGGCAAAAAAATAACCCCCCATCTTATAATTAAGCCATCAATATACATTACATATCCAAAAAAGAAGTGGGGTATTTCAACCAAATCTTTTTTCAAAAATCCATGAACAGGAATATAATATGGAAACTCATGAAAAGTACTGATAACATCCACAGAAATTATTTTTCCAGGAAATAAAAATTATTCAGAACTAAATAATCTATTCTTGAAACACTTCAACAGCCAGAATGTAATGGAGGATCTCACCTTTTATTAGGGGTGTGAAGATAATAGGATTAAATTGGCGATACCTAATTAGAAAAGTGTGCATATGTGTACATGCCTAATAATAAGAGGTACCTTAAGGCAGAGGTAGGCATACATGATTGTGGCAGATTGAGGTTGGCATAAATTAGATGAACTAATCCACAGGCTACCAGCTTATATGGTTTTGACTGGTGTTTGAGGCATTTTAGCACATTTGATGGCCTTGGGAATGTCTCCGCCTTTCCTCTTACTTAAGTCCTCAACAATTGCCCTGGCTTCTCATTTAAATATTGAGTAGACGTTTTGGTTTGCTCAACTCATCCTTAGATTTTTTATCTCTGCTGATTTAAAAAGTCGGGATAGAGTTCAAATGTTCTACAAATTTATTTCATGCTACCCACACACAAGAATCTGAATTAGAAGGCAAATGGGTGTTAGACAAAGGTCAATGGACTTCAAGGGGGGGGGGGGGCTTGTCTTAGGTCTTTTATGGGGGTGTAGAGACTCCAAACTGATGATGATGTGTTTGAACCCACCCACGGGCTCAGCCTGTCATCTCCTGCATCAGATGCCCTTGGTCTTCAAAATACCTATGCTGCAGCTTCAGTTTGTATCTTTATCCTATAAGTTTCCTGAGGCTGAAGAAGGAACTCTTCAAAAATCTCTAAATGATAAGCTCTAAACTGTTTCCTACAAAATGTCATCCTATATCTGCACTGAGGTTCACCCTTAATTCAAAGTTAGAAATATTAAAAGGCAGGCTATACTATAGTTAATCAAAGGAACACATGTTTTCTATAAAGCAGTACAGAATAAATCATGATCATTTATTGCATGGGTGCCCAAATTTTTGGCTTGCTTGGGCTACACTGAGTGAAAAGGAATTATCTTGGGCCACATATAAAAATATATAATATAGTTGTATAATATAAAATCAAATAATGATGTTAAAAGTTTACGATATTGTGGGGCCACATTATTAGCTGATCCAGGGCCGTGAACTGGATCCCTGATTTATAGCCATGGATGCCTAAATTGCATTTAAACCTTTAATTTAATAGTCCTTGCTTGCTCATAGTGCTTACAATTCTTATTCTGGGGTCATGTTCTTAGTAGGGATTGCCTTCATGTTTGGGAGTGCCTGAAATGTGAATCCTTGATTCTATATTATAGGTACAGGTAGTCCTTGTCTTACAACAGTTTGTTTAGTGACTGTTCAAAGTTACAACTGCACTGAAAAAAGTGATTTATGACTGGTTTTCACACTTATGATCAGTGGTAGAACTTGAATAACAACCAATTCTGTGGCTGGATAGGCATGGCCGGTTGGTGATGTGACTGGGTGGTTTCGGGCTGTTTTGAGGCAATTTTCGGGTCGTTTTTGGCCTGAAAATGCTCCCTCCTCAAAAAACAGTAAAAAAACAGGCAGAAAATAAGGAAGTCACCAACTGAACTAATGTTGAAGAATTAATATGCAAAATAGTCTTTCACTTCCACTATACTTTCTGAAATTAGCACATGCCATAGGCAGTCTGAGTAAGTGAAAATATTAATAATCCTATAACTATAATTCATAAATCAGGGAGTTCCTGATGAGAAACTCTCTTTTGCCATTAACAAATGACATGACCTTAGGCAAACTTTCCTTTATTCCCCTTCTGCAAAACAGGAGATAATAATTGTCATTCACTTTGTAGGATCATAAGAAAGACAACTAGACAAGGCAGTACTCTAAACATGTAAGAATACACTAAAAATATTATAATTACTGCTTTCCAGAAGAACTATCCTTCAAATCTTCTTCTCAAAATACTTGGTAATCAAAAGTTCGGTATTTTAATATTTGTACACAGAGCTAATCCAGTTGTGTGAGAAAAAAAAGGTCTAATTACCTTTTTAGCCTTCTAACATCTATACATGTTAGAGGGTTAAATAAATTTCTCCTTAGAGTCAATATCATGTACTCAGAAACAGGCTGTTATTTAATATAATATTTTCTTTTATCAGTCACCTAAGCATTAGATTTTAAAATCGAGTAAACGTGGCCTTTTCTCACTTAATGGTTTCAGAAGATGCGGGGGCCTCATGGAAATATGCAATCATGCAATTAGTCCCTTGTAATGGAAATATTAATAGTTCTTTTGGGGCTTGTTATTTCCTAATCACATAGGTAATTAATGACTATGCATGACATTGGAAATAGCAAAAGTACACTAAATGGGAATGGCACAAGGAAACAAACCATATAATTATATACTAAAGAGGGAGATTAGGAGAAAGAATTCAGTCTACTCTGTGAAACAGTATTAGCTGTCATGCTATACCACATTATTGAGAAGTGTCCCACTCCAGAATAAAATATATAGTCTTACTACTCATATTTAAACTGAGCAGCCAAAACAATATGCACAATCAGCAGATTTAAAAGGTGTATCCTGCCATACAAACCACAACAAAAGAATTTTGTAAACATTTATACTTTGCTGCAGATACCCTTTGCAGTAAATAAGATGTTGAAAACAGAAATAATAGAAACAAAAATGTACAAAAATATTTTAATAATGTAACATATGAACATGAAGCAATACCATATAGGTTTTAACATGTTTTAGACAATATAATATAATAAGGACTTGATTTTAGCATGTATTAAAAAAAACTGCATTATGAAACAAGGGACAAAAGCAATGTAAGCAAACAAAATTATGGTTTTCATATGTAAATTAATAAGGTATAAGTAGTGAATATATCAAAAACATAGAAACTTTTTTATGATAAAATGATTCAAATGTGTAGTAACTTAAAATACTGTAATGAATAAGGGGTGTACTTTTATTCCTTAATTACACAATCTAATTTTATAGAACAATCACTGATCTCCCAGATTAATTCAAAAGATCCAAATCTTCAAACCTGCTGAAAGAAATCCATTCGACACTTGAATCAAACCGTCACCGTCAGTAATTACCTAAAAAATAAAATATTCTCATCGATTATCCATTTATTTTGTACAACAGACAATCCTAAATTCTTTTAGATTCCTTCTCACTTCCTGGAAACAATGCCCCAGTACACAGATATTAAGTACTAAAATGAAAGACTTCTTGGATTAATTCAGAATAATGTTCAGTTATGGTTTCAATTTGGAAACTATGGTTATCAGGAAGAGAACAACTGAAGACCAGAAAGCAGATTATGGAGTTAAGATCTGAAGTTTCCTCAGAGCAGATGGCAGCACCTATGTGATCTCTGATCAAAACTCTTACCAATAGTACTTAGATGAGAGACTAACAGGAAATCCCTGCTATAAGCTACAATGGTTTGTACATAAAATATTCAAGTTTAAATTGGGCCAGAGTTTTAAGCACAGATCTTGCAACACAACTGAAGTGTGGCAAAAGTCTCTGGAAGGCCTATTCAGTAGACATGATCTAGCTTTAAATTAAGAGTCATGCCTTCTATCAGTTTAATTAAGTGGTATTTACATATCTTATAACCCTACATAAATGTTTCAGGAGTCAAGACACTTCTTAATTTGTAAAAAAGAAAAGAAAAGAAGTGACATCACTTTGAAGTGACATAACCACTCTCGTGAGTCATTCTTTTCAAAGAGTACAAAGCACCTTTGGGCTATTATTGCAGCATTTGTGCATATTTTTGCATAACAGGAGAACAATCTAAAAAAAGCCAAGGAGGGTAAAGATCTTGGGCTTTAAAGATACAATCTTGAAGATAATAAACTGTACTTTATTTCAAAAGATGGTGACACTTCATAGCCCTGTAACCATAAATGGAGCCAGTGTCTCAGGTATGCTAAAGCAAGGACCAGATCAGACTTGTACCCGCCAGCTGTTCGAGACCTACTACACTGCAAAATGATAGATGCACAACTTTTTGAAGAAGCTGTGCTTACTAAAAGCAAGCTAACAATCGAAGTAGAAGATACTAGCTTACCTTCTGGTGCGATATGTGCTCAGTTCATCTTGTAGAATCGATGCTCTTTTTTGTAAAAAAGTTACCTAGAAAATAACAGCAGTCATGACTGAAGAGCTTCTAGTATATAACAGACTTATGAATATATCTGCTTGTGGTTCCTCAGATATATTGCTTAAGCCCTGTTTATGGCCTGATAATCTAGGGATTGATGTCCCAATGTCAAACAGCCTAAATAGGGATCAAATGCATTTCATCTTCTGAGAATACCGTCCATGGTCTATGTTCACACATTTTTTTGGGGGGGGGGAGAAATGCAATCCCTAAATTTTGTTTACAAGAAATGCGAGATTTCAAAACTGAACACTGGCATAAGAATACCGAGTTCTGCAATTTAAGCATCAACATTAATGGATTACACATGTCTTTGTGAGACACAGACATAAGATTCTACTTTTGAAGGGTGATCAAAAACTCTTTGTTGGGAAAGTAAAGTTATAAGCGTGCTATAAAAGTTCATTAGCAAAGTGCTAGGATAGAAGACAAAGAACACAGTGAAAAGCCTCAAAATTGAGGAGCTGGAGGCAGCCGGCATATTTTAAATATAAGCAAAGCTTTGTTTGAGAAGTGAATGTTTCCTATTTATTCGTTGTTACTGCTGCTCTGTTGGTGTTTTTACCTAACTAAGCCCTCTCATTCCTCTGGAACAATTCACAGCCCTGACAGGTGCAAGGATTCCACTGTTCTTTCTGGCTGATGTTTTTGAAACAGGAATTTCAACAATTTTCAAAGAAAACACCTGTGCTTCAGAAGCTGTTAAGAGAACAGCCTGTAGCTGGATATTGTAGTTCACTGCACAGGCAGCTGCGAGCTATGCTTTGTATATGAGCACTCACTTTTAAAAGTCTGGAGTTACTTTTACTCCTTTGAAATGTTATGTATGCTAGCAGAAGCTTTGAAGACTGAAATAAAATTTCAACCTCAAATTCACTTCACTGGAAGCTGGTGATTTTTCAGTTGTTAATAATGGTAAGTTTGCATGCTAGTCATAAATCACACATATTATTAACTAATTTCCTAGATAATCCATTCTTCCCTTTTATTATTTGTAATGGCAACACTGGATGAACCTAAGCACCAGCAGGAATTCCTTCTCAAAATCAGTGGTAGTATCAACAACACCCATAAAGCACCTGTCATTATTAAGAGGGAACATGGTACTCATTTGCCATGACAATTCCTTTAGAAATAGCATTTACAAGGTGACAAATCCAAGTGCAACATTTCCAGAGGAAAAATGAAATAACAACTCTTTTTGAGACTATATGAATTGGAAAAATGAAACTACTGAAGGTTTTCTAGTCTTTGATTTTAGCTGGGTTCCTATCAAAGTCTTAGTAATTACAGGAAGTTACAGATGACCAGTTTATATAGTTTTTTGTCATGCTATTATTTTACTAAATATATCTACTTCAAAAGAAAAGTTTTATTGATGATTACCTTGTAAAGTGTGAATTGATTTAACAAATATCCTTTCATCCTCTTGATCTTGTTCTAAAAACCTTTGGTATTAAAGGAATGTCAGGGCAGCAAAATTATTCTAAGTAACAAGTGGCTCCTAAACGTTCTTGCCTGAAGAGGACTTAGTTCATCATGGTATTGGAATGTTTGCTTGTTCAACAATAGACTGAAAAATGTAATTTCACAAAGCCCAATTTGGGACTCCACTCTTTCTCAGGTCTGTATCTCACCATTGCTGCATGCATTGACAACAGTAAGCAGTGACAAATTATTCTCCCCACTGCACCAATGTCTTTTTACAGAAACCATACATGCTTGAAAAACAAAAGATGTTTATGCAAAAACTATTTAAAAAATTATGTTCATGTTTAAATATCAAATGCTAGAACCCTCATCACTTAAGAGATCAAAAAGGCTAAATGTCTCTCTTTATATTGGTGCAGAGAAAAAAACCCCAGAACTAACTCTTGTGAGCAAAGGTTGGAATTAGTTGAGGGAGAAAAAAACAAGCAGAAGCAGAGATGATGAGCTATTAATTGTCAAACTCCATTGCTTATACCAGCATGCTATGGATATTTTTGTCAGCTCTTTGAAGTAGCAAATCCTAGATTACATGCTACTGTACTATTCTGACAAATGGAACATAAAATCTTTACCTGAGATTTTAGTGAGAGAATTGTGTCTTCAAGTTCTTGTCGCAAAGATGCTGGCATTAAACCTTTCAGTTTGGTTTCATATTCTTGCCGTATGGAAGTCACCTGAAACCATAGAAAGCAAGCATTTCCAGAGCAAAGATTAGCTGAGCCAATTAAAATTATTTAGGGGCAGTCACTACCTACATGTTTGAGGTAATATCTATATGAAGAGAAATGTTGACATGCAAGAACTGTGCTGTATTGAACCAAACTGAGTAATTCCTTGGCATTCTATTCCGGTTATAAGGCTATCAATTTTTATTTTGTAATAATTAATAATGTAATAATTATGTTATTATGTAAACAATGTGTGATAGCATCTGCTTGTTTTATAACTATTAAATAATGGCCATAGAGATTCTATCACAGATGCTGCCTGTAGATATTTATAAGTGTTCTATTGAATCCTCCCCCAATTGCAACATCCAAACTAAACAGATCATTGTAGGAATAGTTTTACTCAACCTATCTTCAGCCACTTCCTGCTCCTACTCACTCTTGCCTGTTAATTCAGAACTGGATCAGTTCTTTTTTGCAACTTCCTCCCACGTACAATGTAAAGGATGTCACAAGAACGATAAAGATAAAGCAAGTTTCCTTAAATATGCTACACATTTAAAATGTTTTGCTTCTAGATTTACATCTTGGATATGGTGAAATTCATTTCCAATGCTACAGTACTTCCATCTTGATGCTGAATAATTAAGATAAAATAGCTAATGAGCCAAACATAACCAACACAATATTTTTTCCCCAAAATTCTCCAAATTTATTTCACACTTCTGGCTGCTTCTCTTCAAGGTTTATTTTCCCAACACGTGAATGGCACAGTTGGTTCTGGTCTTGTTTTCCCATTCACTGACCCAATTATATTCTGAAGTATACCAAACCTGCTACTTTTTTGATGATGCTTTTTCCTTTCATATCAAATGGCACACACAGAACTTCAATTTTTGTTAAGATTGTATATGTTTATGAATTTCATTTGCAAAAGGAAGCCTGGAAGCTTCCTTGCACAGAGGTAAGAGTGAAGAGAATACTAAACAAATAATCAATATTTTTATTAGAAAAAGCAACAGACAGCTACATTCCTCCTTACCCTCCCCATCCCACCATGGCTGGTTTCTCTTGATCAATTATGCATTGTGGGTAAGCAAAACCTGAACTTCAAGAATACCTGTTCCTACAGAAGACAAAAGAAAGGTACGATTCATATGATATCAATCTGTTTAGTAAAAATGGGAGCAAGCACTATACAAGCTAAACAATTTTACCATAAAAACCTACCAATTTTTAACATAAGCTATAACAACTTCCCATATACAGGTAGTCCTCAACTTACAACAGTTTATTTAATGAACATTTGAAGTTACAATGGAAATGAAAAAAAGTGACTTATGACTATTTTTCACACTTATGACAGCATCCCCATGTCAAGTGATTTACATTCAGATGCTTGACAACTGACTCACATTTATGACAGCTGCAGTGTCCCAGGGTCATGTGATCCCTTTTTTTAACCTTCTAACAAACAAAGGGGGAAACCAGATTCACTGAACAACTGTGTTATTAACTTAATGGCAGTGATTCACGTAACAACTGTGGCAAGAAAGTAAAATGGGGCAAAACTCACTTTACTAATTTCTCACTTAGCAACATAAATTTTGGGCCCAATTGTAGTTGTAAATTGAGGATTACCTGTAATTACGTTTTGACAGCACTGTATTCTTCAAAACCAAACCAAACCCTACTTACTTCCTATGCCCATGTAAGCTGCCAAAAACATCTTATCCAAAATTTGATTTCCAAAAGTTGTATAGAATAGTTGGTCCTGCAGAACATGCCTTCTCTATTTTATCCTTCAACTTTCTTATGTTAAAGACTGATATTCATTCCCCTATCTTTATTTTCAGAGGTCTAAGTTCCCAAACAAAAATACAATTGTGATTGGAGCCCTAGAAAAATACCTAAAGGACTTCCTTAATATTGAATTTATCTGGTAAGAAACTTTTATATTTTCAGATATTACCTTAAAAATTAATAACCAAGAGATAATCCTTAGGTCTCTGGTTACTTGAATTGTTAAGTTTCCACAAGTTTGAAACTGTGAATCTAAGTCCATAATTACAATATCTTTATTATTATTAAATAGCAAGATCTGCCTATCCCAAGACCTTGGGAAGATCTTGATAGGTGGAAAAAATGCATCTGGTTGAGTGTGCGACCACAATAATAATAAAAACCTACTTGGCTTGATATAAGGAAAAATTACTAATATATTTTTGAATATGTGAATTAATAATGAATTCATATTTCAGAATAGATGAAACTAAAGTTTTATCATTCTTACAATCATCTTTGGAATAGTCCTTTCAATACTTCCTCCTCACCAAATGTAATAACAGCCAAACTTTTATCCTTCCTTTATTACTGTTTCAGAAAAGGAGTTTTTAAATTAATGTAGATTGTAGTCATTCACATAGCTCTATTCTCCTAGCTACAATATCTTTCCAATTTATACAATAAAAAATGAGCAGTCTTAATTATGTGTTACAAAATTATAAACTCGAACTACCACATGCTTTCATATCAGTCCCCTAATTAATAGCCATCTGTGAAATTCCTGTATTTGAAAGAATGTGGTCTGAATGCACATCTCATTGCTAGTTAGATTAAGAACCAAAGAAGAGTATTTCTGGTTTTAGACTTAGGAAATTAAGCACCCTGTTTCTTACAGTAGCCATCCTGAATCCATATGAAGTACAAAAATAGGACACAGGGACAAAAGCATGAGGGCTCAAATTCAACAGATAATGTGTTGTACAAAAAGGGAAGATACTCATTTAATTTACATTTTAAAGCCAAACAGTCCTTTTGTGAGGATGCAGAAAGGATAATTGTCCTAATGCATCCTTTGTGCTGCAAATAGGAATTTACCCTCAAGCAAGGTAGATCCCTTCCGCAATACAGTGATTTCCTGAGACTTTGAACCAACCACCAATTAATCCCAACTGTCAGGGCCACTGACAAGGAATCGGAGAACACATGTCTGTGGATCTGTATTTTCCAAGTACAATTCCCTCCTTTCGGACCAAGATGAAATGAAAACAAATTTGCCTTTTGATTAATGATTCCCATGCATGACATGCAGAAAACTGTTCCTACACATTGTCTTTATTTGAATTATTCTATGGCTGGGTGAAGGAAGCCTGCACACTTTGCATTTAGCCTTCTCTTTCTTTTGGCCAGAATGGTCCAGGAGCCTTCGGTCGTCTTCATTTCATTTAGCCTTGCCTTCATGGAAATATCCATGTAATTTTTTGGGTAATTGCTTGCTGTTGTCTTTCCAGAGATTCTCCCATCTTCATGGTCTAGGTGACATCCCTACATTCCTGAAAATCTCTCATCTAAGGACTCACCAGGACTAGCCCTATTCAGCTTCCTAGTTCAGACAAAGCCATCCAGGTGCTGCCATCTACTGAGTCAAGGCAATATGAAGCTCATCTGAAATGGGGCTGAGAAAATATTCCTTAATTACTGTGCTATGCTAGTATGCTGTATTTTGAAGAACTATCCTATTTTTTAGAAAAATCAGAGGAAACATATAATACTAAAATCTTCCAGAAAGTAATGTCCCCTTTTCTGTAAGTTATTTATTTATTTAGCTGATCTATTAAAAAGGACGCCACCTAATCCAGCCATGGAAAAGAAAAGTCACTGATATAATAACAAATGTAATCTACATATGAAAAAACAACAACATTCAATCTCCATTTACTGACAAGGAAAACCACTTTTTATCAGCTTGAGAAAACATACTGATTTGAAGAGCTGGGAATCCATAAAACTGAAGGTGAAATAAAATAAGAGTATTACCGTGTTATGAACTGGAGCTGTATAATTAAGTATACATGAATGTTGCAAACTTAAAAAGGGAGAAAACTGTTTGATCTGATAATTATTTTTTCTACTCTCACGTATAGCAATATAGATGCGTTCAGTGAAATTATTTTCATTGTAGATATAAATTGTAACAGTAATTTCACACAAACTACAATTAGCCTTTTTCCCAGAATGAGGCCTGTATTAGTAGCTTGGAGCACCTACTTCGCCAAGACTTAACACAGTTATTCATACAAGCCATTCATTTAAATGACATTGAGTATAAGCCCACAGCATAACATCTCACAATATAAAGAATGGAATATATTGCTATTGTTGTGTATTGCCAAAATTGCTTCTAGTGAGAGGTGTAACTATTTACATTTGATTGACAAATGAATACAAAAAAATGGAGAGTACATTGAATAATCTGAAGTGGGGGGGAAAAACAAAGTAGGAACAAAATGTAAAATACTGATCTTACACTTAAAAAAAAACTTACTGTATATTAAAATCAAAGTTAGACGATCCTCATGCTGAAGTGTTTTTTTTTTAATGTGTTTAAGAGCGGCCTTGAAATAGCCACACCGTATTTACCTTCCTTCCATCTCTGCTGATATTAAATAAATAGGATGACTTGAGTCACAGTATTCAACTGAATGAGTTCAGTTGCAGCAGCTGCACAGTTCTTTTGCCAGCTAGATGAAGACACATTATATTCTGCAGTAATTTGGCAGTTCACTTCAAAGAGAAAATGAAACTTTGGAAGTTTGTTTAGCAGCTTGTTTGAGGTTGACAAGGCAAAACAAACACTTTTTAAACCAAAAGCTTCTTTTTGCTTTTATTCCTTTCGCTAACAGGAGATATATATCCTGTTCATAGGGAACTATTATCAAATTTGTGAATGTCATTTAGAAAATTCCCTAGTACAGGTTCTCTTTACATTTCATAAAATTACCAAACAAAGTCAGTTACTATACAGCAATAAAGAAACCTCCATCTAAATGGTTATTCTACACACACTACATCCAAATCAAACTTTTGTAGAAAAAAGTATGGTATAAGGCTATACTGCTGTGTAGAGAGGGGTTTGCACTAATTGTTCCTCATAAGAAAATTTCCCACCTAAGCTAAAAAAATTTTTTTTGGGGAAGACCTAATTTACTATTCCTGCCATGGAATGTCTTTCTACAGTTAAAACATTTTGAAATTATGGTACATTACACCAGTAACTGTCCCCTTGCATGGAAAAGGATAGAGCCATGTTTTTCAGAAGGTTTGAAGGATTATGGGAGAGATAATAGGTAATACTATATATTAACATGTAAAGACCATACTATGAGATTAGTAAACAGCCAGGTGGCAATGTAAGCATAAAATTCCAAATATTTCAGTCTTAAAACAAATACACCCCTTCTGAGGATTAAAACTGTAAGACACTTGCTGACTCCTATATATTATAAACTTTATGCTTCTTTAACTGCTTAAACAAATAAAACTAATTTCTTTTTCAAATAAAGTGTTTATTGATAGCTATTTGATAAAAAAGTTTAGGTAAAGCATTTATATATCCTATTTTTACCATATGGACTGCAAACCAAGAGACTAAAAATTCATTTTACTTGAAAACAAAATAAGGTTGTGATTTATAGCTTCTCTGTAAAATCCACATAATTTCTGTTATAAAAATGTAGATCTATTTGAGATTCCAATTAACCTCCTCAAATAGGAGAAAGTCATGCAAAATGTAGCATTTTGCACAGCACAATAAAATTATAAATGCATACAGGGCTGGAATAAGACAGGCAATTCTGTTTAAACAATAATGAAGTATATAAATCTTGGTGAGAGAGTTAAAAGAAAATGGCAATTATATTATAGCAGGCACTATTCACATACAAAGAAATAAAAGAAAGCTTAAGATGAAATATACAGTCATTTTTCCTCTAACCATTTATTCTGGGAGTATTAAATAATTTACATTCTCACTCGGATGGGCAGAAAACTGTAGTTTGTCTTGTGCAACTTTCCTATTAAAAGAAATAAGGATTATAACAGTTGTTATAAATTGCGATTTTAATCTGTCCTGTTATACAATACAATATTGTATTGTATTGTATAACAGGACAGATTAAAATCACAACTTTAAGCACAGTAACCTGAGACCAAGCTCTACTCTGGAACTTCTTTCAGAATAAACGTGAATAGAATTATGTTGTAGTTTTAGCAAGAATGCTAAATGCTATAAAGAATGAACTTATAAGAAGCTATAAGAACTCAGGAAATGTTACTTACAAAATGTTCTCATGTACACTGAAATGTTAAATTGTACCATATGGCCACCATTATCTAACCTACATTTCTAAGCCCCCAAAGCCCCCCATGCTGGCTAGGGAATTCTGGGAGCTGAAGTCCACAAGTCTTAAAGTTGCCAAGTTTGGAAACCCCTATCTTATGAATTTAGGTCTCCTTTGTAAAATATATTATGATGGTAATTATGATGATGATGTTTCGCAACTAGGCAACTCAAGGTGGTGTTCCATTCTAAAACTGCCTAATTAATTCTTTGCAGTAAAAAGATTTATAGCAAACTACCAATCGTTAGTCTCAGAACAATTGCGTTGGTCCCATTATTTTTCCTTTGAATTAACAAAAACAATGATCTTGAAGATCAGTCTTATTTCCATGATATATACTAAAAAGAATCTGCATACATGTGATGATGAGAATACTGTATACTTTTTATACTTATATACCTTCTGCAAAAACCAGAAAGAGGGCTGAGAAAATATCTACAGACCCTTCTCATTATGGATATAATCTATTTCAACTTCTCCCCTCAGGACGCCGCTATAGAGCATTGCATGCCAAAACAACTAGACACAAAGATAACCCCCCATGCCACCACTCTGCTTATGTGCCACCACGTAAGGACTGTCTCATTTCTCATCTTTTCTCGTCTTCCCTAATATCTACTCCTATTGGTATCTTGTGATTTATCAATTGTTGTTTATAACATTATTAAAAGTTATAATTATGATTTATGATCTATTACCTATTACTTGCTGTTTATATGTACACTATGAGCTTATGCAAGACAAACTCCAATAAAGAATTTGATTCAATTCCACAAAATTTCGAAGAGCCAATAATAATGGAAACATGGGAAAAGATTTGGGTAAGAAATGTAAAATTTATGCAAGCTCAGAATTTGAGACATAATTTTTATAAGATGCTGTATAGATGGCATTTAGATCCCAAAAAATTATCTTGTATGTATCCGAATTTACAACCTAAATGTTGGAGATGTGATTGTGCTGATGCGACATATTACCATGTATGGTGGACTTGCAAAAAAGTCAAAGCATTTTGGATAAAAATATGGTGGGTTATTCAAAACATATTTTAAAAAAGGATAATGTTCACCCCCCAGCTCTTTTTGTTAGGTATAATTACAGAATGAACAGTTATAGAGACTAATTTGATCTTGAACTTAACGACGGCAGCAAGATTGTTGGTGGCGCAGTACTGGAAGAGGGAAGAATTGCCTACTATTCATGAATGGACGCTAAAAGTAGTAAATCTAGCAGAGATGGCCAAAATTACAGCATATTTGAAGGACCATTCGGATGAGAAATATAAGTTGGAATGGAGAAGATGGATTGACTATATTCAAAATAAATATCGGACTAGGAAATTTCAGTTAGCTTATGAGTGAAGGCACAAAGAATGTTACAATTTACCTAAAGTTAGCTTAAGAAAAGGGGAATTAAAGCACAAGAGGAGGTAGGTTGTCAAAATCAGTTAGCTTATGTTAGCGTATGATTGTTAAATGTTTATACCCTGTATTTTGCTCTGGGAGGTTGGGGGGAGGGAGGGTCAGAGGGTGGGAAGGGGAAGGGGTAATATTTGTAAAATTTGTCAAAACCTTTAATAAAAAAAAAAGAATTTGATTCGATTTGATTCAATTCCATTCCATTCCATTCCCCTACCCTACCACTATCCTTTATTCAGAGACACATTTCTATTATCACAATTTCACTAGTGTCAAAGCAACACTATAAATTAAGCCCTAAACAGTATCTGAATAAGATTGGTTTTTAAAAAAAACCTCCCACGGTCATGTAGCTGCTATTTATGACTTTCACAGCGGGTCTGGACAAGCAAAATCAATGGGGAGGTGGGTAACAGGTAACAAGTCACAGTCATACGATGCCTTGCTTTGCTACTGCAAGGGGGACTGCCATTGCTAAGCAGGGTGATCACAATGTTTCACTTAATGACTACTCCCCTTAGCAATGGAGTTGCTGCTCTCAATTATGGTTGTTAAGAGAGGACTACCTCTACATTGTAGAGGTGTATGGGTGTGATGGCTTATTGGTTAAAGACACTGAATTGGTCAGCTGGAGAGCTGACAGCCCAGGTTCAAGACCCAAATACTGTGCAATGGAGTGAACTACTGCTACCAACTCCTGCCCATCTAGCAGTTTGAAAGAATGCAAATGTAAGTAGATAAATAGGTACCACTTTGATGAGAAGGTAATGTTCCATGTGCCTCACCACACCACAGAAGTGTCTTCTGACAATGCTGGCTCCCTCAGCTAAGAAACAGAGGTGAGCTCCGCGCCCTAGAATTGGGCACGGCTTTACCTCTACATGCAGCTATCTTTAAAGAAAATTCAAAAAAAACAGTTGGTAGACAATGCAATTGCTTGATTATTGACCAACACTAGTTACTATCACCATATTATAAGTATAATCTTTATTGTCATTGTACTTAAATACAACGAAATTGGTTTTAACCTCACTGGTGCAAAATTATAACAGAAACAAAAAAAGAAAGAAAAAGAAAAAAAACTAGCGTGTACATGGAATGATTGTGGTTATATTTAAAAGTCTCACAGCCCAAGGATAGAAACTATCTTTAAACCTGTTTGTTCGGCTGGCTATTCTTTGATGTCTTCTGCCTGATGGTAGAAGTGCAAAGAGACACTGACCAGGGTGTGAATCATCTCTTGAGTATTTTTCTTACTCTGCTAAAGCAGCAAGATCTGGCAATGTCATCCAGTGGTGTCAGAGGGCAAGCAATGGTTTCTTGTACCAAATTGATCACTCTCTGTAGTGCCTTCCTGTCCGCAGCTGTTAAACCAGCATACCATACTGTAATGCAATATGTGAGGACACTTTCTATGGTAGACCGATAGAAAGAGGTAATCAGCCGTTGTTTCACCTGATTTTTTCACAGGACTCTAAGGAAATGAAGTTTCTGTTGGGCCTTTCCAATCACCAGAGACGTGTTGTTTTTCCAGGTGAGAGCTTGACTAATAAGCTCTCCCAAGAATTTTAAAAAGGAAACCCTCGCCACACAGCCCCCCTCGATATACAGTGAGGCAGGTTCCTCTCTGTGCTTCCGGAAATCTAGCACCATCTCCTTTGTCTTACTAATATTTAGATGTAAGTTATTTCTAAAGCACCACGCGGATACCTTCTGGACTTCTTCCCTGTATGCCGATTCGTCCCCTCCAGTTATGAGACCCAGCACTGTTGTGTCGTCTGCAAACTTTATTATGATGTTGGATGGATCAGAGGATATGCAGTCATATGTATACAGTGAGTACAGGTATGGGCTGAGCACACAGCCCTGAGGGGAGCCTGTGCTGAGCTTCAGCGTGGAAGATGTAAAGGACCCAACCATTACTGTTTGTGGATGATCTGTCAGGAAGTCTTTGATCCATTCACAAGTGAGGGGAGGGAAATTCAGGTCAGTCAACTTTTCAATGAGAATTCCTGGTAAGATGGTGTTAAAGGCCGAGCTATAGTCTATAAAAAGCATTCTGACATAATTCCCAGATTTCTCAAGGTGGCTCAGTGCAATATGTAGAGCAGTGGTGATGGCGCCCCTGTCGACCTGTTGCTTCTATAAGCAAACTGGTGTTGATCAAAATTTGGTGGAAGACAGGACCTGAGTAGTCTCTCAAAGCATTTCATCACTATAGACGTCAGTGCAATGGGTCTATAGTCATTCAAGCTTTTTATGGATGCTTTCTTCGGAACTGGGATAATTGTGGCTGCTTTCAAGCATGATGGGACTCTAGCCTGTTGCAGGGAGAGGTTAAGAATCCTTGTCAGGACCCCTGTTAATTGGTCAGCACAGGTTTTTACCACTTTCCCCAACACTCTGTCTGGACCTGCAGCTTTGTTGGGATTTACAGCCTTCAGCTCAGCTCTCACTTGATGTTCATCCAAGGTGAGTGGCTGGAGGTCAGAGGGCCTTTGGGCTAGAGCCACAGAGATTGACCTTTTGACCTCAAAGCCGGTGAAGAAGCTATTTAGCTCGTCTACTAGCAGGGCATTAGCATTGGCTGTTTTGTTTAATATTGCCCTTATAGTTGGCTTAGGTGTTGTAGCCCCTGCCATACCTGCCTTGAGTTATTATCTTCCAGATACTTCGCTACCTTTTGTTTGCATTTCTGTTTAGCTGCCTTAATGCCTTTTCTCAAGTTTACCCTGACTTCATTGTATTTGTCTTCGTTTCCTGCCTTGAAGGTGGTGTTTCGGGCTCTCAGAAGTGATTGTACTTCTGCTGACATCCAGGGTTTACGATTACTGTAAACTCTGATGCGCTTATTCACTGTTACATTGTCTGTGCATGTTTTAATGTATGAGAGTAGAGTGTCAGTGAATTCTTGCAGTTCCAAATGTTCAAATATACTCCACTCGGTAGTTTCAAAGCAGTCTGCAACTGGCAGAGTGCTCCCTCCAGCCAGATTTTGACGGTTTTCAAGACTGGTCATATCCTTTTCCTAAGGGGGATATACTTTGGGCACAGGAACAGAGAGATGTGGTCAGACGTACCCAGATGGGAGAGGGATATTGCTCTATATGCCTGTCTTAAGTTTGAGTACATATGGTCTAGAGCAGTGGTTCCCAAAGTGGGCGGTACAGCCAACTGGAGGGCGGTGGGATGACTTAGGGGGGTGCTAAGAGGCAAGGGGGTGGCGGGGGGGGGGCGCTAAGAGGCAAGGGGGGCGGCGGGCAGCAGAGAAGGAGCTGCACTGAGCCTACAGCTTCAGCTGGCCAGCCTGCCATAAATGCCCTTTCTTCGTTGATCTACTCGATACTACCACTGTTGCTTCTCACTGCTGCTGCTGTCCACTGCGGCAACTTAAACAACAGCAGAATTGATCCTAACTATCAGTGGCCTCAACAACCACCCAGCAAAAAAAAAGAAAAAAAAAGAGAGAAAACATACAGAGAGTGTGCAACCGAGCAGAGGAGGGGAGGAAGTCAAAACAACTAAATCGGAAGACACCGAGCTGCTCCCACACGGCGGGTAAGCACACACCGCTCAGGCTTTTTTCCTCCCCCCCCTCCAGACCGAGCGCCATGGGTTGGAACTTGCATGCTCTCTGAGCCTGCCGCAGACATGGGCCACTCCCGTCCTCCCCCCTCCCCGTCCCGTTGAATGGTTGCTTCTGGCCTCTTGCATACTGCGCATTCCTCGAGGTAGCCAATCAGTCGGTGCACGCTCTGCCGATCCACACACTGTGCACCAAAGATGGCAGTATCGTGTTCCACAGGCAGAGAGCCCTCTTTTCTGCAGGCGTGCGAAGGGCAATCCCAGGACCGGAGATCCCCATATGTGCGTGTGGCAACTAAAATCCTCGGTGACACAAAAAAGTGAGTTCTGTTCCTTGGGTGGGAAGGGGGCACCAGGGCAATGGCCAAAGGGAATTTTGACGTGGGCGACGACGAAGCAAGTTTTGCATGAACTCCAGGGGAAAACTGGTAGGAAACGGGCTGCTCTTTTTAAGTATCTTTTAAGACAAACCATCACCCAAAACTACTGGAAACTAGAGCCAGGAGTTAATGCCACCGAAAAGGCTCCTCTGATACCGTAATAGGAGAGGAGAGGAGAACAGTTCTGATGCTTTTAAAGCAGTGTCTCTCAACCTTGACAACTTGAAGATGTTGGGCTGGGGAATACTGGGAGTTGAAGTCCAGACATCTTCAAGTTGCCAAGGTTGGGAAACATTGCACTCTGCTAAGTGACTTAAAACCAGACATTGGGAAACTGGTATCACTTCATCAAGCCCATCCATCACATTAAGAATTTACTGAACAGTGAAGTAGTTATTAAATTTTACTGAGTTACTAAGTTACTAAGGTTCTTGATAAATGACTATCAGACTTTGAAAACCTGGTATCACTGGATCATGTTCAACAATTTTGTTGAATTAACATTAACTAAAAAGGTTTTTAAATTGGATTTTGAATAAATGTGCAATTAATTGTTATAGTTTTGAATTTTCCTATTACAAACTGCCCAGTCACATGACCTCCCAGCCACGCCCACCAAGCCACGCCCACAGAACCAGTAGTAAAAAAAATTGAATTCCACCACTGGGCGGGGGGCACAGAGGATCAGTTTGTAGCACCAAGGGGGCGGTATTCTTACCTCTGGTGGTACACTGCACATACTGCACAAACATAGGGAGAACAGACTTTAGACTGGCTTGATTAAAATCCCCAGCCACAATAAAAGCGTCCTCAGGCTAAGTTTGCTGCTGTCTCTCGATGGCGTCATGTAACTTAGAGCGCGCTGTGCTAACATTTGCATCAGGTTAAATATAGACAGCAGTGATAACTATAACAGAAATCTCTCTAGCTAAATAAAATGGCCAACAAATGCAGAACAGTGAGCATAAGCAACTCTACTGTTAGTACACCAGTTATTATGTTATACCTATCTTAAATTAATTATCAATAGGTTTATGCATGCAGTTCAAAGTACTAAATTTGTCTAGTTCTAAAGTACTAAAGCAAGTAAGCTAGAGGCCAACAAAGCACTGTTGCTCAATTATGGGGCTTATGTTTTGGAATAGTCTCCAAAACTAGATTGCCTCCTATAGTAAGTGATGTTTTATTGTGTTTTATCTTGGTGTAAGATGCTGAGAGTCAGAATAATTTGACAGCATACACATTTTAACAACGTCAAAAAATAATTTAAGAATTAGGTAGTATGACTCTGTGAGGAGTGTGTCTACTTATAATGTAGTTGGCAGAGAATTATGTGACTGAAGTGTCCTTTTTATTAAAAGAAGCCCACCAACCAAAACCAAATGACCCTTTCTGTCAAATAGTCAACTACAAAAAACAATCAATGAACTCTAAAACACTAGGTGCATGTATCTATCTATGTATCTATCCATCCATCCATCCATCCATCCATCCATCCATCCATCTTCTATTTCTAAAAACCTGAATTGTCTAACTTAGGAAGTATCTTAGAGAACATTTGCATTTGATGCACAGCAACTCACTGGCTGTTTTCCGAAGTGGCATGTTATATTCATGTAATTTTTCTGAATATGTCTATTGTCTCTAGAAAAAATGATTTCAGTGTCTTATGTTTACTGAATTTTTCATTCTAAACACGGATCACCCACCTGGAAAATCCCTTGTTTATGGTTAAACACTTAAAAATCATAACTGCCAAAGAGAAGCAGCAAAGCAAACTTTAGGGAATAACATATTGCATACAGCAGACTTTATGGGATTATGTGAATTGGACAGAAATAAAAGTCTTCACTCAACAACATGGCAAAACTGTGGTCAGAAAATACTTGCCAGCCTAAAGGAATCTCCATTCCTCCCCTAGGATTCTGCTTACAAACTAAAGGTTGTTTGTAAGCAGACATCCTTCTGCTCTTGCTAAAGGAAAGCAGCTTAGCATTGAAGCAGATTATCAAGAACAGGTCTATTATACTGCTTTTAAAATGGCAGCAGACCTGAAATAAATTGGAATCTAATTTGAGATTTGGTACTAATTGCATCTTTATTTCCTTAATAATATACTAAATGTTGCAAGCTGGGATTTTGGAGAGAAAAGAAAAGATGGTTTTTATATAGATAATGAAAATGGCAACACAATAAATTTTATACCAACAATGTGACTTTTGTTCCTACAATCAGATTTTGAAGATTAAAAGAGCACAAATTGCGAAACTCATGTCTGAAATCAAGACAGAGTGAAAGTGGCTTTCATTTGCTTAGGAATTGATATGCTGGAAATGTATGCTGACAAAACATAATGATTCTGCAGAGAAGAAATAAATGTTTTCTTGTCCTGAAATCACAGAGATGATTAAGTACAACATGTTCTTTCCTCACATCATTTAAATTGTTAAAAATGAAGCATACAATCGTCATGGCTAAATCACTTTCATGACCTATCAATTGGTAGCTGGCACATGGTATCCTTGTTTTCAGGAAATCCTCTACTATAAAATTTCTATCTATTATAGAGTGTTGTGAAATCATGACCTGAAATGTTTGAATCTTAAAGGTTTATGTGTAAGACTAGGCAGCCCATGACTGTCAGTTCATTCTTCTTGCCACATATAATATAGGCTTGTGCTGTTTCCCTTCCCCTGGCAACTCTCAGGACACCCTGGTGAAGCCTCCTCTTCCTTGACTGATGCATGGAATTGCCTACCATTTTGCTGGGGAGAGGGGGGGGGAAGAGAGTGGTAGACCACTAGGAAAACTTCACCTCAGGTGCCCATTCCAGTGTATCCCCACGAGCTCCTCCCTCTAGGGAGGAAAAGAGCTTACCCGTCACCAGCACCCCCAGCTGAATCTATCTTGCCTGTAGGCATCTGACTTGCTACTTTATTCTTCTCTCACTAGCTACCACTGTTAAGATATTTCAAATATTGGCCTTAATTCCAAGGCACCCAATGACTGTATGGCCAGCAAGTCTTGCCACCAGTCCCAATTAGGACCAGCATATATAGGGAGGCTAGAAAGAGGGTGGGGATATGATCTTCCAATCTTTCTATCTGCCATGCAATCTATGGATGCAGACAGGAGGTATTGAAAGGCCACAATTTTGCCAAATTTCAATTCCACAGAGTCATGGGCCCTAGATTTTGTGTGCATTCTATAATTTAACTCATTTGAGGTTCATTGATTCAAAAATTGTTCTTTATGATGCACTGCTTTGCCCAATTGAGGGTTATAAAATAAAATAATTTTTAAACAATTTAGAGAGTAACATAGGATAGAGAATCCCGGGCCAATGGAAAGATAAAGAAAATATGAAATGTCCATATGGGTAATTGATATTGTACGCTGTACAAAAGAATAGAATCAATAACATCACAATTTTGCATTCTGCATTATAAAGAATGAAGTAAGCACAATGTAAATACAAACTACAATGTATTTTTCTCACAGCTTATGCAAATTTGAAAGTTATCTAAATATGGTTACAGTATGTCACAGAGACATATAATTGTTTCATAAGGAAATAACAAAAAAAGTTGGTGGGAAAAGTATTTTGATTATATTTTCAGAAAAGATTTTGTGGAGATATCTATTCTGAAAGAATTAAATGTTAACCAATATGCAGCTCCAGTATGGATTGACACCAATATCTCACCCTGAACTCTTTCACCATATCGTAACAAATTATGAGGATACTCAACATTACACATAAAGGAAAAACTCCAAACTGTTAAAAATGCTGGTCTTCATAGGTGTATTGATTTATACTGTATACTAACCAGAATATTTTGTGCTAGTTCAGTAGGCTATAGTTTGGGAAGTAATCTTGTTTGGCCTGTAAGCAAGTTCCAGATAGCGAGTGTACCATAAATATCTATGAAATTCATTGGTTAAACCAGTTACTATTAATATTGATATTTTGTTGTTTGGTGAATTAATCCATTCTATTATCCATGACATACTTGTTTGATAATATAGTAAAAAGAAGTCTACTTCTTCTTTTTAAATCTTGTAAAGTTTTCAATCTTATTCTCAGGTTTTTCTTGCTCCATATAAATCTGTTAATTGTTGTTTCTCAATCTTGCGTGTTTTGAAATAGGAATTGGTGCCATTTAAAATAAAAATTTAGATAATATATTAATTTTATTGTTGTAAAAAAATCCCAGCTAAGAAAGTATTAACATTTTCCCTTTTCAGGGTCTTGTTTTATTTCTTTCCATATTTTTTATAATTGTTTTGAAATATATCTTTATTACATCCTGTCAAATTCACTGGGTCTTTTGTTATCTCACAGCTAGTCTCTTCCTTCACCAAGCTTTCTTCTTTAGAAGTTATTATCTTTGCTTCCTTTTCTTTGACTCTGTATCGAGAAAAGTGGCCAACTTTTTAAAATTCTTGTCATCATCTGTCTTGCAGAGCTTAGTGATTGCATAATCGTTAGTACTACATAATCTGCACACCATTTCATTTTGTATTCCTCTCCTTGAATTTTGATCCAAGTTATTTGTCCTTTCAGATCTTGTCTGCCAGAAGTTCTAGAAAAAATTTATGCAATACAGGAGACTCCCTTGTCATCTGCCTTCCTTCACTTGATCTTTGCTGTTTGCTGTTGATGTATGTTCTCCACTCAAGTTTTGAATTCTTCTCCTGGGTTCATTTTGTCAAGGACGTCTAGTAAAAATCCAATCCAAATTGTCAAAGGCTTTCTCCACATCTAAGGATATTACTGTCACCTCCCTTTTCTTGTTATTAATGTATTCTAATGCAGTTATTATAAACCTGATGTTGTCATTAATCTTCCTCTTTGAAATGTAACCTGTTTGATCTAGATGTATGATTTTGGAAATGCAGTTCATCTGTGTTGAGCTAATGTTGTGGTAAACATTTTATAACCAACATTTGATATAGGAATTGGTGGTAAAAGGGAAGAAGGAATGCTTTTGCAATGGAATCAAGCAGTAATACAAGAAACTAGTTGTAGAATTACAATTAACACACTGTATAGAATCATTTTTACTATTGGAACTTATAAAGAAGGACAGAAAGACAAAAAACTATGTTGAGGCAGAGAGAGAAGAGGCAAGGAAGATGGAAGGACGAAGAATCCAATTCAGATATAATAAATTGGTTTGATTAAAAACTAACAGCACAAATGAAAGAGCTGAATGAAAAGCTCCAAGGTACACAAAAGCAGGTTCTGCACATGATGGAAGAAATGAAAGCAGACTAAAAAACAATTGAGATTACGAATGTTCAGGTTAATATACAATCTAAAATTCAGAGGTACCTGAAGATTCTGGAAAGGTAGAACTTGAAGTCCATTTAAAAATGGCTACCCAAGACTATTTAAAAATAGATGGAGGCTTTCCAGATATTTTTAAACATAAACTCCACATTTGCACAAAAGAAAAAAAAAGTGCCTCCAGATATGCTTGTCAGATTGTTACAAATGAGAACAAGAAATGCTATTTTAAAGCTGCAGACTGAAAAACCTTTGATTATAGAAGGAAAAGGTATTCAAATATTTCAAGACCTCTTCCCCAGAATGCTAAGAAAAAGGAAAGAATTCACATTTCTTACAGGAAACAAAATGAATAATTATAAAGACAACTACAGAGGCTTCCTGCCTACATGAAAGAGTAACTGCTCAGGATTCTGCAGACAAAGAACTTTCTGGCACAGGAAAATACACTTGGGATGAAGAAGAGAGAAATTAGCTAGAGCAGCAGCATTAAATTAGAATTGAAATGGGCAAAACAACATTATTAACTTCTTTTAATGAAAATAGACTAAATTCCCAGTTTTTTAAAAAAGAAATTATTAAAAACGTAAACAATAAAGCCAATTTTGTTTACAAGAAATGCGTATAAAGTAAGACCATGATACCTTGCTAAAACAGAAAAAAAGAACACAAATATTTTGCAACAGAAAAGACAAAGAAAATTGGAGTAGCAATTTATTTTAAATCAATCACCTTGGGAGGTATTGGAACAATGAAAAGATAAAGGAGGGAAGAATTTTAATTTTGAAAATAAGAAAAGATGGGAAGTTCAACTTTGGCAATCCAACTGAGCTTCAAATAAAAATAAATTTTATGTAAGGTTACATTACTAAAAATAGAGTAATGGCTAATGGACATTATTGGGGGTGATGAATAGGGTACTAGATTTGATTTAAGACAGATCATCTCAAGGTAAAAAAAGAGGAAAACTTTCAAGAATTTGGTTTTCAGTACATGCATACATTGACTTTGACAATACTTGGGAGACTAAAAAAATCCAGGACTAAGAGATTACAGGGGAAACTCGAAAAATTAGAATACCATGCAAAAGTTCATTTATTTCAGTAATGCAATTTAAAAGGTGAAACTAATATATGAGATAGACTCATTACATGCAAAGAAAGATAGTTCAAGCCGTGATTTGTCATAATTGTGATGATTATGGCTTACAGCTCATGAAAACCCCAAATCCACAATCTCAGAAAATTAGAATATTACATGCAATCAATAAAACAAGTATTGTACATAGAACAATATCGGACCTTTGAAAAGTATAAAGCATGCATATGTACTTAGTACTTGGTCTGCCTCAATGTGGTGTGGCATGGAAGCTATCAGCCTGTGGCACTGCTGAGGTGTTATGGAAGACCAGGATGCTTCAATAGCGGCCTTCAGCTCTTCTGCATTGTTCGGTCTCATGTCTCTCATCTTTCTCTTGGCAATGCCCCATAGCTTCTCTATGGGGTTCAGGTCAGGTGAGTTTTGCTGGCCAATCAAGCACAGTGATCCCACGGTCATTGAACCAGGTTTTGATGCTTTTGGCAGTGTGGGCAGGTGCCAAGTCCTGCTGGAAAATGAAGTCAGCATCCCCATAAAGCTCGTCTGCGGAAGGACCCATGAAGTGTTTCAAAATCTCCATTTACCCTGGACTTAATGAAGCACAGTGGATCAACACCAGCAGATGACATGGCTCCCCAAATTAACACAGATTGTGGAAACTTCACACTGGACTTCAAGCATCTTGCAGTGTGTGTCTCTCCATTCTTCCTCCATACTCTGGGTCCTTGGTTTCCAAATGAGATGCAAAAGTTGCTCTCATCAGAAAAGAGGACTTTGGACCACTGAGCAACAGATCAGGTTTGTTTTTCTTTAGCCCAGCTTCTGACGTTGTTTGTTGTTCAGGAGCGGCTTGACAAGAGGAATATGACATTTGAAGCCCATGATCAAGATCTGTCTGTGTGCGGTGGCTCCTGATGCACTGACTCCAGCCTCAGTCCACTCCTTGTGAAAGTCCCCAACACTTTTGAATGGCCTTTCCTGACAATCCTCTCCAGGCTGCAGTCATCCCTGCTGCTTGTGCACCTTTTTCTTCCACACTTTTCCCTTCCACATAACTTTCTATTAATCTGCTTTGATACAGCACTTTAGGAACATCTAACTTTTGCATTTACCTTTTGAGGCTTTCCGTCCTTATGGAGGGTGTCAATGATGGTTTTCTGCACAACTGTCAGGTCAGCAGTCTTTCCCATGATTGTGATTCCTACTGAACCAGACTGAGAGACCATTTAAAGGCTCAGGAACCCTTTGCAGGTGTTATGGCTTAATTAGCTGATTAGAGTGGGACACTTTTAGCCTAGAATATTGCACCTTTTCACAATATTCTAATTTTCTAAGATTGTGGATTTGGGGTTTTCATGAGCTGTAAGCCATAATCATCACACTTATGACAAATCACAGCTTGAACTATCTTGCTTTGCATGTAATAAGTCTATCTCATATATTAGTTTCACCTTTTAAGTTGCATTACTGAAATAAATGAACTTTTGCACGATATTCTAATTTTTTGAGTTTCACCTGTATACCTTTTTCTAGCAAGATTATTATTTCTTGTACTCAAGAACTGAAATGGGTTGGTTTTGAAGGTTTTTTACACCAATTATTGAGGAAGATATAGGGATCATAATCTAGTTTCAAAATCAGGATTTTTTTGGGGTGGGGGGGAAGCCTTTTAAATGCTATATTTATTTTTAATTAATTCTAAGTGAAATTAAGCAAGTTTAGGCTTTCTCTTGCTTTACGCACTTTTGGCAAGGGTGGCCTCTCACAAATTGCTTAAACCAGAAAGTGGTCCTTCTCTGGAGACAAGTGTGCATCACTGCCTTAGATCTGCCAGCTTTTTTAAAAAAATAATTTTATTAAAAGTTATAATTAAAAAGCTGACAATACATTTTTTTTGGAAAAAATAGAAAATGCAGAAAAGAAAAAATAGAAAAAATATAATAAAGAAAAAGATATATGTAAAGAAATAACTTCTCCTTCATTAGTAGTATAAACAATAACTTATCATATTCTTTTCAAATTCAACAAATGATCTTTCTTTCCTTATTTTATCCCATCTCTTATCTATGAAGAAATCTTTAAAGCCTTGCTGTTTCAGTGTGTTGATCAGCAAAAGTCTATTAAGTGTTTTAGAGATAAGAACATATCTATTTTAAACCTTGGTCAAATAAACAAACGTTCTGTTCCTTCCTTTTATTTTTAACAATCTTGATCTTTAGTCCCTTCAAATAGCATCCTAGAACTTTGTCCCTTCTCATAGAATTCTTCAAAGAGTTAACGTCTAGAAACCTTATTCAGATCACTCTCTTGCTTTGTTATTTGTATGTCCCTTTTAATTATTAAAACATCAACAGGTTGCTTTTGTATGTCAAATCTAACATTTTTTCCTCCTCATCCTTGTAGTCTGCCTTTTTAAAATCCACTTTCAGATCAGTCACAAACTTGTCAGATAAAGCTTGCTCCTCTTTCGTAACATAGTTAAAATAAGATCTATTTCTAGGGGCACACATTCTTAAAACTAGTTTCTGGGTTTGTGTTCAACAATATCCTTCAATCTGTCCAATATTAAAATATTTTCCTTCATTGTGTATTAGAAAGTCAAATTTAAGTATTCTTCTCCTTTAATTGCAATACTTTGTACCTTCTGGTTCTCTCTAATATCCAATCTTCAAAGTCGCATCCTATCATTTTTTAAAAAGAGAATTCAAAACAAAAGCATTCTCCCACGGGAAGGATTCCTATAATTAATTCCAGAATCTTGTTTCAAATCCATTTGGACCTTTAATCCATTTGTTACTTTCCAAAATCAAAGTTCTAGTCATCCCTTTACTGTTTATTCCAAAAGAAATCTTTTTAAGTCCTTAAACTTGTATTTAAAACTTCTTTCATAAAAGGAAAAATCATCCAGTGCTGTACAACTTGTTGATCCAAAAGTTCCTGAAAATAGCTGAAAAGTTGTCAACAAGCAAAAAGTGATCAGAAAAGGAAGTATGTGAACCCAGTTTCCTTTTAAAAGATGCTAACCACACTTTGAAGAAGGCGGCTAATCCCTTGACTTTCGGTGCTCAAAAGCTGTCTTGCCACTAGTGCAATTGTCTGGAGCACTTGGGGAGGGTCTCCCATCCTCTTCTTACCTAGCGAAGAACTCTTCTTCTAACCGGCTCTTCATTCTTCGCAGCAAATGCTGGCTTCAGTCCATCATTTCAGTTAAGTTAAGTTATGTTAAGTTTCTCAAAAAGCAGGAATTAAAGTTTAATTTCACCATTGACTAAGTATGACTTGCCTTCAGTGCTGGAAACAATATAGAATTCCTTCAATATCCAAGCACTTGATAAGATTTTAAATATGCCTAGTTGTAGTTCTCCAACCTGGCCCACAATATCATTTTCATTCCAGTCAGAGGTTATCCAATAGGCCCAATGATATAACCTAATAAGGTTATATCATTGGGAAGGAATAATAAGGAATAAGGAAAATTAATAACCCCATTTCCATATGAAAATCTTCACTATGAAAGGGAAAACTTTGGAAATTAAAAGTTCCATAAAAGTATAACGATCAAATTATCAATTTATTAAAAGTATAACGATCAAATTATCAATTTATTAAAAGTATGAAAGGCAAATTAACACATATACCCCTCTTAAAATAGATATTATAAATGAGGTAATAGTCATTTTCATAATAGTTAGTCTTCCTCAATCTCATATGCGTATTCAGTGGTCTTTCAGAGATATTTTCATGAGAATAATTATCCCCAAATATTGAACAGAAACTCAGAAAAAAGCAAAACCAAATTTTAAGACATTTCCATAGAAAACTCATTAACTGTAGGCAAAATATTAAATTTATTTCAATGTATTGTACAACCATAAAGTCTCCCATAGCTGCTCACTGTTTTAATAAGCAGGGAATTCCTTACAATGGCAGATTATCAGAAACCAAAAAATGGGAATGAGTCACTGGTTATTGAATTGTTTAGTTTAAAACAATGTAAATAAACCATTGACACAAATTAACTGGTCATGTAAACAACATCTTCTTAATAAAAACACTAGATAAATTATTTTGCATCTCCATTACCTCTATATAGAATACTATAAGAGATGACTGGTAGATTGGGAAAGTAATGCAAAGTAGTTTAGATATAAAGAAAGAAAGAAAAAAAGAGCCTGTTGATAGTGGCAATTCAATCAAGGAGGCAAGAAACCTGGGAAGAAGCAATCCAAATAATTCCAAGAGAATCCACTTAAATGAAATCAGTATAAATGAGGATTGGAAATTCCTCTTGAGTTTCTAAAATTGTACATTAGACTAGTATTAAAGATACCTTATTGAAGTGTGTATAATTCTTGTCACCTTTCTTGACTTTATGGGATACTTTTTGTGGGGAAAAAGAAGATAGTTAGACCAAAATTGTAATAGCTTGTTGCAAATAATATTATGGTAGCACAGTGGTGGATTCCTACCAGTTTGGACTGTTCGGCTGAATTGGTAGTGGTTTAATGGCCTGGGTTGCTGGACCCGCAAGTGACCGAGGCCTGCCACACCCCCAAACCAGTTGCCCGGTCACTCCCCCTACCCACTGTCCTACCCAGTCACTCCTCACCTCCTGGGTGGCTTGCCTATCTAAGCTGCCTTGCCTGCCTAAGCTGCACATGGTGCCTGCCTAAGATGCCACGTGGTGCCTGCCTAAGATGCCACGTGGTGCCTGCCCTGCGCCCCAACTGAGCTGCCTCCTCCTGCCTACAGGTAAGTCTCGCTAGCCCCCCCTCCCCAGAGTTTGCTGCACTCCCCCCACTGGGCTAGCAACCTTACCTTCCCCTGCTGCTTCCAGGAGTCCCCACGAGGCCAATTATAGCTCCCAGGGGGCTTCAGGGAGGCCTGCTAGGCCCAAAATAGGGTGTGAGGGTGCCTAGCAAGCTTCCCTGCAGCCTCCTGGGAGCAAAAATAGGCTGCTGGTGGGTGGGGGGCTTCAAGGGAGAAAGAAATCCTTACCATTTGGAGATCTCCAAGTACATGGAGCAGAGGTCTTCAAACTTGGCCTCTTTAAGACTTGAGGACTTCATCTCTGCTGGCTGGAGAATTCTGGGAGTTGACGTCCACAAGTTTTAAAGTTGCCAAGTTTGAAGACCTCTCGCATGGAGCTTGAGTTGAGAGCTTATTGAAAGTGCTGCTAGTTATCCTTGCTCAGGCTAAGCTAATCAATAGTGGAGCTCTAAGAATGCCAGATGATCAATGAGAGAGAAAGAAAGGGAAGGGAGAAAGAGGGAAGTGAAAAAAGAAAAAAAGAAAGAAAGAGGGAGGGAAGGGAGAAAGAAAGAAAGGGAGGGAGGGAGGGAAGGGAGAAAGAAAGAAAGAAAGAAAGAAAGAAAGAAAGAAAGAAAGAAAGAAGAAAGAAAGGGAAGTAAGGGAGAAAAAAGGAAAGAAAGTAAGTAAGAAAGAAAGAGGGAGGGAGGGAAGGGAGAAAGAGGGAAAGGAAAGTGAATGAGATATGGATGGATGCATGGATAGAGGGAGGGAGGGAGAGAGAGAGAGAGAAAAGGGAGAGGAAGGAAGGACCACAAACCTGGCACTAGATGCAGGATGCTTTGAAACAGCACAGTAATCCAGGGCTGGAAGAGACCTCAGAGGTCATTAAGTCCAACCCCCTGCTCCAGCAGGAGACCTTATATCATCTTGGTTATCTGATACAGAGGAGAAATTCCCAGAAATCCCCAGGCATTGCCAAAATCTCCCCCCTAGAAAAAAAAACCAAGAGCAAAAACTTCATGCAGTATTAAAAAGAATAGAAAAGGGGGCTGCTGTGTATTGTTTAATGGACTGTTAAAATTGGCAAAATGGATGGCTAAATTGGCCACCCCCACCCTGTCATATGATCGCCAAGCCACTCCCACCCGGTCACATGACTGCCAAGCCACGTCTACAAAATAAGCCACGTCACAGAACCGGTAGTAAAAAAATTTGAAACCCACCACTATGGTAGTAGTAGATAATATCTGAATACTGAAAGCTGCCAGTCTGAGGAGATTCCTGTGAAATAGGCGTACAGCAATTAAGTAGCTAGTGTGTACTCTACCTTTGCACCTAACATTATAATATTGTCAAGACTGTAAACTGACAAGAGTCTCTTGATTATAGAGGTTAAAACTAATAGATACATGTTTTTTTGTTAGTTGTTTTCATATGTATTCTGCTATATATTTAGGGATGAATTAGCTAAAACCCGCTCTTATTACAACGGGAACGCAGTATCAAAACCAGCATTTATTAATTTTATTTTATTTTTTAAAATAACCACATACTATAAATTCTATCTTAGTTATTACTATTTTTATATCTTTTGCTTTATGTAAAAGTTAGGTCAATGCAATCATTTTTTCAAGGTAAAGCTGTGGCATAACGTTTGTAAATGTTCAAACTATGAAAAACTGTGTGTTGGTCGTGTTGTATTAGAATAGCAAACTTGGGATTCGCTGTAGAACTGACCAACCATAAGCTTGAGGACAAAATAGTGGTATGAACTGCACCAACAGAAATCATATGCTATTTTTGGCTCAATTAAAACAGGGTTGTAATAAAGCCCAGCAAAATGCTTTAAGATCAAAGCATAATTTTTTTTGAAAATGACAAACTAGAGAGTAAATTATGTTCTAAACAGCTGCAAGAACTGTGGAATCTTGGCTTTTCCCCAACTCTCTAGAAACGAAGATATTCTAACTGTCAACAGTGCCTAGACTTTTAATGCAATACATCTGATTATTTCAATATATGTTAAATTCAAGGAACATCATAGATTTTGAACTTCTGCTTTATCGACAGAAATGAGTATTTGTAGCTCAGGGTTGAACTGTGGGGTCCTTCATGCTCTCTGAGCTTGGTGGTTTTCTAGCAGACCTTTTGCTACCAAATTAAGTAAATTATTAGTGCTGATGATGTTACTTAGTTTAGTAACAAAACATCTTCAAGAAAACCACAAAATTCAGAAGGGAACAAGGACCCAAAGTTTTTGCTTTGTTTCTTATTGAACACTGGACACTACACAATCTTTGCTGCTGAGGCTAAAATATTTCAGGGATGCTCTGTGTAACCTGCAGACTTGGCAAACTTAGAGAAATCATAATGCCCATTATTGTCAGGTGCAAATAAGAGTTGAGTTCAAAGTACTGAAAGCTTATTCCATGCTACCTATACACATGAATCTGATCTACTAACAATCAAGACATATTGGCGCTAGATAAGAGTGAATGCAATTCACGAGGACTGATAATGCATTTAACGCCGCCTTCGGACTCAGCTTCTAACCTCCTATGATTATGGCAGCTAGTGCAGAAGCATGGCTATTCTCAGTCTCCTTTTATCCTGTTTAGTTATTAGATTTTCCTTCAGTACTACATACCTGCAGTTGTTCTTATATGCCCAACTCGCTACTTCCATGGTATATACTGTTGAAAAGCAAACCCACAAAGATAAATCATGAAGGAAGGAATGTTACTGCTTTTCTCTACTATAAGCTTTTCAGGATCATTTGACCAGCCACTGATCCAAAGAGAAAATCTAACTAACCAAAGATACCATCCTTCAGAACTGAGTATTAATCCACGAAGCATCAAATTATTCCTTCTGTTCTTATACATGCTGCAGTAACAATATAAAACAATTTTCAGGAAAGTCAGCTGCAAAAACAGGTGTCCTTCCCATGATTACAAACTGAAAGCAAGGATATATACTAGTTAGTTCTATATCTATTAATTGAACTCCCAAACTGGATTACCCTCAATGCAGCTCTTTTTTCCTTAGGGCACAGGTGCCAAACTCGTGGCATCATATTGCCGTCACATGACATATTAAGACGGTTTTTCCCTTCGTGGAGCTGGGATGGGCGCCAGTGGGCTGCCAGTTTGACACCCCTGATTTAGGGCCTTTACTTAAAGAGGAAGGACTGCAGCAATTGTTTGTTAATCAGTAGTTACTTTGTGTCATTAAGAGTCTCCCTACTCCTGCTAGTGCTAGGATATACTAAAAAATAGGAAATATTCTGTTTTGAGCTCAGAATGATATAATCCACGTTCACTGCACCTTGTTGGAACAAAACATTAAATAAACCAGTGCCCTTGTAGCAAGGGTGAAATTCAGCAGGTTCTGACAGGTTCTGGAGAACCGGTAGCGGAAATTTTATGTAGTTTGGAGAACCGGCAAAAAGCACCTCTGGCTGACCCCAGAATGGGGTGGGAATGGAGATTTTGCAATTTCCTTCCCCCAGGAGTGGAGAGGGAACGGGGATTTTGCAGTATCCTTCCCCTGGATTGTGGTGGGAATGGAGATTTTGCAGTATCCTTCCTCTGCCACACTCACCAATCCATGCCCACAGAACCAGTAGTAAAAAAAATTGAATTTCACCCTTGCCTTGTAGCTGCTTTTCTTTTTTGAATTGTAGGATTCAAACGTAAATTCTATAAGCTACCCAAACTACAGGGGGGAAAAATATCCACAGGGATTATTTTATTTTGTTTTAAAATATTTAAGAATAACCATAAGAAATTGGTATTTTAAACATTTTTTAAAGTTAAAAGCATTTTCCTTGATCAATTTTTCTGTAATAGGTGACAGCATGTATTACCACCACAAACAAAACTATAATAACATACTACCATTCCACTTAAGCTATAAGTTGTTAATAGCAAAGGTTTTTTTCCCCCCTAACAATAAAATGTACCTATGGGCATATAAGGCAAATAGAAAAGCAGTAACAGGCTTACATGTACAGAAGCTACAGAACTGTTTCAGACATATACCACATACTTAACTGCTTTAGACCAAGGACTTCAGTCCCATGCTGCGTCAACCAGTCTAACCCAATAGCAGCAGACTGGTAGGTCTCCTGCTTGAGCAGGGGGTTGGGCTAGATGAACTCCAAGGTCCCTTCCAACTCTGTTATTCTCCATACTTATAGCAACATGGTTACAGATTATATTAGTCAATTATCCACTGAACAGCTTTTCCCCCTTTAATCATATATTACTTGGGATCAGCTGTTGTTTGCTTTGTCTTTGAAAAGATCACTAGTGTACTTTCTGGTGCATTTATTGTGTTAAGAACTAAGATACCACATTATAATAAAACAAAGAAAGGTAGTGAATAGTCAGAAGCTTACAAAAATATCCTTTTCAGACAAGCTGCTATCCAATCTCTTCTGAAAAACCTTCGGAGATGTAGCACTCATAACTCCTGGAGGTAAGCCCTTCCACTGGCTAATTGTTCTTGCTATCAGAAAATGTTTCCTTAGTTCTAGGTTGGTCCTCTCCTTGATTAGTTTCCATGCATTGCTGTGTCCTGCTTTGAAGGTTGACCCCCTTCTTCTTTGTGGCAATCCCTCAAATACTGGAAGACTGCTATCATGTCACTCCTAGTCCTTCTTTTCATTAGGCTAAATATACCCAATATACTACTGTTCTTCATATGCTTTAGCCTCCAGTTTCCTAAGTTAAATTTGAACTGTTTGTTATATACATTGTAGAAAGACAGAAACCCTATTTTTTCCTTGCTCCTTTTCTGACTCTGTTTCATGGTTCTTCAGCAATAAAATTTTTAGTCTGCAAATAGCCACAATAGTGGCATCTTGTCTGTTTATGAAATGGCTAACCAGGGACTAGCATGCTATTTGCAATATGCATTGAAGGGTTTATTTCAGTGATGTATGGAAAAAAGTTCCTACTCTTACTGATTATCTACTCAGTATTCTGTTACTCTAGATATATTTTGCTAATGAATCGAACTTAAAACACAGGTAGTCACTATGCAAATCACATACACATTTGCAATAATAGTAGCAAAACAGTTTTACTTGCTCTGTAAGTATATGCACAATACTTTGGGTATTTGTGCCAAGGATTAAGAAAGTCAGCATTAGCTGAATGGATAACTAAAGTACTATGTGGATAAAGAGCTATCAGGGAAAAGATGGCTTTAAGCCATTTCATCTAACAGTACAAATTTTTTTTGCATTTTTATGTTATACTTATCTAATATTAGCCTTGCTGAATAGCTCCGAATCTGGCAGCCCCAACCCTAAACTGTTAGAAGCATTTCTGTCATCTGAAAGGAGCCAAATCCTTCAATTGTTTTATGCTATCAGACACTCAGAGATGATTTATTGAGCACTGTAAAAAGAAAAGTTCATTTTCAGTGTGTCATTCCATTATGGGGATAATATAAATAACTAAAATTGCAGAACATTTCATAACTGTTGGAACATTGGCATAATCATTTAATGTTCTTATCAAATATTCACTCTCTTCCTTTTAACTAAGGTTATTTTGGTGCCTTTCAACTTTGTTTACGTGCCGTTTCTATCTCCTTTATCCTCCTTTCCATTTCCTGTTTCTAGCTGCTCATATGATTTCAGCATTCTTTCTTTGCCATTGCAGCTATGTGTCCACCTTTGTACATTTCTAAGAAAGAGCATGATTACCAAGTAATGCTTCAATGTCAACTTCTTTGAACCCAAGACCTTCTTTTTGTTCTTGGCTCTTCTTTTTGTCCATAACCTTAGTGTCTCTTGCTAATAATAGTCATTCTTCTGTTCTCAATAAAAGAACAGAAAAAAGCTCTAGCAAAATTAGCAGTCTTCACTTCTCTAATTCCTCATATTTCAGGATTCTATTATGTTTACCTACAATATTTAAAGCTGTGTTGGCAAATAGCAATCTCTGCTACAAACCTGCTAAGTGAACCTCTATCTTCTTTTTAACTCAACTTCCCATTGACCTTATAAGGTTGTTTTAAGAATTACTGAGAGAACATATATGAAATGGTGTCATCACTTGATCCTGTAAAACACTTCGGTTTTAGTACCAGCTAATTTGATCATTAAGGTGAAAAGGTCTGGTGCAAATGTTATTTATTGCAATATATAACATTACATTACGTTTTTATGAAGCTAAAGAATAATCCCATGTTTCTACATAAAGAAACTGTGCAGCTAAAATAGGATGGGAACTTTCCCAAGAAAGGCTAATAAAATGCATTCTGTCTTGCCCTTGATCAAATGTTTTTTCATAGTTATAATCTGGAGTAATAACTATGAACTACATCTAAACCAGATCTCCTTTTGTCCAGATGGGAATAGGCTGTAGTTTGTATGGTAAACATTACAGAGAACCTGCCTAGTCTAATGAAGCTTTCTGGTAGTCGTTTAACAGCCAGTTAACTAGAAGCTGCTTTGCCTCTCTTTCTCTGTATGATATGTTGGAGTAGTCTCACTGAAAAGAATACTAGGAGCATTTGCAGTTTAAATGATTTAATAAAGTTACAGAAACTACAATAGTCTCACCTACTGTATGAATGTCTAAATGCCATGGGGAAAAAAACTCTATTCAGAACTTAACATCTCTAGTGCAAAAGAAACAATTTGGGAAATGAGTACAAGGAAGACAAATATTTCTAATTCATGATATAACCAAATTGGCTAAAGTGACCCTTGCAAAATCTGAAGTTGTACGCCTGAAGATGCAAAGAGGATTGAGGCTTTCAGGTGAGTGGATATATTTAAAGCTCTACATTGTTACAGTTCAAGACAAATAGGAACATGGCTCCTCGTAGCAATTTAGTACAATAGCAATTGAGTGCAATAGTATGACTATTGTGTGCTGGCATTTTTTTTTAATATACAGCAAACCTGAAGATTAATGATCAAATTCTTCAGCTTAGATGACTGAAGATGTTAACAGCATTGCTAATGTAACAAAAACATAATTCCGTAAGTATTTTGATTGAATGACACCGGATCATTCTTCTCTTTCCAAATCTCAAAATATGTGATTCTTAATATTTCTGAGTACCTAGGAAGCAAAGATTGCCAAGGGCAATTGGCAAGAAAATAGTATACTTTCAAAGCCTACTTCCTGAGTCATAGTTTAAGATTCTATCTTTTGCATTTTATGTTATGATTTTTGGTAAACTCATATTAACTAGAAATAATGGACGTTGTTGTGGAGCGAGATTCTGTTTTTCCAACAGAAAAAAAATCCTGATTTTTGTTGTTGTTGACATCTTGTAGCTAGCACTAGATTGGGATTGCCTTTTTCAAGGGACTAAAATTAGTTCTCAATTTTGGTTGTTAGTATTTAGTTGACCTTTAACGTGAACACATTTCAAGTCTACATTTCCTCCCGAAGACTAGATATTGGATTTTAAAAATAAAAACTGATCCTTGAAATGTGGATCCTATGCTAAATATGAATGCCTATTGTTATATATTGTTATATGTTATATGCCACATGACCACAGAGACATCTTCGGACAGCGCTGGCTCTTCAGCTTTGAAATGGAGATGAGCACCACCCCCTAGAGTCGGGAACAACTAGCACATATGTGTGAGGGCAATCTTTACCTTTACATATTGTTATATATTGTGACTACTGGATCAATGGATATTTTATAAGAACTTTTTCTAAAATATGAGGATTTATTTTAAGCAAACTGTTATGTTACTTTATATAAATTTAAAGAATTCATTTAAACAATGCTATTTAGAAATTAATTATATCCATTCACCAAAATAATCTTAGACAATTTATCTACCTCTGCAAACTGTAAGGCTCTAATTAAATAATATCAGAACTAAAGATAGCTAATCATTCTAAAGGTGCCTATGAGAATGATTCAATAACAATCTAAAATTCTAAGATAGTATGGCCAACACAGAGAATAATCACACTTCCCCTATTATATTTCCACTTACCTTTCCCTACAAACCCCCCCCCCCAACCATACACACACAAACATGGTTGTTCCTGAAGATCATTGGAACAGCTGGAATGTTGTGCGATGCTATAGTAGGCCAGAGAAATGAAATGATTTTGATACAACCAAGAATTTTTAAGAATGCTGATTATCAGCAAGGTATCTCTATGAATAAAGCAAGGATATTATCATGGCATTTGATATCTAGTATTTAAATTCCCAGGATTAGGCATGAACAATATATTTTATATTAGTCCTAAAGAGTTTGTTTCTGTCCATAAACCGCAGATAATTATATTTTCTTTGAGTTTAAGACATTGTAATGTAAGTTGTTCAGCAAGCAAAATTTTCAAATGATGCATCATAGCTATCTTAAAACAAATTTATTTAACTGGCATAAACACAAAAAAGCTAAGCTGAATGTTATAAACATCCATTTATTACAAAATCAGCTTGAGTAAACTGGAATAATAAACACTCAACTGGCCAACTAAATGTGCGATTGAATCATTGTTCTCTTGCAATTAAGATTTCTGGTTTCATTTTGCACTTTGGAATGGAATAGAATGTCAGTTTTTTAATGAATGTTGTGGAGACCTTGGTGCTCTCTGAGCTAGGTTGATTTGCTTGCAGAGGTTTGATTACTGAACCAGGTAACATCATCAGAGAATCTTAATGAATAAGTAAAGCTTAATTTAATGAATTTTATTTCTAAATAATCTCAGAAATGTGGATTTTTCTGGATTTTTCGTTTATTTACTTCAAAAGTAGTTAATTAAAGGCTTAGAAAATATTACTGAAATGTATCCCTCCTTTCTTAGTAACATTCCCAAATGATGAGTTATTGTCTGGTGGATTTAGTTCTCCTTTTCTTAATAATAAGAGAACTTGGCTTACTGTTCTCAATGAAATGTCCTGAGACAACTTGGGGAGAAGTTGTAAAAGGATGTACATATATTCAAACTGGACTTTTTTTCACTAAAACCTGTCCCCAGCTAAATCTCTGTGGAGCTTGCCTCCAACTAGTACTTCTAATTTTTAGATTTGTTTTAATTTAGTTTGTTTTAATTTCAGCTGAGGGGAGTGTTCAATTCAAATTGTTTACTCCTGAAACTAAATCATTCTTCTTTTTTTTTCACCAGAATGATCACATTGGAAGAGACTTTATTTTTTCTACAGAGACTTCACTGGTGACTTCCATGTGGCTGGTAAATCAGTAGAGTTGAATGCTCCATAATTTACTCTATTATGCATCTCCAATCGAGCAAGACTGGGATAGAAATGAACTATTCCATCTTTACTACAGAGAGGTTCATTGTTCTTTGATTCCATGGGAGTCTGTATATTATCAAGAGTAATGTGAAATCAAATAATTCTCGAGATCTTAGCCTTGAAATCACACCAAGCTAAGACTGAGTTTGAAAAGATGATAACTTCATGTGGGCTCAGTTTTTGGTTACAATTACTGACTTCTTACAAATTAAGAATCAGGATGATCTGCAGGTTCCAGGTTTAAAAAGTTGTGGTGAAAAGCTATAATTCAAATATGACCAAGGATGCAGGTTATATATATAAAAAATCCATGCTTCAGTATAAAATGTTATTCAGTAGGGCTAAGCAAGATTCCTATCTAAAAACACCATTCAGTCTCTAGATAAGCAGTCTGAACTAGACTGAACCCGAATCAACTCTTTCCTCCTATGCTAACACTGTAGCTGCACCACTGCTATCAAGAATGCCCACATCAGGACTTCATTGGACATGGCTTCAATGTAGCATGTAGCTTGCTCTCCAGTGAATTTGTTAGATATGAGCATAAACTTAGGGGCAGTTCTCATCAAAAAACAAGGGAAACATGGAGAACTAAGATACCACCCAATAAGAAATAATAAGAAACAGTCTTGTGCTTTTAATTAAAACCACAGATTTTTTCATGTCTCATTCATTTGTTTGTTGTTGTTATAGAATCAAAACACAAGACTTTCCTTTTAATGAAAAACAGCAAGCATTTAAATAAGCTTTTTTTTACTTGATGCAGACTTGTAAAAGCCCATGAAACTGCCTTTTGTAACTATGCCAAAGCAATTTTTGAACCTTTCTAAAATGTGGTCTCAAGACAATAGTATCTTATAGAAGTAGAGAAGAGTCCCAAATAGGTTTTTTTTTTATTACCATTACTGGTTTTTGCAGATGCATTCGTAGCTAGTGTGGATAAGGATCAACAATGAAACAAGCTATCATTTTGAGGTGACTCATTCAATTTTTCCTTTGTAGAATAGTTAACACTAAATAATTAATTGCTTCAGATAAAAGCATGCAAAACATTCTTTTAATTCTCCTAGCTCTAATCAGACTTGGAAAAAAGAAATGCTGAGAACATTACAGGTAATCCTCAATTTACCACCGATCTCTTAATGACTGTTCAAATTTATGACTTGTCCTCAAAATTATGAGTGCCATATCATTCCCGCAGTCATGTAATTGCATTTTGGGCACTTTGCAAGCTGTGCACATTTACAACCTGTGGTCATGTGATCACATTCTACCACACTGTTTGCTGTTTTCCAGCATAAAACTCATATTGGATAAAATGCTTTCATACTTATGACCACGAGGTTTACTGAATGACCACAGTCATTCAATAATAAACACCATAAAACTCTGCCTGATCATGTTGTTTCTCAACCTACAACTGCGACAACTTACAACCAAAATTCTGGTCCCAATTGTGGTCATAAGTCAAGAACTACTTGTATTAGAATATTTGGGTAAATGCATTACTATGTCAACTTTTTGTATAAGATAGCCTTTAAAAAAAGCTTTAGCGTTCTACTTCATAGATGGCAAACATATAGTGGTGAATTTTCCAGGTAGCAATTGATTTCTCATTATGGAATAAATTGTGTAATTCAACTCTTCATGAAGAAGCTGTCCCTGAAGGATTTTACAAAACTACTACCAATTACAGAGATCTCTTTCTTGGGAAATGGCTAGTTAGCTACAGATGCATTTGAAGGAAGCTACTTGTGTTGACCAATTTTAAAATGATTTCAGGTTTGGATGCGAACCTGAAACAGATTTGGTCACATTTGTTCCTCCTCCTGGATTATTCAGCAGCAACTGGTTCCTTAAGCACGAAATCTTGATGGGACAGCTCTATGGCCTGAGAAGTAAAAAGGCAGCACTGCATTGCAATAACTCTTTTTCTAGCTGCAGGCTTGCTACAAAAAATAGCTACCGGAAATTCCTGTTCAACTTATTTATTTCACTGAATTCTGTTCCTTCCCTTGTCCTACTTAACATATTTTGGGTAATGTTATCTACAAGTTTGGGACATAGTAATATTAATGTACTGTATCTCTATTCAATCTGAATCAGGAGTGCTAGACAGTTGCCTAGGGGTAGTGATGGTTGAGCAAGGATCAACAAATCAGTTGATCCTAGTAAGACTGAAGTTCTGACTAGATCGGAATTATGGAGATAATGTCTTCAATATGACTGCATATCTGAATACATGAATACAACTTTTGGATCCAAAGCTTTAACTGTGAGGAACACACATGCACTTCAAGCTGATACGGCAGACATAAAACTTCATAAAGAAGGATAGCATGACTTTACTTAAAGACGCCTAGAGAGTGATTGGAGGGCCAGCCGGTCCGAATCTGATCGAACACTAGTAAGAATTCATATTAAATCCTACTTAGTGGTGATAGAAGCGGCAAAACGGCAACATTTTCCCGCTCTTCTCACGTCCGCAGATAACTGCCCAGCTGCCCTGTTTAGGGTGACCCACTCCTTACTTAACCAAGGAACTGGGAAAGACCCCCTTGCAAGGTAGGGCTGAAGAATTTGTTCAGTATCTGCAGGATAAAATCGCTCAGATCCAGACAGGCTTGGACTCTGACTGATTAGATTCGGGCGAGTCGACGGGGATGAATCTTGTGGAGACTATCTGGGATGAGTTTGACCCTGTGACCCTCAAGGGCATGGACAGGATTATGGGGAGACTCAGTGCTGCCACTTGTGTGCTGGACCCGTGTCCCTCTTGGTTAGTTTCGGCTTCCCGGGAGGTGACATGAGGCTGGCTCCAGGCGATTACCAACGCTTCATTGAGAGAGGGGTTCTTTCCCACTGCCTTGAAGGTGGTGAGGCCCCTGCTTAAGAAGCCTTCCCTAGACCCAGCTTCTTTAGCCAACTATTATCCGGTCTCCAACCTTTGCTTTGCAGTGAAGGTTGCCGAGAGTGTGATAGCACGTCAGCTTCCCCAGTACCTGGATGAAGCTGCCTACCTGGATCCGTTTCAGTTGTGTTTCAGGCCCAGGTACAGCACGGAGACGGCATTAGTCGTGTTGGTTGATGATCTCTGGCGGGCCTGGGACTGGGGATGCTCCTCTGTCCTGGTCCTATTAGACCTCTCGGCGGCTTTCGATACCATCAACCATGGTATCCTACTGCGACGACTCGGGGGGTTGGGAGTGGGGGGCACCGTTTTACGGTGGTTCTCCTACCTGTCAGATCGGTCGCAGTTCGTGTTTACTAGAGGACAGGGATCGATCCCGAGGCGCATCACTTGTGGGGTGCCCCAGGGGTCGGTTCTCTCACCTCTCCTGTTCAACATATATATCAGGGGTGGCGAACACGCGGCTCGTGAGCCGCATGCGGCTCGCGGCCAAAATAAATGAGGCTCTTTGCCTCTTACCATTATCTAGTATACTGTGGCTCAGATCGCGCGCTAAACCCGGAAGTACGGTCGACGCGACGACGCTTGCCTGCGCTTCCGTTCCCAGCCGAGCTGGTGGAGCGCAGGCAAGCATCGTCGCGTCGACCGTACTTCCGGGTTTAGCTCAACAGAGCCCTCTGCTGCGCCCCAAAAAATAATGCTTCAAAGTCTAGCACAGTTGCTGCAGGATTCCGGTGAGGTTCTAATGATTGCTCAAATTAATAATAATGGTTGCATATTGAAGCTCTGGGTTCAGGAGCAGCAGAGTTTTAAATAGGAGAAAACATTTAATTGAATTTCCATGGTTAGTTAAGCAAGATATGTGACTGCTTTGTTTAATGACTGCAAGTGTGGCATTCCTGGTTGTGGTCATCAAGTAATCTTGTAGGTTGTTAGGTGGACAGAGATCCACATAAGGAAAGTAGGGTGTCTTCTGGGTGGTGGGAGTGATCTGGAAGGATCTGCTCAGGACTTGAAAATTCTGTCTGATGAAATCCAAGCAGGATTTTCAGTCCCTGAACGGAGAGACACTTGTGGGCAGCCTGTCCCATCCTGCTGAAACATTCTGTACTACTTTCTTTACTGTACTGCCTCTTTGCTTAGAAGCTGAAAATCCTTCAGATTATCATCCCATCACTCCAACAAGTTCCACTTATTTATGGATTTAAAAGTTATACAGCAGCTCTAATGGGTTTATAAAAATTTATAAGAAAAAACACCTGACTGAGCATGTTATATTATGTGTTTAATATATTATTGTTAAAATTATATGCTTTTGTGTGAGTGTTTGTCTGTTTTGGCAGGTCACTGCGTGGTGTGGCTCTCTGACTCTCACAGTTTAAAATTTTGGCTCTTTTTGTCGAACTTGTTCGCCACCCCTGATATATATGAAACCGCTGGGCGAGATCATCCGTGGTTTTGGGGTACGGTATCATTAATACGCTGATGATACCCAACTTTTCATCTCTATCCCAAACCACCCAAACGATGCCCTCGACGAGATGTCCTGATGCCTGGAGGCTGTGCGGATCTGGATGGGAAGGAACAGGCTCAAGCTCAATCCCTCCAAGACTGAGTGGCTGTGGTTTCTGTCATCCCAATTTGTGCATCTTGTTCCATCTTTGATTATAGAGGGAGAAATTTTAGCCCCCTCAGAGAGGGCCCACAATCTGGGAGTCCTCCTGGATGCGTGGCTTAGTTTAAAAGAACACCTGATGGCCGTGACCAGGGGGCCTTTTACCAGGTTCGCCTGGTACGTCAGTTGTGCCCCTTCCTGGATCGGGATGCTCTGTGCACAGTCACTCATGCCCTCGTCCTTTCTCGCCTGGACTACTGCAACGCTCTCTACATGGGGCTGCCCTTGAAGAGCACCCGGAGGCTTTAGCTGGTCCAGAATGCGGCTGTGCGGGTTATAATGGGGGTACCTAGGTGCTCCCATGTTACACCCCTTTTAGGCGGCCTGCACTGGTTGCCGGTTGTTTTCCAGGTGCGATTCAAGGTACTAATTATGACCTTTAAAGCGCTCCATGCCTTAGGCCTAGGGTACCTGCGAGACCACCTACTGCCACCAGTAGCGTCCCACCGTCCAGTGCGATCCCACAGAGTTGGCCTCCTCAGGGTGCTGTCGGCCAGTGTCGGTTAGCGACCCCCAGGGGGAGAGCCTTCTCTGTGGGAGCGCCTTCCCTCTGGAATGAGCTGCCCCTGGAGCTTCACATAATCCCTGACCTCCGGTCATTCCAACGCACCCTAAAAAGTTGGCTTTTCCAGCAAGCCAGCCTGGCCTGAACAGAATAAAATAAATGATTAATTTAATTAATTTTAATCTAATTTTTAAAATTTTATTGTTAATATTAATTGGTTTTGGTTTTGGATACCTTATTTAATTTCCTTTATAGCTTTTGTAATATGTGTGGGTTTTTTTTATGTTGTATGCCGCCCTGAGTCCTTTGGGAGGAGGGCGGCATATAAATCCAATAAACAAACAAACTAATTGATTCCCTAATCGTTCATCATTTGTTATACAAATATTTTCTTGTCCGAAATATTAGTTCTAAAATACATTTTTCATCCATTCAAATTAAACACAGAAACCCCCAAAACAAATCTGCCTAGATGGCCTCGGACTCGTACTGTACCATTAGCCTAGCTATGAATGCAACTTTTAAAATATAAATATTAATTAGCTAAATAAAATGAGTATTGACTAGTTATGCTTCATTGGGTTTTTAATTTTTCCAATCGCTTTGTTATATAGAAGTAAAGAAAGTTTTAATTTATTATTTAAAAAAAACATGGGAATATTAAAAATGTAATCCTTCTTGGATTCTACCATTTCATGTTCACATCATGCTGCTACATATATAATCCAGATATTAGCTGTGAATTGAATTTAAATTGCATTAAATAATTCCCCTAGTAATATGCATGTTCATGAATGTGAAATTCAAGTGGGGCACCAGAGAGTACCAAATATTTAAGCAGTTTCTTTTCCATATTTTATTGTTCCTTTTCTATTTTGAATACACTGAATATTTGACTTGAAACTGAAATATTGGATTTGAAGTACTAATCTATTATCTTAAATAAACAAACATAAATAGTACTATTTCAGACTAAATTTGTACAGTAAAGAAAATCATAGAAGAAAATGCAGAATTTAAAATATTTATATACTTTTTTCCCCCTTCAGAGTGCATATAAATGTGGATATGAGATAATAGCCACTATATCCTAGAACAGTGATGGCAACCCTTTTTTGCCTCGGATGCCAAAAGCACACACACACACACACACACACACACATGTGCTATCACACTTGCTCGCGTGCCCATGCCCATAATTTAATGCATGCACGTGTGACACACACACACACACCGCTGCCCCGCACATGTGCGCACGGCTTTCTTGGAGCCTTGGGAGGTCAGAAATGGCCACCCTCGCACCCCGGAGACCCTCTGGAGTCTGGAAACAGTCCATTTTCTGACTTCCGGTGGGCCCGGTAGGTCTGTTTTTCACCCTTCCCCAGGCTGCAGAGTCTTTCTAGGGGCCTGGAGAGGGATAAAACGGCCTTCCCCACGCAACGCAACAGCCCAACACGCAAACCGGAAGTCCTTTCCCAAACTTCTAGTTTGCACATTGAACAGTTTTTCGCCCTCCGGAGGCTTCAGAAAGCCTCCGGAGGGTGAAAAATGGCCGTAAAACAAGGCCGAAAATCAGCTGGCCAGCGTGCGCATGCCTGCTGGAGCTGATAGGGCCTCACGTGCTCTCAGAAATGGCTCCACATGCCACCTGTGGCACACGTGCCATAGGTTTGCCGTCACTGTCCCAGAAGGAAGTTCTCTGACTTGTTGACCTATATCCTTATTTTCTTCTAAGACAAGCATGGAAAAAATGGTTTGGGGCACAACAACAAACTGAATAAATAAAGTTCAAGTATATTAGTGATGCTAACTTTTCTTTTCTTTTCTAGAAAAAGCTTAAAATGTTTCAATAGTATTCTTAACAAGCAACAAAATTAAGTGTTTGTTAAGAAAGAAATCCATTGATGTTTATGCAGCACGTTTTCCTTTTGAAATGCATGAATATCACGAAGTCTCTCCATTAGGTGATGGACAAGAGGCATATAGCAAACAAATAAGTTGCAAAAATTGGGTTTTATACACAAACGTCACAATTACATGTGCTCCTTGCTTAACAACCACTTTTTAGTGATCATTTGGACTTCATGCTTATATTGGTTGCATCATCCCCATGGTCATGTGATCATGACTCAGGTGCTCAGTTACAACACTGAAGCACCCCTTGGTCATTTGATCATTGTTTAAAACCTTCTTACAAGCAAAGTCAATGAGGAAGCTGTTAGGATACTCAAATGGCAACCGTGTGAAGCCCTTGCAAACGATCTGCAACAGTTTGCTTAGCAACAGTAAGCGGAGGTGCTGTTTGCTAAGCAGTATATCGTGTCATGTTGCCCTTTACAACAACGATACTTAGTATGGACATTCTTGTCCCTAATTCCATTCTTCAATGAGAACTACCTGTGTTTGTTTGCTGTGTATAAACTCTTACCACAAATTCCTTCTGATAAAAAGGAGATAAGTATTATTACAGATAATTGAAAATAAAAGGAATTAAAACTTTAAATAATCCCACAAGGCAGTGTTTCCCAACCGTGGGAATTTCCAGGATATGGACTTCCACTCCCAGAATTCTCACCAATGGTCATATTAGCTGTACTGGCTGTGGAATTCTGTGGGTTGCAGGAAGTCCATATTCCTGGAAATTCCCGAGGTTGGAAAACCCTGCCCTAAGGCAAAGATCAGGAACATGACTAAAAGAAAAAGGAGAGAGATATCAGCGAAAATATAAGCTGCTACATAAGTATACTAGAAGTTTAAAGCTTCTATTTCCACTTTACACCAACATCTAAAGATATACAAATAGACAGCTGCTTCTACAGCACAGCAAACCCTTTCTTCCCTTCATGCACTCTATGTACACCATGCAAATCTAATCCAGGAGGCTGGGAAACCCTTTGATTTTAGAACTGTGCAGAGAGATGCAGAAAAGAATGTCCTATCATACTGTCGATTGTGCTGGCAGATAGACAACACTAGATATCAACCAGAAGGCCATAATTTCATTTATTTAAAGAACATTTTAAAATTCTAAAATTTGTGAACTAATCATGGTTTGAGCAACCCCAGATATCCCAACTAGAATCTCTCAGGCAAGAAATAAGAGAAAGCAAGTGAACCTAAGGCTTATATCTGCTCATGTTTGTAATGCTGACCTCCATAGTTTAATATATGTTCCCACAATTTTTATTTTAAAAGTAAACGTATAACATGAGACCCAGGACATATGAAACCAAGTATTGTATACACCAAATCTAAATCAACCTCCTTTTTATAAATTCGACTCAGAAAATATAGCTTGCCAAAAGATTGATAAATTAATAGCCTAAATAAATAAATAAATAATTTTATACTATCTTTATAAATGCAAAAATAGTATTCTCATCTACAATAAAGTGTCTCACCAACAGCTAAAAAGGTAATCCAAAAAAAGGAGCATTAGCTCAGGATACGGACATCTTTCTTATTAATACAAATAAAATATAAATCCTACAAAGATCAGCAAAACATCTATTGTATTATCAAGTAAGACACGAGTGTCAAACTCGCCATGTCACTGTCCCGTGAAGTTTTGGGATATTTTTCCAATTCGTGAAACTGGGTTGGCCGTGGCCTGCATGTGACGCATCGGGCCCGCGGGCTGCCAGTTTGACACCCCTGAAGTAAGAGATTATTTTCATATATAAAATTGTTCATGTGTGCTTTTCATTGTCCTTTGTCTAAAAAGCAGAAATCTCTCAGCAAAAGAATTATACCTGTTCCTGTGCCTCCAGATCTTTCTGTTGCAGCTTTTCTTCTGCAGAGTGCACTTGATTGTGATAACTTTCAATCTCATCTTGTAAACCCTGAAACAATATTTTTTAAAAAATGCAATTAATTTTTCCAGCATTACAAGCCAACAAAATAAAAGAAACTGTGCTTGCACCATTCATGGATTTCTTAAGTTCCTTCGTGACAGTTACCCATGTAATAAGTCTCCCGCTTCCTCTCACTAAGTATCTAGTTCTTTTCTACAGCAGTCCTGGCAAGCCAATAATAATTGTGTTAGCTAGAATAAGACATATAGTATTACTTTGCTGACAGAGAAAAAATAATATAAAAACTCTTGCAAGCTCATGTTTATTGCTTCTTCTATAAGGACAACATTAGGCCAGTGGGACCAATTTACTGAGAATATAAAACAACTTCCTGTGTTTTATAACTTAGGTGCCAAACTCAAATGCATCTATAACAAGACATCCCAAGATTAATTGTTGTTCCCAATGAACTGCATTTATTTTGCAATATGATTTAAACCTGTGAATACTTTGGATCTATTATCCATTTTCCATTCAACTATGCAGAACAGACTAGTCAGCAAATACGGAATGTGATTCATTTGGGAACTTAAGACACATTAAAGCAAAACCTGTAAAGTGCAAAACTTCTAAACTGGCTCAAAGCAACTAAAATAACTCACAGTACAAATATTTAACAGAATCCTCTTCTATCTCTCTTAAACAATAATGGAATAGTGTATGTTTAAATCATTTACAGGATGAATGGCAATTCAGATAAGATAAGAGGAGTACTTGTGATAGATCTTGCATAATTGTTTTAAAGTAATGCCAAGAGTTAACTTAAAACTATTAACAGGGCTGTACAGCTTCAACTTCTTCTGATGCCAAAACGTTTAGTCAATAGCACAAGAGAGCTTCAGATCTCCTCCGTTCTGTATTATTACGCACTGTACAAATAACAAAGCATGTATAATGGAAGTCCATCAAAAATGCATTGCAACATAACAGCCTAAACTGATTACTAAGAGAAAGATTTGCTGTGTCTTCTCTTGTCCCTTCATCTTGAAATTGTTTTTCACTATATTATACCCAAAAAAAAAAAAAAAAGGAGGGGGGGAAGGAACGACTCTTGAATGTAAATTTTGTATTATGTGAGCAGGCTTATGCCTGTGAGGGGATAAAGCAACATGATATCCACAGGCACCTTCTGTTCTGTCTACAAAGTACTTTGGTATTATCCGCAATTTATTTTATGTGAGGGAAGACTTCAAAGTAATGAGCTAACCCTCCATGCTGTCTGCCATCTTTATTCCACAGAATGCCTCTGGCTCCCATGAGACTCAGAGAAATTCTTCAGAAATAAAGGCTAGGAGTGGCTGGAGGCACACTCTTGCTTTTAAGTTCTCCTGGCCAGCTGGGAGGCAGAGGGAAGGTAAAGACTCCTGGCACTGACGGTGCCTTAAAAAGAAGCAAGATTTAGAGATGACAGCGAGGCAGGGGAACAAATGGGGCTAGGAGATCGGAGAGAATGGAGAGCATTTACTCTATTTGGGTTTTGATGAAACCATATATTTTCATAATGACTAGCAGGAAGTTAAAAATTAATTTATATGTTTGCGGTGCGGTTCAGATCCCACTTCTACTTCATTCATGTTCTAAAAACTAATTTACTTAATTTTACTTATCTTTTTGTATTGTGATTTTTTTAAAAATATAGATGTTTGTGACACGAACAGAAATGGCAAAGCAGCACCTGTAGAAATTGGTGTCTACCATGTCTTTCACATTAATCAAAATTCCAAGTGCTCCCAGAAAAACTGTCAAGAATCCCATGCAATAGATTTCTATTTTGTACATTGTGCTATACATCAAATCCAACCTTTTAAAATGAGCTTTTGGCTCCCTCTGGCAAGTACTTCTAACATAATTAGTACTTTCTAAATAGTTGGCATTATGGAGAAAAGAACATGTATAAAATTAATGGCAACAGTTTGCACACTTTCAAACCCAATCTAATTAAATTAGCTATACTTACATTTTTGAAATTAATGGAATAAATAAAAAAGGGTTATTAGGTTTATTGGGTCTCACTGAATCTTACTGAATCAAAATGATTTCCTATCTAGATCTTTTGCTTTGCAAGCTGGCACTCACTGGTTATAGTCCTCTGTAATTTTTTTCTCTTCCATTCTGGACAAGATGGACAACATTCAACAATGTTATCATGGGTCTTCAAACTCTACACTGGGGCCATTACCATTCGAAACACATGAAGGGAATGAATGAGGATTGACATTCTGAACCTTAATATCAAGGGGCACTGAAACCAACATTTTAAAAAGCTTGTACTGATAGTCCTCAACTTACAATGGTTCATTTAGTGACCATTTGAAGTTACATCACTAAAAAAAATAATGTATCAACCTTTTTTCACATTTATGACCACTGCAGCATCTTCATGGTTACATGATCAATCAGACGCTTGGCAATTGTCTCATATTTATGATGGTTGCAGTGTCCCGGGGTCATGTGATCACCTTTTGTAACTTTCGGACAAGTAGAGTCAACGGGGAAACCAGGTTCACTTAACTGTGTCATAACTTAACAACTGCAGTGATTCACTTAACAAGCCTGTATTTGCATTAGTTTCAAAGCAGCAACCCTCTCCCCTCTCCTCTAAATCTCATCACAAAATGATGGGTGTATTCTGAACTCTTTTTTAGGCTTGTGCCTAAGCCTACTGCTATTTACAAATCTAGTGAAACCTATATTTATCTAGCTCACTGATAAGAACAGAAGGACAAGGACCACTGTATAATGACTACTTCTATTTAAGGAGAGTAATTCCAGCATGCTACAAATCAAACTGAAATGCTATTTCCAATTGTGCAACACTTGTGTAATGTACCATTTGTTCTTTTATGATGTGGGTTGGGGCGATTGTCAAAGAGTTAGTGAGGATGATCTTGCTCTGAATCAGGATTTATCATCAGAATTATTAGATTGGACAATTACATCTCTTTGTGAAGCTACATGAGAAAACTGACAATAGATGCTTCAAAAGTAAAAACTGTAAAAAGCAATGGCAAAAAATGTGGGTTTTAATAGCACAAATAATATATTACAGTTTATTATTTTAATTTGCAGTATTAGTGAGATTAGTCAAGCATACTCATGCCATCTCGCTCTTAATAAATTATAATAAATATGTGCCCTAAAAATAACCCAATAATTTTGGAACATTTCTAGTTTTAAAAGTTAATAGAAGGGCTGTTGTGCAAGCTATTAAAATACTCAGTTGAAGACAAAACTGCCCGTGTTACTGTAAAGTGAGTAGAATGTCGGTGTTCTGTATTGACAGTAAATCAGTTTGCAATGTTTAGATTATTATATATGTTTCTTTCACCACTTCTCTTTACACAAATGAAAGATAAACATTATGAAGGGGGAAAAAGGAAGAAAGCTGTGAACATCAAAGGCCTCTCCCTTTCCCACACCAATCTGCCAACTAACCAAACTTTCCAGTCAGAGCTATAATAAAATAACAAGTTCACATGATGTTCAAATGATTAGTTTCTAAATGTGATCCCTCTCATGAATTACCAATTCAGTAATGGTGGATCTCATGACTTCTGCATAGGACCCTTTCTTATATTTATTAATTTGAATCTTGCTTTTTATTTGGGTACGCAGAAGGCTCCCTATTTTTATTTTCTTTTGCTTCGGACCTTTGAGGTTCTTTAAAACTGAGTGGTCCTTAATCACCCAGTGAGATTCTGTGCTAAGGGTGGACAAGACCTCGAGTGTCTCTACTCCCCAATCCTAGTACCATGTCTTCATCACATGATTGTCACTAGGCAATTAGCAAACAATATGGATACTTCCAACTTTTGAGAGAGGATCTGGTAGGAAAATATAAAAATGTGTTTTACCAACAAGTCTATACTGATGCCAAATTTTCATTACAAAAATTCTTCGGAGTCAAAGTGGCCTCTAAAGTCAATAACAAGGTACCAGATATAAGCTGGAAAATAATGATGAAAATATTTAAAATTATACCATGTTTTTTCTTCTTCCATTCTTGAAAGTTACTTGGGCACATGTGTTAGAATCAATCTATGTGAAGACCCTCAGTACCAATGAAACTATCGATCTGAGAGTAATTCACATAGCAAAATACTAAGACCAGTGTTTTTTTCACACAAGACCAGCTGCTTTGTATGGGTGACTCACTTCTGTTACCACACATCTGTAGACAATTCCTACATATTTGCTACATTGCAAAGGCTAGGTGATGAAATGAAATTTTATAAATAAATGGCATCTGAGTCTTTTCTTACCAAATGAAGTTACATGAAATTGAATCATTGACACCTTCTACATATAAAAGAGGTATATTTAATGGTAAATATTGTCAGGAAACAACAACAATAATAGATACCTTATATAAATTCATTTGGGATCCAAATTTATTCTGCCCAAGAAAAAGTTTGTCTTCATCTGCTAAAAAGCCACCTTTCTTACGTGCTCTCCGAATTTGATTTCCCTAATCATCTATATTCTGTACTTTTAAAAAATACTTTTAAATAATTAAAGTTTTGGGATGCAATGAATGTTTGCTATTTCAGTTATTTTTCAAGTGACTTATGAAGAGCTTTGCTGTGAAAAGTTATATTATAGCTGACCTTTGAACAGAGAAGTATTATGGTTTGTTTTCTTATTCAGGTACCCCTTGTCCCGTCCCATCCCATCCTTTGAACGGTACTTAAAAATCAGATAAGGTCTACTATAACAACGTGAGTGCATTATGGAAGAGGCAATTTATTTGATTTATTGATACAAGGGGAAAAGATATATAACGTACTTTAGAAATGTGTTACTTTACCCTGAAACTGAATGAAAAAAAAATATTATAATCTTGTCACCAAGGTCACCTTACAAAGATTTCTAATTTTTTTTCTATATAGAAAAACATGTCTTATGGCTGATCCCTGACCTGCAATTATCAAGGATTTTAAAAAAAAGATAATCTATGATTAAATAAGGAAGGCAATGTTTTCAGGGTATGTATCCAACAGTAATTTTTACTAAAATTTTGTAAACATAAACTATATCAGAGCTGATTTTATATATTCATATTTTATCAACACATGCTTCCATATGGTTACATGCAAACTTTTACATGAAGAAATCTTATGGTGACATCATTTAAGTGAGTAGGCCCAGGATTCGGGGCGGGGGACTTCAAGATTTTTGTTACCCTAAAATAATAGAAAGGCATAACTTTGTTTCTTGGCGTCTGCCTATAAAATTTGGCAACAGGATTTCCAGGGCCTACAAAAGACATGACTTAGAAGCCATGTTGCTTCCTTCTAGCATATAGACTCTAGTTTAGGAGTACATGACTCAAAAACCTCAGCTGTGGATTAATCTAAAGTGATTTTCATGCCTTATGTAGATAATTTGAGTCCACATTGAGTCTTTCAAATTGATTTTACCAGATGTTTACCACAGAAAAAATATCATGGGACAGTTTTCTAAAAGTAGTATGAAGCATATACATTATTAGAAGATTCAAGAAAAATTCTTGTACTGCTAGGGTAAGAAGTCTTGCAATAGCAACCTGACTGACCAGCACCTTAATATCCTATGAAAATGTTTACCTTTGTGTCCAGTTAAAATGCAGCATCATTCTTACAGCTGTTTGGAGCTCATTTATCAAATGGTTAGGAACTATGCTTTTATCCATAAAGTGATGTTTTGTTGAACATGTGCATAAGATTTTTATATGCATTGTAATAAATAAAATTAAGGGAACAGGAAGAACGAATAAAGAGTTTTGATATAGAATTGTTAGGAAATCCACTCATACTGCATATTCAGTTACCTCTTTACAAAGCCACCTATTTGTGAAAGAAATTTGAAAAACAAATTCTTGTTAACAATCAGTTTATCCTATAGGATTTCATTATAAAACAATTTCACAAGCCTGCAAAAATGGATCAAATAATGTGGGGGAAAAAAGAACTTTACTAAGAACTCTGCCAAGAATATTGTAATAGTTGAATCTTCTTGTATCCATATCCCAATTTTCTTATGAGATGCTTAGAGCAGCACCATATTCTTATAGTTCTACAAGGGAGGCAAGGCTCCAAAAAAAAAGACTATTTCAAGTCTGTCTGACAACTTCATATCAATTAAAATTCTGAATTTTCCTTCCCTTCCTAGAAATTCAAGACTATAGGTACCATTCCTGTTGCGGTTTGTGGACTAATTGTGGATAATTTGACATGATGTGGATTTACATTACAAATCAACTTACAAATGAACAATCTTTATAAGGAAATATCATAGTTATTTTTCAAGAACCAAGCAAAAGTGACCCAATGAGATATGATATTAACCCATTGGTTAAAGTGAACATCAATTTGCTGTGGTGTATATGATTTTTGCTGGAAGTCACATTTTAGCTGTTTGCTTTTCTATTCCAATTATGATGAAAACTGATCCCACCAAGTTGGAGCTTCATTTCTAAAGCTAAAGGAGAGTGTTGGCTGGGGAGGACAGCTTTTTGACATGAAAGCAGGGGAGGACAGGCTCCCCTTTTCTGCACTCCTATTCTAATGAGAATCATCCCAGTGTAATTGATCATTTTAAAAAAAGGAATGCAACCACAAGCAATACATTGTGTATTCTACATAGTACAAATTTAGAAATCATTATCTATCCTTGTTGACTATACCAATTATCATCATAATTCCTCACTGTTTTGGATAACAGCACTTATAGACATGAAGGTAAAAGTAGAGGCTTCTTCTGTCTAATTGTGTCCAACAGGGATCATCTCTATTTCCTATCTCTATTTTCCCAGCATTGTCCAAATACATTTTCTGTGGTCATATGGCTGGCATGACTATACACTGACGCACATGCAACAGTTACCTTTCCACCAAAGTGATACCTATTTATCTATTTGCATTTTCATACTTTTAAATTGCTAGGTTGGCAGGAGCTGGAGCAAGAACGGGTTACTCATGATGTGGTACTTGGGTCACAACTGCCATCCTTTCAATTGACAAACCCTGTGTTTTAACTGCTAGGCTAATGTGTCCCCTATTATAGACATAGGCATCAAATAACCTAACTTCTCTAGAGAAACATACTCCAGCAAGTGCTTTCTCTTCTTTGATTGTACAATTGAGACCCCCTCATTGTATAAATCTACAATGGGGCATCTCTTTAGTGCAGATTTGATTTGTCTGGAACAAAAACAAAATCACCACCAAAGAACAAAAGCAGAGCCATAACACCACCTACTAAGGCTTAGATTAGGGTTCACAAAAATATAGTGTTACTGCATTGGAAAAACCCTAAGGAAATGTTGACTATGCTTGGGAATTATTAGAATTACTGCTTAAAAGGAGAGGAGATATTTTATGATAACATGAATTGGCTTGACATGATGGTGCTTGTAAAATGTTTGCAGCTTAATTCACAGAAAAATCCCTTTGTCTCACAATGGCTTTAGCAAAGTAACTATGTGGATAAAAATTAATTCTGTGAAAAACTAGAGTAACCAAAACTATTTACACAACATCTTGACTAGAAATATCTTCAATCTTTCTTCACAAAGTTGCTAACGTTTTTATTTTCCAGTCTAAAATTATTTGTGTTTATTTACCCAAAAGACCGAGCATACATACTTCTTAACATTTAACTAAGAGTCAGTGACATGTATTTCATAGAATTAAAATGACAAAGCAAACAAGTTTCAGGGAGGATAAGTGAGAAATTCTGTCCAATATAATGAGCTTGGTAAACAGAAATAATTAGCTCTCTATATTTGTAAAAAAAAAAAAACCAAGCAAGAATTCAGAACTGCTTCAGAAGTTTCATATTTTCACTTTTAAAGAAAGGATGATTTCAACCGGATAATCAATTTGACTTTTTAGAACAAAACTGATTTCAGTCCCCACTCTGGGTGTTTGGAGCCACCTTGGGGAACTTCTAAATGTCAGCTAGTTGCTGACATTTCCCGCCTCTTTGTGGCTCGCATCTGACATGCCATGGTAATAACAGGATAATGCTGGGCCAAGTGGGAAAAATCTCTAATCATGCCATAATATCCCATATTTTGAAGGGAGTAACACCATGAGATTAGAGGAGCAGCAGTATGGCTCAAAAAAAAAAAAAAAAAAAAAAAAAAAGATCTGGCCTACCTAGGCTTTTCAGAGGAGAAGTTAAAAATAAGTAGACTATAAAGAGAAAAGAAATGCAGCTGATAAGGATAAAGTAGGGGAAAACTACTATTTTCAAACGGTATGTTGATAAAAGACAAAACTTTTCTCTCCCACTCTTTATTTGAGGTACAGGAACAAACATGGCAACCTTGCCATGTCAATTTATGTGCAGTGCATTGTAGTGAAACAATAATAACCAAGTCTCTAATTTTTCTACATTGAGTCCCATTTGGCAAGAATTGATTCTGAAGACTATGCAAACTATGATGTCTTTATGCTGGAGTGGGCTCATTTAGTTAACCTATTTATTACAGATCCTTTTTTACGTCTTAGAAATGCAGTGAGATATTAAATGTATGCCAAATATATGTCTGCCCCGATTTCCTTTTAAATGTCACCTGCTGTGATTGCTTAATATCTCAGATTTAAATATGATCCTATTGATGGATTGGCAAGAAAATAAAATGCTGTGGCAGACATCTTTTAAAAAACTATATATCCCCATTTATCTCAAAATGAATGCTTAATTTCAGCTGATTACTAGAGATCTTAACCTTGGTTTATTTATTTATTAAATTTGTATGCTGCCCATTTCACTAAAAGGTGACTCTAGGCAGCTTAAAATCAATAAAGTTCCAAAAATAATACAAAATGTTGCAAATATTTACTGTAATTACGAAGTTCCCCTTTTTATTTGTGCAGAAACAAAACAAGGGGGAAAGGTCTGTGCCCAATTCATGTTTTCTATATGTGCATGAAAAAAATTATTCTGCAATTACTGCAGTCAAGCAAAATACAAAAAGTTGTCTTGGATAATTGAATTATTAGAGCGGCTGACCAGCAAGATTGCTACTCTTCCATTATCCTGAAATGGGATTGCTACTTTTCATTATCCTGAAATGGGAATAAATAATCTGGCAATCATTACCATATCTACATGGATAGGAATCTGAAGTTTATACTGTCCCAGAACTAAAATATATTAAAGATATTTTATGGTTATTATATGTACAGTAGTATCTTCAAGTATCTGCAAAACCCCCATGAGAATTTAAATTTCTCATTCTCCCATAAAGAATATAGCACTTTGATTTCTGGTGTAATTGGTTTCTTTGACATCACTTAATAATATAATTTTCCTCACAGTGCTGACCAAATTATAAATCCAAACTGGAAAGTAAAGCAGCTTGCACATGAATAAGTGATATACAGAATCTAGTGCAGCAACTTCCTTGGGAGTGTTTCTTCGTGCTTTTTTCTTCATGTTACTATAGAAAGAATTCATAAATGCTTCTAGGTTACATTCACCATTTTCCCAATACATTATATGACTGGGGATTGTGTGCAGTAGAGACAGTATTGCTATAAATTATGGACAAAGTCAGTCTTTCTTTTATTCTAAACTGTATTAGTCACCTTACTGCAGTAGCTCTCAAATGATGCATCTGAAAATGCTAACAATAGACATAAAACTTGGTAAAATAATGACTTCCAACAACCAATTCATAGCTGCTCAGTAAAACACCAATTCTGATACATAATTTACTTTAAATTAAAAAGCCAACGGGTGGAACAGAAAATAGAATGAACTAGGTATATTTTCCTTATGGTGACATTTAAAAACTGGTGTGTTACTACTAAGTAAATCTATGCATGAGTTCTGCTGCAGTTCATCTATACACTTGAGCAGGAATCTCCCTCTGGATACATTGTGAACCTAAGCAAGGACAGACATTAATGTAAATAACCATGTTCTAAATTGGGCCTGAAAATGAACCATAGACCCATGAAAATGATATAATAGGATCATAACACCTACCTACCTGTCATATTTTATACCAACTGAAGTTTCTGGATCATGACTTAACTTGAAGCTTTCTTCTTATTACTCTGATTGTAGAAGTAGCATCAAACCTCAATCAATGTCATCTAAGTTCATTTGTGTGTGTGTGTGTGAAGATACCATCTTCACAATGCAGATATCTCTTTCAGTTACTGAGGCCATATCTGAGGTCTATAATCCTTGTTTCATTCACTCTTCAACATTCCTGTGAGATTTCCCAATTCTATTTTTTGGAATAAATTGTGACCTGAAATCGTATCTCATTTACATACTCAAGAGACAAAACTCACATTTGTAAAGCAACTACAATTGTGTAGCATTAGAAAAAATGATTTTATACAAAGATGGAGAAATGGTTATAATGATGTATAATAAATCTGTAGTACTATTTATGTCTCTAAAAGAAGTTAAAAAGCTACTAATATATGAAAAGAACAATCTTATTCAGAACCTATTATGCTTGTTAAAATGTAGACAGTCAGAATAAACTGTAAAGCTAATCAGTGGTTAGTATAGTGTATAATTTTCTGAAAACCTTCATAATTAAAAACTGATGACTACCAAGAAACTGGATCACTGTCAAGCACTAATGGTTTAAGTATAAGAAATATTAGGACATTAGTGGGACATTAGTAACATAATTGTTAGACCTTCTTCATATTATTCAGTGGGTTTATAGTAACAATAAATATTGCATGTTTTTCCAATAAATGCATTTTATATACTCAAAAAAATATTAGAACAACTTTGATTAGGTGCCATCAAATCAGTGTCAACTCTTAATCACATAGCTGGATTAGACTTTCTCTAGGACAACTTTAGCTAGTATAGCACAAGAACCATGGGGATGCAGTGGTTTGAATGTAGCATTGCAGGCTACTTCTGCTGACTGCCAGCTGTCAGCAGTTCGGGAATTTGAGTCATATCAGCTCAAGGTTGACTTCTTATGAGGAAAAAGTTCAAAAATTATAATTTAATTATGAGAAGATTTACAAATATTCTTTTGTATTGAATTGCTGTTACATTGTCAGAAACATGTATAGCTGAATGTTTTGAAGTTTCCCAGCTAATCTCTAGTTATTAAAGCTTGAACTACTGTATTTCACCACAATAAGGACTATCCCAAAAATAAGTCCTAGCTTGATTTTTAATATAAGCATTACCCCCAACATAAGCCCTAGTTAAGACCCTGCCCACTCCGTCCCACCGTCTGGTTGTACAAATTGGGGTGAGGAGGATGCATAAAAAATAAAGCTAGGGCAGGTGTGGGGAGTGGAGCTGCCCCACACCCGCTTACCTTAGGACCACTGTAACCACGCCCTAACACTGTCATACCACTGCTCGACTTCTTCTACTGGAGTGCTCCTCCCACTTTATAGTTGTAAAATCACATCAAAGGTCAGGGCATCGGAGGCCTGGCTGCAGTGGTCCTAAGGTAAACGGGTAAGACATCCCCTGAAAATAGGACCTGGTGCTTATTTTGGGGCCCCAAAATAAAAGACCAGGTCTTATTTTTGGGGAAACACGGTAGAAAGAGGTAGGAAATAATAAAGGCAGGACTTAAAAAAATAAATAAAACTGAAGAGTTTGTTATCAGTCTCAAAGCAGACATGCTAAGGGGTGTTTTTTTTTTTTACCCATTTAATTGTTGCCAGACCTTTGGTGTAATTTTACAACTATAAAGTGGGGGAAGCACTCAAGTAGGAGAATTCAGATAAGAATTTAATAAATTAACTTTTCCCAGATGCATAATAGGTTTAAAAATTACTGAACTTATCCTATGTTAAAACTGATGATAAAGTATTGAATCATCACCATAATTATCACCCTCAATTGTGATAATTTTCCAATGGCCCTGATATGGTTCAAGAGATAACATGGAATACAGCCTATTGGGCTCAACATGGTTCTCTATGATCTAAATTAAAAGTATAAGCATATTATGTAATATGTAGTTTTTAAAAGTGTCATGCTGCTATATAATCCTAGACAACAATACAGTGTCCTAATGAATTACAAATCCCACCCTATTTCTCTTTTCCAAGAATTAGCCAATCAGATTGTTGATAGAAAAGACATCTGAATAATTCACTGCTGCAACTAGGTATAGCCTTTTCTTTCCAATATTGTAATTTTCTCTGCAATACTCTACAAAGAATGTATTCATAATTTTGGCATGCTGACAGATTCCACAAGCTAGAGAATTTGTTTCGAAGAACCCTTGCATTCTTGTTGAGGCATGTTGGCAATAATTGCCAAGGAATGTTGGCAATCCTATTCATTTTACACAAAATACGGTAATAGTAACAGAACTTCAACCATAACAGTTAATGTTTCAGGTCTCAAAATAGAACTCTAGCAGTTAAACTATCAGAATTATATTGGATTGAGGTCTTCTAACATAAAAGGAAGAACTGCACCACTTCTCTGACATCTGAGTATTACAGTTGTGCAGCATTTTGGATTACATTCCAGAAAGCTGCTTTGGATTAGTGCATAGGTGCACTTTTGGAGTGGGCAAACTCTGTATTGGTCTGCAGCTTTTTAAAGAAGCCACTCCTTTTCCTAAGATCACACAGTGGCTATAAAAGGTAGCTGCATGATCCTGGAAAAAAAGTTCAACTGCTTTAAAGAGCTGCAGGTATGACATTCATCATCTATTTTTTTTTTTTTTTTTGGAATTTAACCCAAAGTACTTCAGAGCCTTAGTAATTATAACCTGATTAACTGAGCTGTGGTTTATGACCCAAAATAGTATGTGGACAACTGAAATCAACTTGCTGGTTGATTTGAATACTTGGATCATTTAAAGCAGGGGTGTCAAACTGGCGGCCTGTGGGCAGGATGGGTCATGTGCAGGTCACACCCACCCCAGCTCTGCGAAGGGGAAAAACATCACAATACATAACATGACAGCAGCAATGTGATGCTGTGAGTTTGACACCCCTGATTTAAAGGCAAATAATAATTTGTAATACAAATTGATTTCAGTTCTCGAGTGTAGCCCTTGAGAAAAAACAAGGATAACAGCAACAGTGAAACATATATATAATATTGATGCTTAAATACTGATATTTTGTGCAAGGTGACTGACATAACTATTTCTTATTTACTTTATTCCTTATAATAGCTTAATGAACTAGGAGATTAGTTGAGAGAATGACTGCTCAAGCTCATCCAATTGGCTTAGTAGCTGAAGGGGAAGCATCTATGTTATAATATCAGTAAAAAATAACTAATTGTTAATTGCTAATTTTCCAGTTGTAATAAAAACATGTTAATTAAAAATAATTAAAATAAATGATTTTACACTGTTATGTAAATATGAATGCTAAATCTGGAATTTTGTTTTTAGCTTCTTTTTGACAGATATGTTTGAAAATCTATGAGTCAGTAAGACTCGTGCAAAACCTAGAAACCAATTAAGTGCAAAACACCAAAGTTGTGGAAGGTGCACTGAAACCAAGGAAAAAAATGGCTCTTCCTTTTCCCCCCCTGCCTGCCACTGAGTTCTATAATTACATCTTCAAATGCATTCTATATGATATATGTATCTGTGCAATGTTCATGTGACCCAACTGTTGATTAATAAAAGTTCACTGAGTTTTCTTCACTATGTGAGGTAGAGATTAAACAGATTATTTTAAAAATGGCAAGCGGCAAAACACCAGTTATAAACCATTTATAGTCTTTTGGTGCCAAATATTGTCATTCATATATATATATATATATATATATATAGATAGATAGATAGATAGATAGATAGATAGATAGATAGATAGATAGATAGGGAGGGAGGGAGGGAGGGAGGGAGGGATAGATGATAGATAGATAGATAGATAGATAGATAGATAGATAGATAGATAGATAGATAGATAGATAGATAGATAGATAGATAGATAGATAGAGGAATTTTATTACCGGCTTTTGATTAGGCTTATATTACAGTTATGCCAAAAGCAGTTAAATATCACCCTCAGTGTGCCAATTATTGTCCAATCTCATTGATTAATGGTGATACAAAGATTTTAACAGCACTGTTAGCCATGAAAGCTGTCTGGGTGACCTTGCGCCAGGCATTCTCTCTCAGCCCAACCCACCTCACAGTGTTGTTGTTATGGAGAAAACAGGAGGAGGAAGGTGTGTTGTATACATTTGTTGCCTTGAGTTATTTGTAAAAAAGTAGAGGTGGGATACAAATATTGGTAAATAAATTTGCCTGAGGGAATTAATAAGTCAGGCAAAGACTTTTTGGATGTAAGATTTTATCACAAAAAAGGAGGGACTGAAGAAAATCCCTAATATAAATATAAATAGCAATTGAAATAAATATAAAATAAAATTGACAGATTTTCAAATATATGCTTTTTAATAATGTATATATGCCTTTTTTTCAAACTCTTACAAGATCTTTAAATAATAACCAGTTTTCTCCAGCAAGTTCTCAAGTATCTTTCATCATTAGAACTTTCAGCCAATTAGTATACCAACCCTTTTTTAAAAAAACCATTGTACATTATATATATGTACAACGTATATATAATGCACGCACTATATATGCGCGCGCGCGCGCGCACACACACACACACACACACATATATATATATATATATATATATATATGCACGCACACACACACATACACGTGTGTGTGTGTCTCTCCAATTTATATTATAATATTATGTTACATTAATTAATTAAAGGATAATGCAAGAAATACAGTTCCTGAGAATGGAAATGCAATGTTTGTTTTATGTTTCCTATTACATGTTCAGCTTGAACAAATAATCATTTGTTCTATGGCAACATTAAATCAAACTATATAATATTCCTCTATATTGATTATTTCTACCAAAATGTCAATTCTTCCACAGCAGAAGCAATAATGCTATTATGTTACAACCATAATCTTGTTCCTTTCCTCTATAAGATAAATTTTAAATCCCTACGACCAATTCGCTCGCACAGAGAGGGACTTCTCCAGGTGCCGTCTACCAAACAATGTCGGGGGGCGACGCCTAGGAGCAGAGCCTTCTCTGTGTCGGGCCCAGCCCTGTGGAATGACCTCCCCCCTGATATCAGGACTACCTCTGACCTCCGCTCCTTCCGTGCAAAGCTAAAGACCCACCTCTTCCAATTAGCTGGCCTGGCTCAACCATAGTTTTACCTTATCGCTCCTGACGGGTTTTTTAAAGTCTAATTTAATTGAGGGTGTTTTAAAATTCTCTATTTTAAATTCTATTTTATATATTTGATACCTCCTCCATGTATATGTATATGTATATGTGTACGTGCGTTGTATGTGTTCATTTTTATCTGTATATGTATTCTTCATTTGTATATTTTATGTGTTTTTATTGTACGCCGCCCCGAGTCCTTCGGGAGAGGGTGCGGCTAACAAATAAAATATTATTATTATTATTATTATTATTATTATTATTATTATTATTATTATTATTATTATTATTATTATTATTATTATTATTATTATTATTATTATTATTATTATTATTAAAATTATATAAAATCATAAAGAGTTGATTGAAGAGATACCTTGGACAATGAAATCCTTTAAATCAAGTCTTAATGTAACAAAGCACTGTAAATGCTGCTTTTTGAAGTGCACAAGACTTTACATGAATCAACTGAAGATTCAATATATGCTATATGATGAAAAAAGAACTTAAGAAAAAATATTTGATCACTGGCAATACAGGACAGCCAAATCACACAAAACTCTTTTAACCAAAGCTTTCAGAAGAAGATACTCCAATCGCCAAAATAGCAGCTGTCAATAAACCAAGAAGTTGAACATTGGGCACTATCTAATAAAATGAAATTCAATGGTGAAAAGAGTAAGGTTCTACATTTAGGCAACAAAAACGAAATGCACAGGTACAGTATAGGTGGTACCTTCCTCAATAGTAGTAACTGTGAGAGGGATCTTGGAGTCCTAGTGGACAACCATTTAAATATGAGCCAGCAGTGTGCAGCATCTGCCAAAAAAGCCAACACAGTTCTAGGCTGCATCAACAGAGGGATAGAATCAAGATCATGTGAAGTGTTAATACCACTTTATAATGCCTTGGTAAGGCCACACTTGGAATACTGCATTCAGTTTTGGTCGCCACGATGTAGAAACGATGTGGAGACTCGAGAAAGAGTGCAGAGAAGAGCAACTAAGATGATTAGGGGACTGGAGACTAAAACAGATGAAGAACGGTTGCAGGAACTGGGTATGTCTAGTTTAATGAAAAGAAGACTAGGAGAGACATGATAACAGTGTTCCAATATCTCAGGGGTTGCCACAAAGCAGAGGAAGTCAAACTATTCTCCAAGGCACCTGAGGGTAGAACAAGAAGCAATGGGTGGAAACTAATCAAGGAGAGAAGCAACTTAGAACTGAGAAGAAATTTCCTAAACAGTTAGAACAATTAATCAGTGGAACAGCTTGCCTCCAGAAGTTGTGAATGCCCCAACACTGGAAGTCTTTAAGATGTTGGATAGCCATTTGTCTGGAACGGTATAGGGTTTCCTGCCTAGGCAGGGGGTTGGCCTAGAAGACCTCCAAGGTCCCTTCCAACTCTGCTATTGTATTGCATTGTAAGTAAAGTTTATACTTTAAACTGAAATAAAGATTGATTATGTAAAAAAGAAACAATGCCAAAAAGTTATTAGAACTTTAATTCCATTAGTCTGGGTGTTATATCATGCGTTACAAATTTTATTTCACAGTGCCTTTAGCCTGTGCAGTTTTGGTTCATGATTTTATGGCTTTCTAACTTACACTGCAGGGAATCAGTTTGATGTAGGAGTTAAAGATAAGTAGTTCAGGGACCACGAGTTCTAGTCCTGCCTTTTCTATGAAAGCCAACTGGATGATTCACAGAAGAAGGCAATGGCAAACTACTTCCAAAACAATTCACAAGATATGCACATGACTTGAGTATGTTGACAGCATCAAAATAATACTTGTTCCCTGAAGTCCAAATCTGATTTACATCAAAATATAACAACAAAAATTTAAAGAGAAAGTATATCAACATCTCATAGAATATTCTGTATTTTAAAGCACTTTTAATATTGTATGTAAATATTTCTACCTCTATTTTACCAGATTCATGGCTGTGTTTGAAAGCTCTTGTGAAAAATGTGAAGAAATGCATAAGCAGCAGAGTAGTTATTTTAAACAAATTCTCCTTATCAGATTTTAACTTCTTGGTATACTTGAATTTGTACCAACTATTCAATGCTTTAGACTTTGAGGGTCTCCCATGGTTGTGAGGCTACTTTGCTTATGGTCTTAGATAATATTGTTTTCAAGGTTTTATTTATGTGTAATTAAAATTATTATTGTAAATTGTTTATACGTTTCAATGTATTATCTCCACTCTGATTCATTTAACAATGAAATAGCAGAATAAAATGAATAAGTTTTAAATATATATTTTTTCAGAAAATGTACAGAAAATGCAATTCTATAGAGCTTGGAAGTTAAATTACACTAGGTTTCATAGGACTTGTTTTCATCATGAACACAGAATTGGAGTACAGAGCAAATTTCCACTATGAGACAATCAGAACAATTTACAGTTACAATATTTAATCAGTGAATTACTTGCTTCCAGAACTTGTGAATGCTCCAACACTGAAGGTTTTTTTAAAAAAAGATTGGACAACCATTTGTCTGAAATGGTACAGGGTTTCCTGCTTCAGCAAGGGGTTGGAGTAGAAGACTTCCAAGTCCCTTCAAATTCTATTATTCTGTTAACTTTTTTGTGATCTCCTTTTAGCCTTTCAATTTAGCCATTTATACTACAGTGCTGGTAGAAATGTATGTTTCAATTATCATAACCCGAAACAACAAAATTCATTTCCTAATATTTTGTTAAGAAAAACTAGATTTTCCCCATGCTCAGGTAATCATTCTGTATTATGTTCTGCATACTCTGGACAGCCACAGGATGTATTATGTGGGCATAAAATTGAAGAGTTCCATTACACACAGACTTCGTATTTATATGTAGGGATGGATTTGAAGTTTTCTCAGAAACTTCAGTCTGCTCGTCTAAAATGTCAACTGCAGCTCATTTCAAAATGCAGTTTTGCTCCTGTGCTTTACTTCCTCTGCTATTTTAATTTTTGCTAGGTTTAATTATTTTGGTTCATTTAAAAATAATTATAATATTAACTATTCTGGAAAGTACCACTTTCAGGGTTTTTTTTAAATGAACAACTCACAGGAATGTAAATGTTGGTAAACAATATGAAGCCACCATTATCTGTGTCCATGATTCCTATTAATCCAGCAAACACCGACAACAATTTATTATCTTGTTTAGAAGAAAGGTTACAAAAAATAATAATTTACAGAGTATTCCAATTTGGACACTGCCTACACCTCTTCAGAGTGAGGCAATTTTAAAAACTACAAATGAACATAGAAAATCATTTCCAAACATTTTCTGTTAACTGAACAAAGATCCCAAGCTGAGTCCACACTGAATTTTATCCTTGCTAATAAGCATACTTAGGGCTAAACCTTGAATTAGACAGTGGAATTAACATTGAAAGCAGGAATGGTCAGATATCATTAAGCCAAAAACGTAAGACTTTTGCTAATATAACCAATTGATACAATGGAAGAGAATATTTGCAACTCAGGTTTGGGTTCTTGGTGCTCTCTGAGATTGGTTGCTTTCTTGCAGACATTTAATTAACAAATTAGGTAACAACATGTTTAATCACCATATTCTTTGTAAATAACATTATTTAAAATGGTCGCCACTGTCTTTACTCAATTCATTATGGCCTTCAGCTAGCAAATTGGTATTTACTATATAATTATTCCTAACTACTGTAATTGCTCCACAAACATAGAGCACATACAAGTTATCAATTAATTTGTCAAATTCTAAAAACAAACAATTAAAATTTCTGGAACTGGAGGCTTTTTCACTCCATCTTTCTATAACTAAAAGATTCCTTATACAGGTAGAAAATATTCAAACGTCAAAGCACTGGAATAGTGTTTGATCAGTTTATAGTGAGTCATTACCATGCTTTGCTTGGCTCACTTCTGTAACACAGGGTCCTTTAATTTTCCTTCATTTTTCATATTATTTCAATTTTTTTGAGCTGTAGCTGAATCCTTATAAATACAAAAGCATTAAAAGCAATAGAAAACAGATCAACTTCTAAAGCACCACAAGTTTTTCATTTGTGCAGCTACATACCATCCTACTCTCATTAGAATTGCCCAGAAAAAGCAGAGAATGTCAGCCCTTTCAAACTATTACATAACTTCCCCATCCCCCCCAAAAAGGGGGGGGGGATTTTTTTGCTTTTTTTATAGAGATACTAGTGGCAATGAAAGAAAAAATGGAATGGTGTGACAGTTTATGAGCATTTGTATCTCAAAATCTGACTTCAAAAGCACATGGCACTTCATTCAGCAGAGTTGGAGAGTAAAACTACATTCTGCCCTATAATTAATTGCTTCAATTTTTTTAATTGAAGTCCATTTTGAAAAAATAATTTAAGAAGCAGACGATACAAATGTAGCAACACAAAGTGATGGTTTGGGTTCTTTAATAAAATGAACTGGTATCACCAAGATTGCAGCATTACAAACTTCAGCTGCAAATTAGGATTATCTTAAATTGTTTATGAGGACTAGGCAGGAAACAGAAGGGCAAAGAAAGGAGACATGAAGACATGGAAGGCAACCCAACTATTCAAAAATAGTGCATTAGTAACTCAAACTATACTGTAATTAAGGTGACCAACTTTTTTACAATGAAAAGGAGGACAAATAAATTGGAAAAAATATATCGTAAATAAAAGAAATATTTTATTCATTGCAACAATAATAGACTAAAATATGATATATGCATAATAAAAACATTTGCAACATTTTATATTGTAATTATGCTTACATGCCTGTTAATTATTATTTAAATGAGTACTTTTCCATTGAATTAATATTTTTTGTCAATGTATCATCTTCTAACAATATATTGGAAATATCTGAACAAGAAATATCCTTCATATTGAATTTTACGGCAAGTGCTGCAGCTAGAGTATCAACATTCAATCTCGATTTCTCACTTGTCCAAAAATCATTGGCAATTCAAAAAAACTCTTTCAACTGCTGCATTAGTTCCAGGGCAGCACAACGTAAATTGAACAAGTATAAATAAATGTTCACATGGAATATGTTCATTTTTGAAATGGCTGAAAATATCCACCCATCTTTTATCAATTTCAACATGTTGATTTTCCCATTGTATTAATTTTTCAGAATTTAAATATACATTCAGTCTTCTAATTTCTTCAAAGAGACAATTATCGTCTATTTTAATGTCTAGCATTTCTTTAGATAAAAATTCAACACAAGATTCAATATCTGTTCAATATACTTGCGATGAAGTAAAAAAAACACCATTAAAAACTGTTTAATAAAATACGTCACATAACACACAACAGATTAGCCTTCAAATATCAAAAAGGAGGACATGTAGGAGGACACTTTTCGAGGGAGGACAGAACTTACAAAAGAAGGACTGTCCTCCCTAAAGGAGGACGGTTGGTCACCTTACTGTAATCTCAAAACATCAATCACTTTCATTTCCCTGTGTTCTTTTCTGGCTTCCAATCTTTTCACCAAATGTGGTCAATTACTATCCAGCATTACAGTGAAACGAAGGCAGCACATAATATCGGGTGTGAGCTAAACACTCAGGCTGGATAGAAACTAGTGGTGAAGAATGTCACCAGGTATGCAGACAATTAGAACCTGCTGATACTGTTAAAATTATTACACTGGCTCCAGTAATTGCTGTTTTAACTCAGGGGAATTGAAACGACATGAATTATATTAATTTTAGAAAGAAAACCATAACAAATCTAAGTATAGTTCTATAAGGCCAGATTTACATTTTTACTACAGCTAAGGGAAATGGATTTTTTTTTGCATTAAAAAAAGCTACTCTGGAATATAGAACTACTCTGGACTGATTCCATGTATTCTGGTATTTGGCAACATATTTATTGATTTATGCCTAATTTGTTTTTCTGTTTTCTAAAACACAATGAAAGAAATACTGAGGCCAATATTCGTTAACACATGTCTGAAGCTTTTTTAGGTTGAGGTCTATAGATACAAAAAGAAGGAATATAACAATATTTATCCTCTTCATGAATACCATGGATATAAGAATCAGAAATAGAACATGAAAATGATTTGGAAAATGCAAACAGTTACATGGAACAAAAAAACGGACCATTAAAGAACCAACAAGCAGCAATATTTCATGTGGCCATTTTAAACTGATATACAATAATATTCATTATTGAGTATTTGAGCTCAAAACAAATATAAAATGAAATATGTCAAGATTAGAAACAAAAATCTTCCCTTAAAAATTATCTCAAACTATCTTGTTTGTTTTGCAGGGTGCAATAACATATTTTCTCAAAATGGATTTCAATTAAAAAAGAAGTTGTTGAATTGTAGCAATTAATTCTAGGGCAGAATGTAATATTTAAGAGTTTTATCTCATTCATAGGGCAAACAAAGGCACCTTCTTCTGAATTTTATGTAAATATACATTTTTATGAAAGATTTATTTATTTAAATGATTTAGCAATGCACTTTTCTGTTCATCCTAATTATACAAAAATAACTAAATAGCCAGGCTGAGGTTATCACTAATTACGTTAACCCGAGTTCTTTAACAAAATTCACCAAAGATTTGGGGACAGCCCAGTATAACATAGGAAGAGGGTGCATACAGAACATAAGGAATGGTAATTGTGGCCTTTTACAAAATAAGGCTCTATTAAAATAAAACTGGTAATGTGGTGCTTTTAACCTTCAGATCGTGTTCGCGTTCATGGTGTTCATGATCACCATATTGCCTACCTATCAATTATAAAAGTTTACTCACATAAAAATATCAGATGCATCTTTGAAAGAATTGTCTGCCTTTGAAAGAAAAACTTATTTTCTGAACTTCAAATGTACACAGTGAAAATGCAACAACTCTTAATTTCCTTCTTTGACAGGTCTTGTACACTTATGCATAAGGATGGCCAACATTTGTTTAAATAAAAAGCTGCCCCACTAATATACACACTAGAAGGAGAGCTGTTAAAAAGCAGTGCAGATTACCTGTATTCTCCAATTTTACAGCCTTTCAACCCCCAATCATTTTACTCTCTTCTCCCAGATAGATTTATTACCGATCTGTGTAGATCAGAACTACTAATAATGGATTGAAGCAACCTGCTAAAAGCTTCAAGTTTCACAGATGATAGCACAGACCTACATTTGCAAATAATGAAAGCTGTGATACTTAACCTGGCCCTAAAGTTAGCAGTTGTTTGTTTAATAAAAAGCATAGTTAGGAAAGGGACCTGATAAGAGAAGGTCCAGATGCAAGATTTTTTTTTATAGTCAACAGCCTACTCTTTTCCATTCTTGCAATCCTTTAACTGTACCTCTTCCAATAACAACCAATATTTCACTGTATGCAAACTCTAGGCATGAAATTTCTATATCCCCTATATCAGGGGTGTCAAACTCATGTCATCATGGCGGTGTCATGTGACATATTGGGACTTTTCCCCCCTTTGCTAAACCGGGTGTGGCCATGGCCAGCCCGTGACGCATCTGGCCCGCAGGCTGCGAGTTTGAAAGCCCTGCCCTATATTCTCTATGATTATTTCTCATTCCTTTTAAAGATATCCATGTAGCTGATATTATGTCTAAAGAGAGTGAATTATATAAATGAATTGTGTGTTATATGAAAGACTTCATGTCTACTATTTTTATGTAGGAGTTGAATATCAGAGACTCTGAGAAAAGGGATAGTTCCAACCCTAAAAACTTTGTGATTATAATTCATATTTTTGCCCTACTGTCACTTTCGGGAATGCAGTCTGCTCATTTGCTTTTGAAAGCGCCAAGATTGGCTCATTTACAATGGTAAAATGCTATTTGGCATGGGCGTATTTGCTAGTCACAGTACTTTAAAACTTAAAACCAATATTATCAGAAGCAAATGGGATAACTGGTAATTTGAAAATTGGTTTCAGAAACCAGTTCCTTAGCAGTGTCACTTTCAAACTGTCCCTAGTTTTTCACAAGTTAAACATTCTGGGATTCTAGAAGAACTGTGGTTTATTTTTTATTTATTTATTGGATTCATACCCTATCTTATTATCATCATTGAAAAATTATCATTTGTTTCACTTTAAAATCTGCGCTAATGTCTCAAATGTAACATTTGCATTACTGCAGCAAGCTGTGAAAACTAGATGTTATTAATTTTGCTACAAAGAGGTAAACATTCTTCTGCTCTTCTAAAAATGCCATAAAGCTCCCATAAATTTTTGCAGTTGAATGAAATTTGTTAATATTGTGTTTCCTCCTACAGTGCTGGAAAAAACTCCAAGTCAACACTGTTCCATAACAGAAAAGGAAGACAGGCACAATTCCAAAGAGTCTCTGGAAGCAGAACAAAGACTGACAACTGGAAAGCCTGGGTTACTTCTGCAATACTTGGAATTGGAAAAGGCAGAGACGGATTTTTTCAAAGCCCTTTCTGTGAAGCCCCAAACTTTTGAATGTGGAATCTTCCATAAAGAAACCCAGCCTTATGAAATGGATTCCTGGGATCTCATTTTTAGACTGTATTCTGAAACCAACAAAATCTCCAAAAGAGCTTTCAAAATTGTTCCATACTCATTAAACTTTGCCTCCCTCTCCAAATTATTTTTAGCTCATTTGACTTGGATATAGATTAAGTGCTGCTGAACAAGATAAACTAGAATTTAATTGAAAGTAAAAAAACCCATTTTAAAGCACAATCAAAGATACAAGTAAAACCACAATCCAATAACAATCTTTTACGTCTTATGTTCAATCATATCTGATTCTCAGAAACTGCTTGTTCCTGTAGTTTTCCTGGCACGGTTTGCCATTGTTTCCTTCCCAGGGCTGAGAGAAAGGGACTGGCTCAAGGTCCCCAACTGCCTCTGTGCCTAAGGCCAGACTAGAACTCACTCTCTCCTGATTTCTAGTCTGATGCCTTAGCCACTATAACAAAATGGCTAGATAAGTACAAAAACCTGCCAGGTGCAAGACTTCTAATGTGTAATTTTGATGTTTGTCATGTATGGTTTTTTTTAGTGTGCTGAGGCATGAAAAGCCAAGAGAAATAGCAGTGAGCAAAGCCAGTTACGGGAAAATGAGTTCTTTGTTTCATAAAAATGTTATGTATTATAAAGTGCTTAGACTCAACCTTTTCATAGTTGCCCAACTGGCCAAACTTTTGAAGACATTTTTTTTTGGTGTGGACTGTTTCATAAAATGCTGTATTTTCAAATACTATTTTCAGCTGAAAAAGTTGAATAATAATTTTAGAAAACGAAGAACGTTAACATAAAATGAAGTTCTCAACCAAATCAATCTGGAAATAGTTTGGGGTTTTTTCAGTGGTATGTTCTCCTTCCACCAGCTTCACAGTTCATGTTCAAAGATTATATGAGTTATAATCAATATGCTGACAATAGCCAGCTACAGATCCCTACCTTTCCATGGACCAAGGACATTGGCAAACTCCTGTCTCTGCCCCTGCAGTTGGGGAGGGCATGGATCAAAACAAGCTCAGAATAATTCTGTGTAAGACGGAGCTACTATTTATTGATCCATCAATCTAGCTCAATTCCATTTCCAGTGTTGAACCTGGATAGGGTCATAATCACCTTAGAGGAGACTAAGTCCCTTGCGGAGAGGGAGCGGCTAACAAATTAAAATTTAGAGAAGGTTTTGCTAGAACAGCAGCAGGAGGCCATAGCCAGGGAAGCCTTTTCAGTTTCACTGATGCTCCAATTGTCCTTACTGTCTGAAGGGAGAATGGTGGGGGCTTTTCCACAAGCCTCTTTGAGGCTGTCCTCACACTTTGGAATATCTTGCCTTCAAAGATGCAGAATAAGTCAAGTACTTGGCTTTCAAGAAGTCACCGATGACTTACTTTCCATAGGATGTTTGAATGCTGATGAGGAAGGGCTACCTTAGTTTTTGAACGGGACAGTTTTTATCTGTTTGATTTTGATTTGACGGTAAATAACCTTAAGCCTTAGAAAGTCTAAATGATATATAAATGATATATTATGATGATGTATATGATATCATACAAACTATTAGCCAACCTTGGAACAAAAGATCCTGAAACAGAAATAGAAGAGGACTGTTGCTGAAAAATATTACTAAGTTTTAACATCAAGATCTCTGGGACTAGAAGTACCAAATGGAATTGCCTGTTTGTTGCATTCTCTATGCATGACTGCAATTATCAGTAGAATCCAGAGGATTACATGGTAGACCCTACTGCCCTTAAATTGGTAAACTGTGAAAAGATGGACTGATTTCATAATTGACCAGAAATGCAAATTATTCTCTACTGATATTCATATAATTGGGCAAAAATGTTCAGGGGAAGATTCCTTTCTTCCAGCTCTAGATTCTAACAACTGAATTCAACTGCCATGATGTGAAAAATCTCAAATGTGAACTGCAGAGATAGACGTAACTATGCAATGAAACCTTTTAGCCAAAGATGATTGCTCACAACTGAACAGGATTTTAGATTCTCCCAATCGACCAGTTGCATGCAGAGTCTGATTGTTCAGGATTTGGGAATTATATATAATAGGTTCAAACCTAACCAAGACCAGATAAACCATCCCTACTCTAGGACAGATGCCGGCCTCCTCTGTTTGGTAGTCCAAACATGAAGCACAAGTAGATGAGCTATTTTACTGTAAAGCTACATTAACGGAATCTTGCAAGTCTGAAAGTACAAATCTCCCACTGTCTCCTTTACAACTTGAAAAGTTAGGGAGGATCCCTTTTAAACCTTCTTTCTGCATCTATCTTGCAGTTGTGGGCTAAGCTCTCTCTTATCTGACTGCTCCTTAGGCATTTCTTCATCCCACCTCCTAGGTTCTTTTTCACATACCACTACGACAGTGCTACCATAGACTACATAGTCTAGATTCCCCAAGCAATCCTGCAGACTCAGTTGGCGCCCATCTTTTGAGACACATGTCGGGCTATTTTATAGGGAACTATCACAGTGGTCACCCAAGGATAAACAATTGGCTGTTTCTTTGATGGACAAAATAAAATCTTGTTTTACCATTTTCATTAAGTCATAGCATTTACCATAGCTTGGTTTATGTATCTGACCAAGCCCTGCAATGGATAGCTTTTGGACCCTAGAAAGAATAGAAGAGCTGGAAGGGACATTAGTCCAGCCCCTGCTCAAGCAGGAAAACCTATACCATTTCAGATAAGTAATTGTCTAATCTCTCCTTAAAAACCTCCAGTGATGAAGCGCCCACAATTTCTGAAGGCAAGCCGTTCCACTGGTTAATTGTCCTCACTGTTAGGAAGTTTCTCCTTAATTTCAAGTTGCTTCTCTCTTTGATTAGTTTTCATCCATTGTTTCTTGTCCTGCACTCTGGTGCTTTATAGAATAATTTGACCCCCTCTTCTTTGTGGCAGCCTCTCAAATACTGGAGTACTGCTATCATGTCAAGAAAGACTCCTTTCTTACACCTATCACATAAGGATATAAGACTATAAAAAGTAGTGTCTATTTATAGCTTTCACATTAAAACTGGACAGGACTAGAATCAGAAGTTACCCTTTTTCCTATAGCTACATTGTACATAGGTTTGGCCCTGCCTATTAAAGCAAGTGGAAGTAGCAACTCAATGAAATATACTCTTCTTTGATATTGGAGGAAGTTATGTTTACTGAAATATATTGATAGAAGCCTGAACTAATAAATTTATAGCTTAACATTTCGGAAAGGTCAGCTTAATTATTAAGTTTTCATGAACATTTAAGTTAAATTGGTGGCTTTGTTTAAACAATTGTGTATTAGAAATAGAATATTAAATTTAAAAAATTACATTGTTTTAACTGACCTAAAATTATCTAAAATTTGATACAATTCAATGGTTGCTGTTACAAAATTATAGCAAATTAAAAATGAAAAGAATATCATATAGTTCAGTTTTAGAATGCAGATAAATAATAACAAGTATTTTTTTTTCAGAAACTCAGAGATTATATGATATGCAGGGGGAGGGAAGGATCCTTAAAGTCAAGTTGCTAGGCTACCGGTAGATGCTTAACTACCTAGCCTCTGCTTGGCAACCTAAGACAACCCATCACTTATATCTAAAATACATTTCCTTAAAAAATACTCAGAGGAAAAGGGAGGAAATGACTGCAAGTAGGGTATCTCAGTGAGTTCCAGTTTTCTGAATTGTTATGATTTACCAAAAATAGAATGCCATTACTCCTTATCCTTGCCCCTTCTAAGAATAAGCATTTACAATCCCCCCCAACACTTTTTTTCCTTGAAGTGCAGGAAAGCAATTGTCACAGCTAGGTTGTATTAATGCAGCCAGAGTCCAAGTTGGCAGCACTGCTTGTCTCACTCTCTTGCCAAATGCTCCTTTGAGCCGGAGATGGATATTTATGGTATATTTATAAAAACTACATGGATGTGTTCTCTGCATCCTCCAAGGAGTAACCTCATCAAGTCCTAGTTACACAGAGGCAGTGATTACGTGATATGCAACATGCCTAATAACACATTTGTCAGGCATCTGGGAATGGCGGGGGTTTGACATATGCCTTCCCAGAGACACTTTAATGAAAGTCATAATATTCCAGAACAATCTGGGCAGTACACCTCACATAGCATAAGTGTCTTCTGCTCAAGAGTAAAAATAGCCCAGGAGAAAATGAAACACATTTTGTGATGGATAGAAGAAGCTTGGTTGATGAGTATGAAAAAAGGAGCCAGGCATTATCTCCCTTATGGAAGACATAAAAAGCTTTGTTTGACAAAGCCTCAATATCTGACATTAAATAAAAAAGAAATGCCTACTATTTCACAGTTGGTCCTTTTTAGGCACAAAAAATTAATAATCATGAAACAATGCAATTGGTTGAATAATGATTCAGAGTGGCATTGATAATATGTGGACGTATGGGAGATGTTTGAAGACCAACTCTATTCCCTGAAGAGCCAGCTGACATTTTGAGGTATCAGTGTAGACGACTTTTAAAGCACCCTCTCATTTCTACATTAAAAATCCCATCTTCTAGCCCTGTCCTTTTCCTACCTCAAATCCTAGAAAGTCAATGGCATCTGAAATCCACTGAAAGAATTGAGGTTGAAAACATTTTGTTGCTGGGAGCTCTTTTTCAAAAAGTCTTGGAGGACTTCAAGAAGTTTGAGGATGACATGATGTTTCTGGAAAGAGGGAGGCTCATTGTTTTAGTTTACTTTAGTTCAGATATTTTCATATACAATACATGTATTACACCTAAAAAAAGCTTAATACTTAATTGTTATCGCTTAGTTGCTTGTGCCCTTGATTGTTATTTTTTAAATGTACCACTAAAAACTAACACTGCGCTTTCAAATTCTGGCGGTATAATTTTGAGATGATAGTTCGTGGCATATTTCTTGACTGCTTGCTCTTTTACGGCTGATGGTCAATCCATAGTCACCATTGTTCCTTTATTGTTGATAGTTGAACTATACCCACCATTAAATTTCACTTAATATTGTTGTGGGGCCAACAATATTAAACCGGTATACTTTAATGGAGGGCACTAAATGATTATTTATACGGTCAACTAGGTGTTATAAGAAACTGACTCTGAAATGAAAATTATTTTATTAGAAATGTTGACTTCCAGATGCCATTATAGAGAAGCCAGTGACTCTATGTACATATTTGCTCTGCTATTTCAACTTCAAAGGCTGAAAGATTCTCTGAATGATCCAGTTGAAATAGAGACAAGAAGTTATTGTACCAAGGGTTCAATTGGACCATAGACTGTGCCATAATCTTGCTTAATGTCATAAGCTGGAACCTTGCAATCAACATCATTCTGACATGTGTCTGGCAAAGTATATTCACAAACAATATTCTTAAATTCTTAGATGTTTAAAGACAATGTTCATCCTTTGACTTAAGATCAAGTAAATGATCATACTAAAACTATTCACAAATTATACACAAGTCATGTAATGAATAGTTCAAATATTAAAATTTGTCCCCTTTCACTTTTAGTGCAATGGTGCCCCCTCTCTCTGAATTGAGATATACAAGCCACAAGCAAACAAACAAAATATTTATAACACAATTATAAAGAGTTCAAAAACATGCAGCATTTTTTCAACATGCTTTTAAAAAGAGCAACAAAGGTTTGCTTGCGGAGCACATTGTGATAGCCAACGCAGACACTTTCATGTTTTAGATACATTACAACCACTAAACCAATTAAAAAGCTTTATACTGGATTTTTTTAAAGAACAAACTTGTCATATGTAAATTAGGAGGTATTTAGAGCACTATAACATTTACCAAGCAAGTGGTATTTCCAAATAGACATTTGAAAAGCCAACTATTAGTAAGTAGGTAGAAGAGACAAATGTTTCCTATGAAGATAAATTAGCTTTAAATAATAATGTTAACAGTAGGCTTGCAAATGAAATGTTTTTACTTTATAAATGGATAGGAATAAAGTGCGTTATAGCTTTCTCAGATTGGTTCCCTTCTGAGGGTTGGAAGAGCAGAAGGTAAGTAAAGAACCAATGGAATTCTCCATGCAACTATCCCAACTGTATGAAAGCAAGAGCATCAATATTATGAGTCAAGCGGTCAAATTGTTTGGAAGAGCACTCCAAAAGTAATGGTTAATTTGGGGATAGATTATTACTTTTGAGCAGCTGCAACCAGCTCTAGGATGTTACCAATTGGGCCAGGAGCCCTTACTTTCTTGTCTGAAAGCAATCAAACATTGAAGTATACTCTGGACAGCTCTTCTTCAACTCTAAGCTTCACCTGACATCCTGGAAACCCTGACATGTGTCTGGATCTGACAAAGTTGTTCTGCTTACTGCTCTGAATTTGGCAACTAATAATGAATCCTTTGCTTGACATCTGCACTGGACCTTGATCATGCTTTTGCCTACAACTCAGCTTTGTGTGTTCTTGGTTGATTTTTGACACCAGCCTGAACCCAGTGAAATTGATCAAAGTTTTGATAATGTCTCACAAGTGTTTCAGGATTTGTTATTAGAAGCCAAATGCAATTTAACAGTGAAAAATAAAGCAATCACAACATTTCTGATTGTATGCAATTTACAATCTTTTGCTGAACCTTTAAGCCTAACTGCAACAACAATAGCTATTCAGCAAGCCGTTAAGAAGTTGAATTTTAAAGCACAATGTAATTTTGAAATGTTTCAACTATAGAATATCATAAACATCCTGCTCTGATTATGAAACTTGTTTTCATATGCAAAACTGAGGTCCTTCAAGGATGTAGGAACTTCACATCAAGATAACAAATGTAATATATTTAGAGTTTGGAGAAACCTGGACCAATGTGAGAACAAACTGGAAATTTAGGACAGAAGAGAGGAAAGGGAATATTCATTATAGCTTGAAAGCCCCGAGTAACACTGGACAGAGTTCATCAATTCATCTTAGTATACTTTTTATTTTTGTCTTTATGATATTTGAACACTTTGAATGCTATATAGGATTAAAGTATAATGTCTGCCATGCATCAAGCAAGATAAATATTCAGTAGAGCGCTCATTGAATGGCCAATAATAAAATGATATATGCAATAGTCCACCAAGAAATGACCAAGGCATGAGTGATTGTGAGCAATGCCTCTTGTCTAGAAAAGGGTGAAACTCAGAGGTCGATCGCTGCCGGTTCCGCCCGGTTCAGTCGAGCCGGTTGTGGAATTCAGGCCTGGGTTGCAGAACTGGCAGCAACCCAGGCCTGTCATGCCCCTGAACCAGTTCCCTTGCTGCCGCTTGGGTGCCACCATTTTGAATTTTAGTGACTATGTGTGTGCAGTTCACTGTAAATTGTTCTGGGCATGCGTGCACAACAATTTACATTGAACAGTGCACATGCAGCGTGCGCTTGGTGTGCATATGCGTAAAGTGTGTGCACGTGCAAATTATGTGTGGGTTGTGAACCGGCAGTCACACCGGCAGCAACCCGCCCCTGGTGCAACTGATGTACAAGGCATATCTTGTGCAAAGGCCTCCTAGCCATAGCTTTCACATGCTTTCCAAGCAGGAGCTGTCAAGTCCCACAGACACTGTCTGTGGAAGTGTTGTATCACTGAATATCATAGATAACAAAGAAAGACCCAAGACTCAAAAGAACTCTATCTTGCCAGGGTTGAGCTGGAGCTGGTTCACCCCCATCCAGAGTTTTCAGGCAATGAGTCAGATGAAATAGCATGCAAGATTCTGTTATTATAATATTAAAATAACAAAAGAATTAGCCTGTGTATCTTTGGTTTCAAGGTTATGTCTACCTTGGTGATGATAGGTCATCCATCAGTTGACCAATGTCATATTTGTATTACAACCCAAACTGAATCCAGATGGAAAAGGATCCAGGTAAATTCATTTCATCCAGGGCCCTCTTGAGTAGGGAGTCCACCACCAATTCTTTTGAGGCTGGTGGAGCCATTCACTCCTGCAAAGAGGCATTAACCACTGTTTGCACACTCAGGAGTATTTGACCAATGGCGGGGGGGGGGGATAGATCCAGAACATAACTGGCCAGGCTCACTAATTAGCCCAAACTCCTCCCACTTCCTAAGGGATCTGTCCAGTCAGCACCATCAACAAGTGAAGTAAACTGACTTTGTCTGACAGGTGTTGAGTATAGTATATTCTCCACAATTGCTCTGCAAGAACTTTCATGGCTCCTCCTTCCCAAGGAAGGAAAGGACAATCCGAAACAAAACTGCTAGTTGGCTATCTACAGATGTGATAAGTACATAAGAGCAGAGAAGTACAATTGCTTTACTGCCCTTATTGCCAAAAAGAACATCCTAATAAAGGATCTTATCTCTGCTCGTTGGCTCTACTTTTCATCTTTCACTAACAACTTTTTAGGCATCTCTATGTCATTTCATCTCCTACAGTTCCTTAGTAAATCAAGAAGCTCTATATTAGGGGTGTCAAATTTGTGGCCTGTGGGCTGGATCCATCATGCCCTGACCACACCCACACCATTTAGTGAACGGAGGAAAACTTGTGATGATATGCCACAAGTTTGACACCCCTACTCTATATGATCCATTAAAAAAAAAAAGAGCCCGCACTGGGGTGATGCAATCCAGGTGTCTATCACTTGTTCATTACAAGCAATGACCAAGACCTCCACCAATCCATGCACCAGAGCTTTGGGGTAAAATCCAAGTTTCTTCTGAAACCCAATTAGGTCCACCAGTTGCCAATCGAATAGGCCCCACTTCAGTTAGAGTAGATATGGCACAGAAAATTCCTGACACATGGAACAGTCATGGATGGATATAATTATTAATCCCACACTAAGTACAAAATCCAAGTTAATCAAAGATCCTCAACCAAGAATGAAGTCACCATCACTTGGACCCAGCTACATGTCAGGGACATGGAGCCAATTAGCACAGGGGGACAACAGTAAAAGAGCTGGTAGAATCTATTCATTTTTTCAAAGATCACTAGATCAAATTCCTACTTAACACAGCCAAATCAAATGTCCCAGATACTTCAAGAAGACCCAGTCAGAGTTCAACTCTGATACAAGGCTGAAATCCCCTATTTATTCTAGCTCTTTCTATTCATACCTATGGAGTTAGGTAAGGAAGCACAAAAATGTAACTTTTAACATGCTGAATATTTCAAACTGGAAATGAACCATATATTCAAGCATGTGTTTAAGGAAAATGTCAATGAATTTTGTTAAATCACACAAAGGAGGCAAATGGTAGATATTTTTCAATTAACCATGTAATGTATTTAGAAATTTTCATTCACTGGTATTTTTAGCATTCACAATGCATCTAAAGCACAACAGAAATAACAAGCATATTTTATATGAAATTTCTAGAGAAAAAGAAATGCTGAGTTCTATAAAAGCGTGACTTCAACATGCATTTTAAGGCCACAGTCAATATTTTCAAAACTTTTAATTATACTCAAACAGCTGGCAGCATAATTGACTCAAAGCCCCAGATTACCTTGATTGCTGTGTCATTATCTCTAATCAGCTGCTGCTTCTCATCTTCAAACTTTTGTAAAACATCTTGCAGACGCCTTTCTCCAGCAAGTTGCCACTGGTTGCTTTCCTCTGTCAGAGAGGAAATGGTTGCCTTAAGTTCAGCTATGATCTAAAAAGAAAACAGCATGCTAAAACTATTGCAACAGTAAGAAGTTATACATTTTGCAATGTATTTATCGTTGACACAAGAATTTGAGTTGGCAAACTCAACTGTGAAAACTAAATAGCTTAAATTAATGTTACATGCCAGCAAGCAGAAAATTCTACATAGAAAAGAAACATTGAGTTTGGAATAGTATAAACTGCTAACAAAAACATTTAGAAGAAAATTTTCCACTATGAAAGTCCCCCAACAATCTGCATACCAGAACAAAGCACATTTGTTATATAAAAAACATCAAATATAGGATTCCAATTTTCCACTTTACTGTAATGATCTGAAAACTGATAGTCTGAAATGCTTCTGCATATATACAGGGAAATGCAGCAAAGAGAATATTGAGTTAACTACCAAAGAAGGAAAATGTATTATATTATCATACGTTATACTAATGTATAGTGTAGTTAGTCTGCCTTTTTAGCATGATACAGAATAGTTATCAATACATTCATGTAGCTATTTACAAGCAAGTTTTCCCCAGTAATCTCTTCTACCTGCTCTGAACTATGTAGTGTACATTTAGCACTGTGCTAAAACAGGCATTCATTTCAGTCCCTGCATTACATCTTTGGTGGGGGTTCTTTCCTTGCCAAACCATCACTAGGAACTTTCCAAAGCTGAGTTGTTTTCTGCGGGAAATAGTGAAACCTAGTTTATTTGGTCAGGAGTAGATAATCTTAATCTAAAATATTCTTCAAAATATTGCTGCCACCATCCCCAAGTGATAAACTGAGACTTTTCTTATGTTATCTTCTTTCTGTTTTATCTGGAAAGATCAACATAGGGGATTGTACTCTGTACTCTTTACATAATCAACTGATTGTGAATGATTAAAATTTTATTTGACAGTAAACGTACCCTGATTTATTGAGATAAAGAGAGTTTCCATTTGTAAGTAATATATCAGTGTATGCTAGACTGGAGATAGCCTTTCTTTGAACTAGGAAGGGTGGTAATCTCTTCACTGTTAACAGGGTAGTTTGCTGTTGTAGTGAGGTTTAAACCAGTGGTAACATTCAATTTTTTTTACTGCTGGTTCTGTGGGCATGGCTTTGTAGGCATGGCAGGGGAAGGATATTGCAAAATCTCCATTCTCACCCCATTCTGGAGCCAGCCAGAGATGGTTTTTGCCAGTTGTCTGAACTACTCAAAATTTCTGCTACCAGTTCTCCAGAACCAATACCAGTGATGGCGAACCTATGGCACGCGTGCCACAGGTGGCACGCAGAGCCATTTGTCAGGGCACGCGAGGCGCTGCCCTGTCAGCCAGCTGAGTTCATCCTTTTTTAAAGCCATTTTTCATCCTCCCCAGACTCCAGAGCCTTTATAGGAGCCTGGGGAGAGCAAAAAGAGCCTCCCCGCCCCCCGGAGACCCCCCCGGAGGCTTCATGAGTTTCCCTGAAGCCTCTGGAGCGCAAAAAAATGGCCCTACGGGCAAACCGGAAGTCACTTCCAGTTTGCCCGGAGGTTCATTTTGACTGCTCCGGAGGCTTCGGGAAAGCATCCTGAAGGTCCCTCAAGTCTCCGGAGGGCTTCCAGCGGGGTGGGGAGGCTGTTTTTGCCCTCCCCAGGCTCCTATAAAGCCTCTAGAGCCTGGGGAGGGAAAAGAAGCATGCAAAAAATGGGGGTCGCGCCTGTAGTGCACGCATGTGCACTGGGAGAGTCGCGCATTGCATTATGGGTGCGGCACGCCCGCACACTACCCCCCTGCACTCCCCCCATTTATGGCACACGAGCCAAAAAAGGTTCACCATCGCTGACCTATACATATGAATTCTCCTTGGATAAAAGAAGAAGCAAATAAAAGCTATGCTCTCCAAAGATAATATTTTTTTCAGGATAGGGTAGAAAAGGCCATATATAGTTCAGTGTTTTTCAAATTTGGAAACATTTTAAAGGTTAGGGTTAGGGTTCCCCACCAAGTTCACAACCATAATGCAGCCTATACAGCGGTGGGATGCTGCTGGTTTAACAAATGGTTCGGTGAGCGCGTGCTTCACTCTGCGTCTAAAGCACTTGTCCACAGTGCGGAAAATGGAGCATTTAGAAGCTCAGCTACTTACCTTCCAAATCAGCAATGGTAAGTAGAATAGCATGGTGTGTGTGTGTGTGTGTGGGAGGAATCAGCTGTGCGGCATGATTGAAATGTGCTAGAAAGCAGGAAATAAAGGAGAAGATTGGTGGGGGGGAGGCAGGGACAACTGGTCGGAACTACTGATTCACCTGAGCTGAATATAACCTCTGAGCCCATAGGGACACTTGATTTACAAAAGGCTCACTTTCTTAAACACTTTCACATGTAATCAATTTAGAACTAAAGAGAGATTTTCTGAGCAGCAGGATAAGAGAAATCCACCGCTGGGGAATTCTGGGAGCTGAAGTTTCATACATCTTAAATTTGCCAAGTTTGAAAAAACACTGTTGTTAAAGCAAAAATGGAACATATGATTTATGGACTGAGTCATCCTCATAGGGGCATACGTGCTGGTTTGAAGGGGCATTTTTGTAACACCCTAGCAAAAAAAGCAAAAAATAATGCAATGCATCAATTCTGGCCAAAGTAAAAGCTAATCAAAAATTCAAAATTGTGATGAGGACAAGTAAGAAGTTGGAAGGTTTATTTATTTATTTCCCATCTTTATTTCTTTTGTAAATAATTCAAGGCAGCAAATACACAATATTCCTTCCTTAGTCTATTTTTCTCACAATAACAACCTGAAAAGTAGGTTGAGCTGGGAGAGAAGGCCTGGCCCATAGTCACTCAGCTGGCTTTTGCTAAGCCAGCACTAGAACTTATCCTGGTTTCTAGTCCAGCATCTTAATCACGTTTAGGAAAAACACACAGGTTTTGAGGATGGGAACCATTCATTTAAACACCAGTATCCTGAATATGCTGTTTAAGAACAATTTTGGTTCATAAAGACAAGTAGTTGCTGCTGCTGCTGCTGCTTTTATATTTATATACCATGTCAGGGAATTGCGCAGTAGGTGTCCAAATGAAGTTAGAGATGCTGACACAAACATATTGACATCTATATTTACAGAAGACAAAATAGTCCAGAAAACGGGAGCATCATGAGGTAAGACAGAGCACCCAGGGCACACAGAAGAAAAAGGTGGGAAAATGGGGAAACTCCCCCTCCACACCCACAGCAGCCAATCACAGCGCACACTGCCTCACGCAGGAGCCAGCGCTCTCCAATCAATCAACTATAACTGAGTGTTCTGGCTCAGTACACAACCCCAAGTCTGCTCTAGCTACTACATTTAAATACTTTAATGTACCACCTTTATATTTTTTTATAAATAACTCAAGGCAGCAAACATACCTAATATTTCTACCTCCCATTTTCCCTATAACAACTACCATGTAAAGTGGGATTGGCTGAGAGTAAATAGCCCAAGGTTGACCCGGTCAGTTTTCATACCTAAGAAATACTAGAACTTGGTTTCCGTCATGCAGTGGTTAGAGTGCAGTACTGCAGGCTGCTTCTGCTGCCTGCTGGCTGCGTGCAATTTCGCAGTTTGAATCTCATCAGGCTCAAGGTTGACTCAGGCTTCCATCCTTCCGAGGTCGGTAAAATGAGGACCCAGATTGTTGGGGCAATAGGCTGATTCTGTAAACCGCTTAGAAAGAGGGGTGTAAAGCACTGTGAAGCGTTATATAAGTCTAAGCGCTATTGCTATCTTCATCTGCACATGGAACATCTTTATCTTGACCTCCTTAACTCAGTCCTTCAATCCAGTGGTGAAATTCTATTTTTTTTTTACTATCGGTTCTGTGGGCGTGGCTTGGTGGGTGTGGCAGAGGAAGGATACTGCAATATCCCTATTCCCACCCCATTCTGGGGCCAGCCAGAAGTGATATTTGCCGGTTCTCCGAACTACTCAAAATTTCCGCTACTGGTTTTCCAGAACCTGTCAGAACCTGGCTGAATTTCACCCTTGCTTCAATCCTTATTTCATGAAGAAACCTTCCAGATTTCCATTCAAGCTCCTTTTTTTTCCTGCCTCTTCTATTACTCTGATGCCAGGTACTTTGAAGTTTGGTTCAGAAGTATACTATTCAAGATGGTTATATGATGTATCATGACTATAGTTATTACCAGGAGTAGTACAGATTTTTTGGTCCTTATAATACTACACTGCAATCAACTATCCTGCAATGGTTTTTGTGTCAATAAACATGGTGGAGTGATATTCTAAGTTTGACGTACTCATCTAACCCTACAGCTTTGCATGGGAATTCTGGTTCATGAAACTTTTTCATTTACTTAATTTTTATTTATTTATATTCATTTATTACATTTATATGCCACCCTTCTCACTATTCAAAGCAGTTCTGGGCAGCTAACAATACAATGCAAAGCAAATATAATTTGCTTAAGAAGAATAAGATAAAACTAAGAATCAAGTGCACAAAGCAGTAGGAAGGTAGGTGCTCCTCTATTACTGCATCAACCATCTTCAGCATAAAACATTCCCATCGGGGCCCCAAGCCATCCAGCAGCATAATGTCTTCAGGGCCTTTTGGAAGGCCAAGAAGATGGAAGCAGATCTCATTTCTGGTGGAAAGATGTTCCAAAGGGCAGGGGTCACAGCAGAAATGGTTCTTTTCCTAGACCCCACCAGTTAGAATTCTTTGACTGATGGGATTTTTAGCAAAACCCTTCTGCTACAGTGAGTGGGACAAACACTCCCACTGAAGCAAGACAATTCCTCAGATGACCTGGTCCCATGTCAGGAAGGGCTTGATAACCAACACCTTAAATTGGACCTGAAAGCAAACTGGCAACCAGTGCAGCTCATGCAACAGAGGTGTTGTTACTATGTGCCACCTTAGAAGTATCTAAACCTGCCCGTACTGCTTTCTGTACAAATTGTAGTTTCTGGATATTCTTCAAGGCTAGCTCCAGGTAGAGCGAATTGCAATACTCACGAACACATTGAGCCCAAAATTTCTGTTGTCAAGGCAGACAGTTGTTAAGTGAGCTTTGCCCTATTTTACCACCTTTCTTGCCATAGTTGTTAAGAGAATCACTGCAGCAGTTAAGTTACTAACACGGTTAAGTAAATCTTACTTCCCCACTGATTTTGCTTGTCAGAAGTTTGCAAAAGGTGATCACATGGCCCCAGGACACTGCCACTGTCATAAACACATGCCAGTTGTCGAGTATCCAAATTCTTATCACGTGACCATGGGGATGCTTGCAACGGTTGTAAATGTGAAAAATGGCCACAAGTCACTTTTTTTAGTGCCACTGTAACTTTGAACTGTCACTAAACAAATGGTTGTAAATCGAGGACCACCTGCAGTCCAAATGAGAGATGACCAGGGCATGAGGGATTGAGCTGACCTTTAGTTATCTATCTGAATGAACCAATATAATTTTACAATTTCAACCACACCTGAGATATTTTCTACAAATGGAGACTGTATCCAGACTTCCTTGCTGACCTCTTTCATTATTGTGAAATCCTGTCTCTGAGTTTTGCAAAAGATCCAGCTGTTGCAAGGGCTGCATTCCTCATTGTGCAGATGAAACCCATTGCCGTAATTCCTTATCACAAGGCTTTTACAGAGGACCTGGCATATAACTCCTTGCATCTTCACAACTAGCTGGTAGCTAAGGCAGCCACCATTAAATAAATTTTCAGTGATTCTTGAGCCTGCAGCTAAACTTTCTATTCATTTACTCTTTCTCGGAGGTTGTGTTTGCACATGTAGTCAAAAGGTAAATCCCCATTTACACGAACATGTTTTTCAGATAAGTAAAGAGAAGTTCCCACTCACAGATTTTCACCGATATGGATAATACCCCAATATTTCAAAGGTGAGCAGAAATAGATTTTCCCCAGCTCTCCATTGCTGGTAAAGAATACTTGATAGGACATAGGAAGATTATCCAAAGCCCTTCCTTTTTGGCTAGAGAGCAAAACAGTTCAGTCATTTTGTCATCCACAAGAGGGGCAGGGGGAAAGGGGAAAGGAGAGGCTTGCCTGAACAGATTTTTTTAAAAATTCCTTTAGGCCTCACCCTTTCTGGTAAAGAGTCTTCTTCTCAAGGGACAGTGAGCAAGATTGTGGTTAGATACAAGAAACATTAAGGGAATGAACACATCCTCAGATAATGAAGGCTTGGAATGAGAACTGGGGAAAGCCAGGGGAGAGTTGGTTTCTTGGAAAAAGACGAAGCTTGAGAAAAACAAAGGGCAACACCCCAGGTTTATGACAAAGTGAACTGTATGTGGTAATGTGCCAAACTGATTTCCCTGGAGAATGGAGGTTAAGGAGAAGCTCTAGATCAGGCCTCATACAAGGTCAAAGGAGGAAAGAACATCATTCAAAAGTCTCTGATCAACATCTGGAAATCTGTAAGGAGCAAGGTTTATCCAGATAAATCACTGAATTACTGAGGAACAAGAACAGCAAAATGAAATACACTGTCAGGCATTTCTGCTTTATTTTTTGTGGGTGTGTCTGCTTGATAGTTTTTTGGAAATTGCCCTTGGTAACTTTTGTGTTTGAAGTTTGGAAAGCCAACTTGCTTCCTGTATTTTTGTTCCTTCTTAAGCTGAGCCACAGATCTCCCTAATGTAGGTCTGTACCCAATCGCCCCAATAGCATTTTATGGGACATGGATTTTAAGACATTGTTTGCTACCTTGCTGGAATTATGTTCTTCCTTTTTTCCATCTGTAATTCACTTTGTATGTGACTTCCTAAAGCTAAAAGGAAGTTTTAAATTTTTTTTATTTTTAACAGTTAATTTTTAAAATATAAATTGTGCTTTTGTTCCAGACAGAGGGGGAATTATTTTCTCTGATCACACTCCTAAAATTACAATGACCAGGAGGTGGCAGTATAGAGTTCATGTTCCTTTTTCATTATTTTTGTTACAATTATTGTTAATTGAATTCAGCAGAACTTAAAAGCACTGGCTTTTTGACTAATCTTACACATATATATCCAAAGTCTAATGCCAATAAAGCTTTTTCATAAGTGCTGCTTAAAGTCTTTTTAGACTGAAGGCCGTATAAATGAAAATATCTACTTGTGCTGGTTTATGACAGTGACATTGCTATTTCGTTTCATTTCAACTAAAATTTTATTCCCTGGCAAGTCAATGGTCTTCAGAGTATGAGATCCACTATTTATCTCAAACTCTGTTGTGATCAGAGAAGGAGGAAGCCAGGTCAAAGTATCCCCCCAAAATAGGTAGCAGCAGCAGCAGAAATGCAGCCTAACAGATGCTCCATAATCAGAAGGTAGGGCAAAGGAACAGGCAGTACCAGAGGACTTGGGGGAACTTAGGCAGGCAACCCAGCCCTTCTCAGCTGCTACAGCATGGCATGGCTAATTAAATCATCAATTCCCCTGGCCAGCTGACATATATATATATCCATGTTACAGCAGTGTAGATTCCCAGATATGTCAAATTGTAACCTGTCAGTGAATTTTTAACCCTCAGCTGCTGCAAAAGGAAATTGGCACTTTCCACTTCTTAGGTCTCTTTCTGCCCCCCCCCCCCCAAAATCCTGTAGGGATAAAAAGTGTGGCGTGATCAGCGTCAGTGCTATTATTCACACCCACCAATTACCTACCCCTTTTCACTCGTGTGTGGCAGGAAACACACAATATAACTCTAGACCAGTGATGGCGAACCTTTTCGGCAACAAGTGTCAAACCGGAACGCCTGTGCATGTGCGTGCACCGGAGCGCCGGAAACCCAAAGACAGCTGGTCAGTGTACATGCGCGCACCGGCCAGCTGGTCTTCGGGTTTCCAGCACACGCATGCACACCGGCCAGCTGGTCTTCGGGCATGACTGAGCACCAGAAACCAGAAGGCCAGCTGGCTGGTGTGCGCAAGGCTGTTTTCAAGCCGTTTTTCGGGCCATTTTCAGATCGTTTTTCAGGCTGTTTTTTTGGCTGTTTTCAGGACATTTTCTGGAGCTCCAGAGACCGCGAAGACCAGCTGGCGATGTGCGCGCCGGAAACCAGAAGAGCAGCTGACGACGGCGCAGGCCCACAAAGAGAGCTCTGCATGCTACTTCTGGCACACATGCCATAGGTTCGCCATCACAGCTCTAGACCATGGGTGTCCAACCTTTTAGCTTGCCTGGGCTGCACTAAGTGAAGAGGAATTGTCCTCAGCCCCATATTAAATATATAGTATAGCTAATGTATCACCAAAAAATCACAGTTTACAATTTTGTGGATTACTAGAAGGTCCAGGGCTGGGTGCATGTGCCAGCTCTAGACAATATTTCTCTGAAACTGCATAATTCATATGTGTGTTCCTAGATTAAAGAACCCTAGTCAGTCACTTTGTCTTTTTCAGAATATTTATGGGTTACAGTATGGAGAGACTCTGCAAGTGAACAGAACAGTCTTTGGTTTATGTTATATAACAGTTTAATATTGAAATCTATGCCTTGTGATTATAATGAACAAAAGTTGAATTACACAACTGTGAATGTGAATGTTGTCTTTGGTTACTTGTTTTAAATTTTGTAATTTAATTGCTTCTAAAGGTTGGACTACCTAATACACTTATTTACAACAACCTTCCCTGCCTTGGCACTTTCCAAAAGTTTTTGGATGGCAACTCAGCCATTGTCTGTGTTGGCTAGGCAGTTTGGAAATCTGGAGCAAATCTGAAGCAGACCAGATTAAAAAATGATAACTTGGTGTAAACTCTACTGAATACCGTTTGACTGAGTTTGTAATAATGCAGAGGGGATCACATAGTAAGGATACTGAAGCATTTGTCCATATAAAAATACCCTCAAATATTAAACTGAATTCCAGTAAAGCAAAACAATCTATGAACTATTTTGCAGTTTTTTAACTTGAATATTTCATTTGATTTTGTAGCCAGAAAAATAATTCAAAGGCAGCAAATGTCGCTTACATAATGCTATAGAGTAACAGGGGCGTGAAAAATGAAAAATATGTTTTGTTTCAAAGCTGAAACTATTGCATTCTGGAAGTGCTGCCAAATCAGCACAATTAGTCAAAGCAGTGCCTGTATTGGAACACCACTGGCAAGGGGAATGAGGTGAGAGAAGGAGGGAAGGGATCAGAAAGACCAGGAGAGAATATCCCAACAGGGGTAGTCTTTGTTTCTGCTGAATCACAGCTAAATCTGAAATAGTTCAGCGGAAGCAAGACTCAGAATGCTTTAGCTGTTCTGGACTCTGCCCACAGCAAAATCCAAAGGGATCCCAGAGAGTTTATATGGGTCAAATCTGTTGCATCTTCTACTCCATGTTGTCTGTCCATTGAGTCACCCATCCTAACCTTCTTAGCATCTTCTACCCTATCTCTCCTCTGCTGGGGATGTCCTGATTCTTCCAGAATGTTTCCCCCACCCCCTCCCACATCAGTTGCTATTATCGTTGCTAATGCTCCAGTGTGACATATTCACCACTGATGATCCAGGAGGGCATCCTGTGCCAGTCCCAATCTTGCCAGGGTCTTCACTCGGCATCCCCTCAACAGCAACTGTTGCAGATGTCCACCACGTGCACCTTCACAACAGATAGTTCTCTGTCTTAGCTTTCTCTTACTGTAACCTTCACACACACTCCACTTCAGTCTGGAACATTTTGTTCCACAAATTGCTACAAACTTCCAAAACAAAGAAAGCTATGTTTTGAACAGGGACCTACAAAATTAGATGTTCCATGCAGGTTAGGTAAGTGTGTGAATGAGATGGCTGGATAGAGTCACCGAAGCACTGGGCGTGAGCTCAAACAAACTCCAGAGCAGAGGTGGTATTCCGCCAGTTCGCCCCATTTCGGGAGAAGTGGGCGTGGTGACGACAGAAGGCGACACCCACCCACCCAGACATTATCACAGATGCTCTGTGCATGCGCAGAAGGTTCTGTGGGTGCACAGAAGTGCCGCACGTGAGCAAAGTGAGTGTGCATACACGCTCCCGGTTCCAAACCGGTAGCGAAGATTACAGCATTTCATGCCTGCTCCAGAGGATGGTAGAAGACAGGAAGGCCTGGAGGAATGTTGTCCATGGGTCAGACACGACTTTGCAACTAACAACAACAAATAAAACATTTTGCCCATCTCTAGACTGAATCCATTCCTTTTAAAACAATCCAGTTTTATACTTCAATTCACATAAAACGATGCTCACATAGCTTCTAAAAGCAGTAAGCAAACCAATGGTGAGGCACTAATATTTAGGGAGGAAGGAAAAGAAATATTTATTTTGACCACATTTAGAAACAAGTTCTTGAAGTACTTTTTTTTTGATAATGGTCCAGGCAACGAATAAAAAATGAAGGGACCATACAAAATTTACAAATGACCTATTGTTAACATTACAAAACTGTGTTTAAATGGTAGTCAGGCTGTTGAAAAATTAAGAGAAATGAAGGTGACAGAATTATACGCTAGATGAAGTTCAATTTTAAATTTCTAATAGCAAAAACACATCTTAAACACGACCATCTTATTAGCCTTCTTTATATACAAGCAAATACTCATCCACACTGATTAGAAGCATGCTCATTTGTTTCCCAGAATATATTTACACCCTCAGTGGAGTAAGCATTTCAGGTTTTTATATTTTAATTGGGAATAATTATTTCCATGCTGTCTACCATGTTTCTCAGAAAATAAGACCAAATCTTATTTTCTTTTAGAGTTGAAAATAAATATTTGGGCTTATTTTCGAGGTGGTCTTACTTTTTTCGAGGTGCAGTAGGCCAGACTTGGTGAGCCGGATGCGCAGTGGACATTCCGTTGCCTCCATTCTGAACCTTCAGCGTTCGGAATGGAGGTTTTTGGGCCAATTTTCCTGCCTGCCATCCTTTCCTCAGTCTGTGCTAGGCTTGAGGAATGGATGACAGCAGGGATGGGTTTCCAAATTTTTTACTACTGGTTTGCTCGCGCGAGCTAGCGCGCACAACGCTTCTGCACGTGCAGAAGCATCCGGGCGGAGCCTCCCACCGCCACTACTACCGGATCAGCCAAACTGGGAGCAACCCACCTCTGCATGACAAGCAGGAAAATCTCCCGCTCCATTTTCCTCCTGTTTGCCAAAAAGCCTCCCACGAGCCTCCCAAAAAGAGGGAAAAAATAAAGCAGCTGGCTGTGGAGCTGCTGGTTTCGGGAAAGCGGTCTAACAAGCAGAAGCGCTGCACCCAGAAAGAGAAGGGCAAAGGCAGTATTTGTGCTGTCCCAAGGGGCCAGCGGGCTTCAGCTGTAGCCTGACAGTTCCCCCCACCCCACCCTGCCACTTATGCTGGCCACACCCATCTTCTAGGCTTATTTTTGGGGTAGGGGTAATATTAGGCCCATCCCCCCCAAAATTAGGGTTGGGCTTATTATTGGGGTGGGCCGTGTTTTCGGAGAAACAGGTATATAAATGTACTGTATGTCTACTTGCAGCTGAACGTTACCATGAGAATTTCATGGACATGTTCAAATAGATTTCTTGGCATCTATATGGAACTGGTTGCCACGGCCTATGTTCTTTCCCAGTCTAGCCTACACACTGGGATTTCTTGGAAGCCTGACATCCACCTTCTAACCAAATTTGACCCTGTTTAGCTTTTGCAAGTTTGATTACGGTGCAATAACATCTAAGCCAGACTGCATAATGTTCAGGAGATCTATTTCAAGCAACTTTTTTCATTCTGCTTGTGCAATAAAGTAATCAAATCCCAGCAGATCTAATGCTCAGGGAGGAGTTGGTGCAAGCCTTAAAATAATTATTTAGTCTTCCTTTCCTTTCCGCATTATCTCTCTACTGATAACTACATTTATGGCTTCCTACAACTTTCCTAATGATGCAAAATGGGGTTCCACCAGGCTATACTGATGTTAACCCATCAGTATTCTTCTTCATAATTAAGATAGTGGAGATAAGTATTGAGTAAAGGTAATTTTGTTGGGCTTGCCTTTTAATCTTGATACTAATAGCACAATCATCTATTGAACTATATTGTAGAAATCTGACTCTTCCTCTCCAAATAAGAAGGAAAAAAATGAAGCAAATGCCGTTTCCAATTTTGATAGAAGCCAGTAACTCAGTTTATAGAGTTACCAAAGTAATCAAGAGAAGGAATATGTTGATAATTGGGGGAACCTCTGGACAGGTCAACATAGTTGTTTTAACTGGTGGACTGATAAGAGGACAACTGGTCTTCTTGAAAGAACTTGATCCAAAAAGGTAGTGCTAGATAGGAGGAATCTACTTAAAATTACTCCCTAAATGCTATCAGTGCTTCTACATTCAAGGATGATGCTATCATAAAGACTATATCTGCACAGGGAGAAAAATTAAAAGGCAATATAATCCCCCAATACTAGTGTCTTTCGTGGTAAATATATTATGGGGTAAATAGGGTTGAATTTTCTAGCGCCATGTAACGGGAGTGAGCTTCGAAAGCACGTAAAAATACAAATGCCTTCGGTGTTTAGTGATGCCGGCCACATGACCATGGAGACATCTTCAGACAGCGCTGGCTCTTCAGTTTTGAAACGGAGATGAGCACTGCCCCCTAGAGTAGGGAACGACTAGCATATATGTACAAGGGGAACCTTTACCTTTACCATTTTTATGGGGTAATATACTCACAATAAATTATCATCATTGTTTACCCCACTCAAATATGACAAATATCTCCATGTTCAAGTAGCATATAATGCAGGATGTCCTGAGCATGTATGAACTGGCATCTTTTTTAGGCCTCAGTCCCAGACATGATAGAAGACACTAGGACCTTTTATTTCACTTCCATCTACAATGGCATGACTGGGTTGGCAACACTGCAAAGTCAGGAGATTGTGTGCAACCTGCCAATTTCTTTTCTTTTTTCTTTACTAGAGTGAAGATAAAAACTAAAACACCCATGGATTTTGTACACAGAGATATTAGCTGGCTGGATCCAATGACCCAGTTTTGTAGTTTGTGTGAGATGTTATCTTTTCCTTGTAACTAAATTAACACCATTGTGAGAACCAGATGTCGTGTATTTGGAGAATTTCTTTTTAATCCCACAGATCGGAAAATTCATTATTTAAGTATTGGGGGTGGGGGGAGAGTAGCATGTGAAAATAAACTGCAAAAAGCAAAGTAACATCTGCCAACAGCAGAATTTAACTTTATGGAAAGGAAATGAGTGTTAGAATAAATCCTGGTATTATAAGTGTAGATACCAATGTGGCTTATTTCTGTTTTCATCTTTAACTGAAAAGACAAGACAAAAAAAAACCCTATCCTCAAGAAATATCCTCGTTATGCTTCATTTTTGTTTCCTACCTGTGAAGATTTGGCGAGCTCCTGACTGTATTCCTTTTCAATCTGCTTCAACTTGCCGTTGGCCTGAAAGACACAAACAAAAAAGGGAAACCAGATTATCTCAGATGAAGAACGTGTACAGACATTTTGCCACTGACCTCTGTTGCCTGGCACTTCGTCTGCATGCCTATCACTAAGCAGCTGGGAGCTTTGCCAATTCCAACGCCCTTTTGTGGCAGCCAAAAAAACCCTAGGGCTTGCCTTTGATCTAGGGCCAGCTATTCATCACTTGAAAGAGAGGGAGGGGGGAAAGGGAGGAGAATAGTACTGCTGCTGCCAATTATTAGAAAAAACATAAAGGCCTCTGTGGATTTTTTTTTAAAGTTTGGGGTGGGGGGAAGGGAGAGGGAGTTTATCTGGATGACCTCATCTCAGAAAGAAGAAAAAAGGGAAGGGAAAAAAAGTCACCAGCTCCACTGGGGGCTGGGAGGATATAATGTGACAGATACTCTATGATATTGTGTGCCAACTGATGCCTGCTAGTTCCTTTTAAATATTCCCACATACCTTCTTGACTAAAATTGGCTTCTATTAACTCAAATTCCACTACACTATGGAATCATTTGAGCTTATTTTGACCCGCAGCCCTCTTCTTCTCTCTTTTTAGCTTCTCTTTTGCACCTCAAAGGTAAGAAGCAAAGCAATCTGAAAATAGGGGTTCTTTGTTGGTTTGATGCCACATGCAGCTCCAAGAGCAGGATTTCTAAAACTATCTCAACCCCGCCCCCACCCCCAGGTAACTTGGCACATGGGAAATGGGACAATAACTCTGATGAACCATGCTTCCCTGTTCTCTTATTGAGCAGGGAAATATGTAGCACACCAGGCATAGACAATCCCTGCACCCTTGTGCGATACTTTTCTTTGTAAGAGGAAACAAGCAACTTTGGACAACACCCATTTATTCAAAAAAAATGTGTAAGGCAAAACTAGTCAATCAAGCTATTGACTTTGTAGCTGAACCAGTGGTCCAATTTTCAAATTAAATTCTGTAACTATAAATTGGAATTAGGTCTTGTAGCTTAATACAAAAATATTGACCGATTATCAATAGGGAATTACATCAATATAAAAATGTCAAAGTGTGGGTATAGCAGACTAAAGGTAGTCCTTGACATAGGACCACAATTGAGTCCAAAATTCCCACTGATAGGCAGGGCAGTTGTTATGTGAGTGTTGGCCCACTTTACAACCTTTCTTGCCACAGTTCTTAAGTGAATCACTGCAGTTATGAAATTAGTAGCACTGTTGTTAAGTGAATCTTGCTTCCCCACTAACTTTCCTTGTCAGAAGGTCGCAAAAATTGATCACATGATCCTGGGACACTGCAATGATCCTAAATATGAGCTAGTTGCCAAATATCCGAATTTTGTTCACATGACCATGGTTTCAATGGTTATAAAGTGTGAAAAATGGTCATAAATTACTTTTTTCAGTGTTGTTGCAACTTCTAACAGTCACTAAACAAATGATTGTAAATTGAGGATTACCTGTATCAGCCAGTGACCAAAGACTGCAGAAGGGCATCAATGTCATTTCCACATTTGACATAAGAAAAAAAAATGGGCCACCCTATACTCTATGACCATATAAGCATTTTACACATTATATTTCTTGAAGAGATCACCACCACAGATGGTTGCAGCAAAACATAACAAGAAGCACTAAAGCACAATAAAAATCGATATGCTTACTTATGGCATCAATTTTTATGGAGTAAAACTACATCAGATACATGGAATGTTAGCTTCAGTTTGACAGAATACAATTAACAATGACTTCAGAAGGAATGAAAAAGTAAGAAATGCAAACTGTGATACTTGCAATAAAATTTAAAAATTAAATAATTATAGTGACGATTCATAAAACACAGTTAACAACACATACATTGGGGCATGTTAGCTAATTAACATTGTTAATGTGGATTAGCTCAATTCAGGTTATTTTATTTTATTTTATTTGCACAATTATATGGCTGCCTATGTCATAATGGTTCTAGGTAGCAAAAAACCATATTTGTTTGTTTGTTTAATACCCAATCTTTATCACTTTTGTATATAACTCAAGGCAGTGAAAATACCTAATACTCTTTTCCCCACAACAAAACTCTAAGGCAGGACTTGAACTCATAGTTTCCTGATTTCTAACTGTTGCCTTAACCACTACACCAAACTGACCTAAAAACCAAGATAAAACAAAAATAGCCTTCCTGCCAGTTGCAAGACTAAACAGTTTCTCAGCTCACATCCCATCCTAGTTCAATGCTTGGGGAAAGAGCCAGGTCTTCACTGCCTTCTGTAGGGTTAAAGGATATAGATCCACTGGATCTTAGGTGAGAGGCTGTTTCAGAGGGCTGGGGTAGCAACTGAGAAGTCTTGCCCATTAGGTGGCATTTAAAAAATCTGGAACTTGCTCACCCGATCTAATCTAACAGGACAGGCAGATACTCTCACGGTCTTGCAAATAACCTGGCCCTCTGCCATGTAAAGCTTTTAAGTTTATGAATTAATTTAATTAATTGATTAATATATTAAATTTAGAGACCACCCATATCACTGAGCAATTCTGGACAGTATTCAATGAAAAACATAAAAAACATATTAAAATATTATAATATCAATAAAAGGAGCAATTAAAAAAGGATAGAATAATTAAAGCTAATTCTTACACCCAGAAAGCAACTGGGAGACAGTGTAGCACGGGGAAGTCAAACACATGTTGTCACAGCATTGTCACATGACGTATCAGGACTTCTCCCCCCCCCTTTGCTAAACCGGGCGTAGGCAGGGCCAGCGCATGACGCATCCGGCCCACGGGCTGGGAGTTTGACAGCCCTGGTGTAGCACATACAGCAACCCTGTAACTCAACTGAACCATGGGGCACCCAAAATCTGCGTATGCTCTGCATTCTGGACCACTGCAGCTTCTTGGGCTATCAGTTGTAAATCCACTTTCAATACCATTTCTATTTTGTCAAATAAAATTTGTCCTACATTTAACATTTCTTTTGGACACAATCTATCATAAGAAACAGACATCATTATTCACACTATTGACTACTATTTTCTGATTCCATTTCTCAAAAGTTTCCTTCAGCATATTTATTGTCATAATCAGACATCTTGCAGGCAAAAACAAAAACCCTGCGCGCGCGCACGAGAAAGAGAGAGAGAGAGAGAGAGAGAGAGAGAGAGAGAGAGAGAGAGAGAGAGAGAGAGAGAGAGTGTGTGTGTGTGTGACTGGTCCAAAGTCATTCAGCTTTCATATCCAAAGTGGGCCTAAACTTGAGAATCTCTTGGCTTCTAGTTTAGTGCCTTAACTACTAAATCAAACTAGCTCTGCATTATTTATCTATGTCTTATAAAAACCAAAAGAGGATCGATTTCCCTTGAGAACCTGTTCGTACTTTATAATTTATTCCTAAAATGTATCATAAAGTTTCAATATTCCAATTTATCTTGGCCTTTTAGTTTGTTTATCACTTTCTAAGATCAAAATCTTATTTAGCTTTTTGCTGTTTATTTCAGATTTTTAAAGTTCTTAAGCTTATCATAAAAGTTTTCTTTCATTCAGGATTAAAGGCAGACTCACCCAGCATTTTCAAATTCGTCATTTTGAAGGTTTCTAATAACGTAGTAGTTAATGAACGATTTTCAAAAGTGATTACAAAGTGAGGCTTGCAAACCTAGTGTCCTTTAAAAGTCTTCACCATGTCTGTGAGCAAGATGGCTAATCATGTCATCTCTAAGAGCTCAAACTTGCCAAAAATCACTGTCCTAGTCTTCCCTTGTAGGGAGCAGCCAACAGGAGTGTATGTGGGCAATCTTCCATCCTCTTTATCCAGAGTGTTTCCAAGGAAACAGTCTGCTCACCAGTTCCTTAGTCTTTGCAACGATTGTCAGCTCTGCTTTTCTGGAGATATCTTCAGTTTTCCATACCTCCCTCAAAAGTCTCAATAGTACCAGTACTTCAAAGTTTGTGAACCCTTTTGAGAAACCAGTTGAACAAATGAGTCAAAAACATTATACCTATTCACGGATTTCTTGAGGAAAAAATCCAATACCACATATAAATGGAATAAAGAAATCTGTGGGTGGCAAAAAGTATGTGAACCTTTGCTTTCAATTACCGTTGAGTCCTTCTTGGTCATCAATTATAATAAAAAGGTAGCAGGTGATTTCTAATTTTGAATAAACTTTAACAATGATACATAGAGCTGACATTAGCACGAGTGAGAAAAACCATTTAAATTCACATATGAAGCAAGCGTAGATTGTCAAGCATGCTTCCTGAATTGGCAACTTCTTCTGATTGATTAACATTTTTTTATATTTTTGAGGGATGGGGGAAGTGTGTCAAGTGATGCAGTGACGTTATCGTGGCAGAGAGAGGAGAATGGCTGGCCTTTCAGCATATTTTCTCATCTGAATTATTAACAGAAATTGATTTTGTCAAAAGCTAGATAAGATCATCGTAGTTAATTTATTCATAGATTTTAATGCTACCAATTCCAATATCTTCTTAAACCACCTAGCCCTTGCAGAACTATTACAAAAGTTCTGATACTTCCTGACCAGTTTCCAAATATGGTACTGAGAGACTAATGTTTTAGTCCACATACATTGTATCTTATTTTGTATGGAGGTCGATGTCTAGAGATTTGATCTATGGGTTTATCATACTGGTAACGCTCTGGTTCCTTGTCCTCTTTCATTAGCTCCCAGGGATTGCACATTTTGAATTAGCAACTGAAACCGATGTTAGCCTGGCTATAATTATGCAAAGCATATTTTGAATTCAACAACTTTAAACTTTCAGGTTTGCAATATAGGACTGCTGAGTATGATCTGGACTGCCTTGTCTTGGCACTGGTGGAGCCAAGTTATCAGGCAAGACTTCACTAAGAATTGCTTCATGAATTAATTTTGTTTCCAAACATCTAACAAAAGGACAAAAGAAATGAATATTGTTTACATGTATGCCTGGAAAAAGTCATAATTAACATTGTAAGGATGGAAATATATACAAATTTTTGTCAGTTATTCAGTGCTTTGAACTTTATCTTATTTGCACAAATATTTAATTGTCATGAAATCTGAAAGGAGGACTATTTTAAGATTCAGTTTCTTTACATTAGGCTCTGTGATTTATGTTTTTTTCTCCTTTAAAATTAAGTAAATTAACTCAAGTGTAAATAATGAACTGCATAGTATGAGATGAATATTATTTTTCTTAAAAATATTTTAAGTAAGAAAACTAATTACTCTATCCTTAAAATGAAAAAAATGTAAAGTAACATTAAAAAATACATAGAATTTCCCCTGGGAATCAGTTCAGATTGCTCAAATGTCCTCTTCACTCTTTAGCAAAACTAATCAATTGAAATGCAAACAAGCCATAAATCAGAAATTCATTGCTGCACGTCAGCAAAGACCTGTCCTTCTAAGATTAATTTTTTTGGCCAGCCCTGGTACATATAAAATCTACAGTTATTGATGCCTAGATAAATTCCAAGTGTTGGGAAAGTAGCCAACAGAACATCCTCAATCAACAAGACTGATCCAAAGACATATTAATAACGCACTGGAATTTAGCCCACATGGCAATAGTGGTACATATCCAGATGTGAGTTTATATTTCAACTTCCATACTCATATCCAACAACAAAACAATTGCATGATCCCTTTTATAAACATTATCTTGGAATTAACACATATGAAATTGTGTTGTAATAATCTTTTACATTTTGACAGGCAGGAAAAGCCCTTGAAAAGAAATTGAATTATTTTTGTTTTTAAATAATTCATTTCATTTTTTTTTAAAAAAACTTGAATTTTAAAAAATTCTACTTATTCAGTATGATTCAGACACTATGTGTTTGCTAAAAATGTAGCTTCGACAGGCTAATAAACAACACTTTTTAAGGCTGTTAAAAGTTGTGGGGAGATTTCTACCTTTGTATTCTATTAGATGAAAAGCCACAACAGGTATATACACTATATTGCCAAAAGTATTCGTTCACCCATCCAAATAATCAGAATCAGGTGTTCCAATCACTTCCAAGGCCACAGGTGTATATAAAATCAAGTCCCTAGGCATGCAGACTATTTTGACAAACATTTGTGAAAGAATGGGTGGCTCTCAGGAGCTCAGTGAATTCCAGCGTGGAACTGTGATAGGATGTCACTTGTGCAACAAATCCAGTCGTGAAATTTCCTTGCTCCTAAATATTCCACAGTCAACTGTCAGCTGTATTATAAGAATGTGGAAGTGTTTGGGAACAACAGCAACTCAGCCACCAAGTGGTAGGCCACGTAAACTCGTCCAACATCAGTGTGTGACCTCACAAATGGGCTTCTGGAAGAATGGTCAAAAATTCCCATAAACACACTCCTAAACCTTATGGACAGCCTTCCCAGAAGAGTTGAAGCTGTTATAGCTGCAAAGGGTGGACTGACGTCTTATTGAACCCTATGGATTAGTAGTGGGATGTCACTTACAGTAAGTTCATATGCGAGTAAAGGCAAGTGAGCAAATACTTTTGGCAATATAGTGTAGCAGGATTACATGCCAACCTTCTACAAGGATTATATCCATATTGTAGGCTGATTGTATTCAGGCAAAGCTTTGGTAATAATAGTTTAGTGGAATAGATAAAAGACTAAAAATAGATAAAGTTTCAAAATTGTACTAATTATCTCTCCCCCCCAATAATACAACAGATACAATTCATTTCCAGTTCTATGTTCCTTTCACCCCCCCCCCCCCAAAAAAACCAACCCTACATACTATCGCTGGTAAAAGCTTGTTATATTTCCTTAAAATGATCCAGTCAGATCCGAAGTGATGATTAACAAGATACTTGTTGTCTTGTAAAAGGAACTTTTGAAGCATTCCTTTCCTCTTGTCTAACTCATTCAGCTGAGCTGTGGGCCATGCTTGTGACACTACAAACACTTGTACAGTGATCAGTTCTGACACCATAAACACTGAGTTGTGGTTTCCCTGAGTGAATGAGCTTTGCAGCTGGCTGCTATTTAAGAGAAAGTTTTCATTCCTAAATACCTTGATGAGTAGCCACGAGGAGAACGGAAATGACAAATGGGTTTGGTTTTGGCAAAAACATAATGGTTCATAGTTTGCAAGAGCAGCTGTTTCTAAAATATAGATCTGAAGTCTCCATAGGCATAAAAATCTTGGTCTCTATGATTCTGTCCTTAGTTCACCCTACATTGGCAGCTATTGCAGAATGCACGGCATGCAAGCTACTCATGCACTTTTTGCAAATGCTCCAGGAAGTTTAAAAAGAACCACCTCTCTAAGCTTCAGAGAGCAAATCAATGGCAATCATTTTCGTAACAAGTGCAAATTTCAGCCTGTCTTCATTTATCAACATCAAACTGTATCACAAAGATTTCAGTGTGACTCATATACAGTGGTACAAAGGGCAGCATAATGACTACTAATTTTATCCAACTGGGTTTTACTAGACTTTTTTTTTTATTCATTTCAAAAGCAAACACACATGCACCCAACCGTCAATATTACAATATTACAAAGTTGAGATCATCCGTTTATTAACTGCTGGGAAATTCAACAACAGAAATTAAAATTTTTGAAAATTTGGGAGCAATGGAAAATAAAATTTATATCTGTGCTTTTTATTTTTATTTATTTTCTGCTTGTTTTAAGAGAGGAACAAAAATTATGGGAGAAAATTTATTTATTTGTTAACTTTTATATCCTGGCAATCTCTAGAAACCTGAATTGGCTAATGTTCAATTAAATTTCATATTACCATCAACATTTAAACTGAATTAATTTGCTATAGGAACCTACCTGACTCCAACTATCTCATCATGATTAACATTACCACCACTAAAATATAAGAGGGACATAAGAGAATGGAAAGGAATTAGAGCCAATCTTCAATGTTCTCTCAAAGAGATAGCTATTCTCTGGAACCATAGGAATGTGGAGGCTATACAGATTTCAGAGGACAACATGTTCCTCAAGGACATGGTAGTTATTAAAGACCCCTTTTTGAGTCCATTTATCCTTGATCTGTTAAGAGGGGACAGACGGACCCAAAGTATCTGTCCATGCATTGCTCCAACAGTATGGGTAAAAAATGTCTTCTGGAAGAGACAAGTTCCAAAACATGTAAACCGTGTAGGTTTTATAGGTAAAGACCACCATCTTTGACTTGTATCTGGAATAAACCTGGTAACCAAGGCAGTGCCTGTGGTATAGGTGGAAAATGTTTGAATTCGTTCTCAGCTGACAGCATATGGGCTGCTGTATCAGTTTACATTTTCAAGCAGTTTTCAATGACAGCCTCAAATTGCAATAATCCTGCTTTAAAGAAATAAAGGCTATTGTTTGTTTGTTTGTCTATTGCTAAGGTTCCCTGCTCTAAGAAAAGCCACAACCAATTTAGCACCAAAGGGTGGCAAAGGTACCCCTTGCCATTAATTCTAGCTGCTGGGTTTTTTTTTTTTAACAGAAGCCATGACATCTCCCAGTAAGCTACACTGGACACATAATGGCTATTTCCAGTTTGAGAAATTCACTGTTGTTCAGGACATGATGCCAGGAAAATGGTGTGGCATTTATTACAAGCAAGAAACTTGCTCAACCAGTTGAAAGCTTTTCAACAGTTAATGATTGCATTATTACCATCCGAATCTGTGCAAAGGACCTCAGAATCATGTCCCTACAACTGATACAATGGAGCCTGAAATAAAGTTTCAATGCCAACATTGAAGAACTCTGAAGCAAGTTGTACCGAAAAAATCCAGTCTGCATAGTGGATGATTTCAGTGCAAAAATTGGCAGCCTTCACCTTTGAATCATGAATATCTGGTTCAAATAGCACAGGTGTCACTTATACTGTATATTTGGACCTCACCAAATCAACTGCATCACAATTAGATCCGCTATGTCTTATGCAACCATTGATGGTCCGTCAAGATATATTCAGGTGCCAATTGTGGTTTAGATCATGAATTGTTAATGATTAAGATCAGAGTCAAATAACGCAATATCAAGAAGAAAACATCACCAAACAAGTTTGGCATCGCCCAAATCTCTGCCATGCATGCAAGTGAAGTGAAAAATAGATTTGAGCTGCTGGACACTTCTAAAAAGATGGCCAAGAAGTGTGGCAAGAAATTTTATTGAAACAGCAGTTGAACACATAACCATACAAGAACCCCAGAGAAAAAGTGAAATTAGCTCTCAGAACTCTTAGAGTTCTTTCACATTTCTTATTCTACTGTAAGTTGAGATGATCATGCAGAAGCTGGAAATTGAAGACTCAGAAATGAGAGTAAAGATTGGAGGAAGAAACAGCCACAATCTTCAATATGCTGACGACAAAACTTTCCTCTCAGAAACCAAAGAAGGCCTGAAACATCAGATCAAAAGGAGTAAGGAAGAAAGAGAGAAATTGGGTTTCTTCCTGAACATCAAAAAGACTAAAGCTCATGACCACTGTGAGGAATGCAAATTTCAAAATAACAACTGATGGTGATGTGATCAAATGTGTGCAAGAATTCAGTTTCCTAGGAGTGCAGATTGATCAAAGCAGTGAATGCAACGCAGAAATAAAACTTTGAATCACACTGGATCACACAGCAAAGAGGAGCACGAATAGAGTATGAAAAAGCAAGGACATCATCCTGGCAACTAAATGCAGATTAGTCAACGTTATTGTGTTTCACACGCTGACCTACAAGTTGTGAAAGTTGGACCATGAAAAAACTAGACAGGAAGAAAATCAACTTTTCAGCTATGGTATTGGAGAAGGCTGCTGGACAGCAAAGATGACAAACAGGCAAACAAACAAACTAGAGTGTATAAAAAAAACCAGACATGTCACTGGAATGCAAAATCACAAAATTCTGCCTTACTTATTTCAGCCACGTCATGCACTCAAACTCATTGAAAAAGAGGCAGGCATGGTTGGAATGATCAATGGTAAAAGGAAAGGAGGTTGCTAAAAACACGGTGGCTAGATAATATCAACTCTGACACAAGCTAAAGAACTGTGATTTCATGTGACTACATGTGACTACAGTGAGAAGGAAGTAGTAGTTGTAGTAGTAGTTGTTCACCTGCTTACTTTTTAAAATTTAGCATATATTATTCAGACAAGAATGATACATCTATTGCTTGAGCTTCTATATCTTTACAAATGAAGTAGGCTGAATTCTAAGGTATTTCAATCTTTTTAAGTTCAAAAATACTAACGAAACAAAAGAACTGGTTCACAGGGAATCAAAACAGTGTAATGTGTCCTGGACCTTTCCCTATGCCGATCCTGCCACAGGTAGTCAATATATGTGATCAATGCCATCTCAGGGCTGTAACCAGTTCTGAATTTGATTGCCCCACAATAAAAACTAAGTCAAATATGTGATTCCCCCCCATGAACCAGACCAAAGTTCACTGGTTCCAATCCATGGTGGCTTGGAACTTCTGAGCTGCCTAACCTTCATCCAGAGGTGCAGATTAAATTCCTCCAGAACTTCAAGCTTGGGGAATTTCACTGCCAGTCCAGCTGTGGCCTTCGGCAACTTAGGTGGAGATGTTACTGTGCAGGAGGAAGGTTGATACACAAGCACCAATGTACTCTAATCTCTACAAACAACTTCACAATTATCTCTGGAACAGTGTGCCTAGAAGACCATAGGATTTCTCAGATGACAATGGCTACATCCTGCCTCAGTTCTGTTTTCATAGGTAGTGCTATGAGAAAATCCTTGCAGGGAACATTTCCAAGAGACACACCAGGCCTGACCCAGGTTTTCATAATAAAGATCAGACTTCTCATCCAATCATATCTGATACAATACAAACAGAATTAGACGTTTAACTGACAATTTAAAGGCTAGAATGAGATTAGAAAGAATGGTTCATTTTTTAAAAAATCCTTGGCACAAGCAGGTTATGCTTGTACGAGAGCCTTCACTACAAGAACATGTGCACATTTATCATAAGGCTTGTATATTTTAACTATCGGGTCTGAAGGCTGCCAAGGGAAGGGATAAAGGAAAACAAAATATTAATGGATCCCTAAATCTAAATCAAGAGAGTGATAAGAAATAAAAATGGACATTCCTTTTTTTTGGGGGGGGGGGGAGGGAGGGCTTTCCCATACACTGAGTGGTGAGAGTGGGAATGATGCCAAAGTGGGCTCTGTGGCAATGAAGCAGGTGTGGAATGGAGAAGTTTATGCAGAGGATATATGAGGAATTGCTAAATGGTTTTAGTTTGTGGGCCCAATAGGGGAGTTGTGTGCTTATTGAAGGGTTCATGTGGTGGAAGGGTTGCTATTAGTTCTGGCATTCTGATTCCTAGGAGGAGGATGCCTATGGGGAGGAGAGATAACCTTAAGGGGAGATGAAGGAGGATGGTAAAATTATAGTAGAGTTAGGCAAAGGGAAATAGATGGGAAGCTCTATCCTGGCTATCACAGGAAAAGAGGCAATTGGAAATTTAAAGCCATTCTTTTCTCCTAGACTTAGCACTTCCACTTCATCCCTGGGCCCAGATTGCCAAACTGCTGACAGCCTTGGCCTTAGCCTTCTGCTAAACGCTAAGTCTCTAATAAATCTATCCTTATTCATGACTTAGTCCTGCAGGAAAGATCAGACCTGGCATGTATTACTGGATGGGAAGGATGAAGAGATATCCATATCCAAGATCTGCTCTCCTGGATTTCAAGTTTTACAGGAACTGCAACTCCAAGGCCAACAAGAAAGGATACTAATAATTACCTTGGAGACCTGGAACTTACTAGATGTTATATTCAGCAGGGTGGCTTACATATCAAGCCCTATAAATGTGAAGCTGGATTGGAAGGACAAGCAGGGATGGCACTCTTGCACCATTTACCCTTGTGCTTAGTGGCATTCTTATCTCAACCTCTTGATCTTAATAGAAAAATATAAACATACTTTAATATCTGAAAAAATAATAATTTCTGTATGTAAATTCTTACGAATCTTATAACAATTCTTAAATAAGACAAGAAACAAAACAACAAAAGTAGCTATAGATGCAAATTGCATGCATCCAAATTGAATTTATCAGGATTCTGGATGAATGGTTATTTCAACTGTTAGGATGCAATGCAAAGAGTTTAGATATAATTCTTAAAGTGAGCTAAATAATTCCTTCATGGGATATTAAATGTGAATAATACGCATGACTTTTAATAAATATTTGAGTATTATTTTCTTTGGTGCATTTTTCAAAACCAAGGCATAAGCTAGGTAAGTAATGAAATAAAACGTAGCTATATTTTAAAAACCACAATAGTTAAGCAGTATCATATGTTAATATTCCCTAATTAGCTGAGTAAAAATATAAGCAAGCTTTAGAAAAACTGGGAGGGAACTACAGAAAGACAACTTGCTCCAGGGAAGAAGCAACAGTTCTCTGAAGTACAGCAAAGAATTTCACATCAAAGAGCTTATGTAAATGAGTCCGCACTCTAAAATAATAATTAAAAACCTCTTTCTTACAATAGTCTCTTATTTTAAAAAATCAAAAAACCAGCACTGAATAATTTCACTGGTGTCAAGAAATGACTCTATATACTATGTTTGCCAAACAACCTTGCCGGGGGGGGGGGGGGGGGATGCAACCTTGTAATTAAAATTTAGAGATGGCTAGGTCAGAATAAAAAAGGCCTCCAAGATTTCTAATTTCCAAAACAAAATTTCTGAAACGAGACTAAAAGTTAGGCAATAGAGGGATAGCCAACACCAAGACCAATGATATCATATTTACTTTTTTTCTGCTGGTATTATTGGGAAACAAGTTTCATATATTTACCTGAGGCTAAGGTCTACCAAATAAATATAACGTGGATAAGATAGGTCTGTTGTATTTAAAGGCAAACTATAACAGAATGGATTAAAATATATGACTTACCAAAAGATTAGATACTTCTGGAATATTTCAACTTGTCAAATACAAACAATAATCATTGATAAAATGTTATTAGGGGGAGAAATGGCATTCTATCTATTGTATCATAAAAATCTAAACCCTCCTAAAATAATTTTTTCTTTAGTTGTCATATGCAATTTTATTTCATTTTTTGTGAAACAGCTATTGAAAAAAGGGAACAAAATAAAGAACCTCATTCTAACTTCTTAAATTTTCACTAACTATGCACAAAAATAACAAAATAATAATAATAATCAGGCATTATTTGCTCCCAATATTTATATTACAGATCATCTTCAACAGCAAGATTGGGACCTGCATTTCTGTTGCTAAGCAATGCAGTTCTGAAGCGCTACCACATCACTTGGCAATGGCAATCCTTGTAGTCACAGTTTCCATTCTTAATTGAATCCCACAGTTCTTAAGCAAGGCAAGGGCCAAAAAGAGAGCACGATGGTGTGAGGAAGGGTCAAGGGTGCGCAGGGGTTTGTGAAAGCACGATGTGATGGAAGGAGGGTGCATGAGAGTATGCGAGAGGTGCAGCACATGTCAGAAACAGTGCATGAGGATGCAAAGGGGTACACAAGGATGCAAGAGGTGTGGAATAGGTCGAGATAGTTTGTGAGGATGTATTAGAGGTGTGAGTCAGGGAGTTGGATTTGTAGCAAGCTGATAAACTGTACTCAATGAGTAGTCCTTAATGGTACTATACCCACATGGAAGGAAGGAAGCAGTGGGGTATCGCAAGGCTCCACCTTAGGCCCAGTGTTCTTTAATATTTTCATAAATGACTTAAATGTAGGAATAGAAAGGGAACTCATAAAATTTGCAGATGACACTAAACTAGCGGGAATAGACAACACCCCAGAAGACAAGCTGGGGATCCAAAAAGATCCAACAAAATGAATTTTAATATGGAGAAAAGCAAAGTTTTACATTTAGGCAGGAAAAACCAAAGGTCTAAATACAGATTAGATGAGACCTGGCTCAAAAACAGTAATTATGAGAGGGACTTGGATGTGGATGATCACTTGAATATGAGCCAGCAGCGTGCAGCATCAGTCAAAAAAACTAACATAATCCTGAGTTGTATAAACAGATGCATAGAATCAAAATCATGTGAAGTATTAGCACCGCTTTATAAAACCCTAGTAAGATCACACCTGGAATACTGCAACCAATTTTGATCATCATACTACAAAAAAGATGTTGAAGCTTTGGAAAATGTTCAAAGAAGAGCAACTAGGATGATCAAAGGCCAGAAGACTAAACCATATGAAGAAGCTGCAGGTTTTGGGTTTGGCTAGTCTAAAGAAAAGAAGAATTGGGGGTGACATGATAGCAGTATTCCAATATTTGAGGGGCTGCCACAAAGAAGAGGGAGTCAAATTATTCTTCAAAGTACCAGAGAGCAAGACAAGAAACAATGGTTGGAAACTAATTAAAGAGAAAAGCAACTTGGAATTAAGGAGAAACGTAGTAACAGTTTGGACAATTAACCAATGGAACAGCTTGCCTACAGAAATCATGGGCACTCCATTACTGGAGGTTTTTAAGAGGAGATTAGGCAATCACTTATCTGAAATGGTATAGGTCAGCGATGGCGAACCTTTTTTGGCTCGCGTGCCACAAGTGGGGGGAGCGCGGTGGGGTCGTGTACGGGCGTGCCGCACCCATAATGCAACGCGCCCCCCAGTGCGCATGCGCACACAACGCACCCATTTTTGCATGCTTTTTCGCCCTCCCCAGGCTCCAGAGGCTTTATAGGAGCCTGGGGAGGGCGAAAAGAGCCTCCCCCGGCCCCCGGAGGCTTCAGGGAACGTCCGGAGGCTTCCCTGAAGCCTTCGGAACGCTTAAAACCACCCTTCGAGCAACCCGGAAGTGACTTCCGGGTTGCTCGGATGGTCGTTTTAAGCGCTCTGAAGGCTTCAGGGAAGCCTCGGGACGCTCCCTGAACAGGCACGAGACGTGCGTCTCCATCGCCAGGGCTATATACTATAGGTTCTCCTATTTGAGTAGGGAGAGGGACTAGATGACCTCCAAAGTCCCTTCCAGCTCTGTTCTGTTCTACTCTACATTACTCTACACTACTCTACACTCTATTCTGTTATGGACTAATAGTTTATATAAACATCATTTTCAAATCTGGCATTAGTTTCAAGTATTCTGGCAGCAATGAGACAGAGAGCTGTTGCGATATATGAAATATACCATAATCCAAATTACTGATGCATTAAAAAAAATCAGATTCTTGAGTAATACATGCAATACAACAGAACGTACATCATAAACTAATAAATTATGACATAAGTTCAAACACAGACCAGCTAATAAATGCAAAGTAACAAATAGAGCCCTAAAATAAAAACCAGTCTTATAATGAAACCATGGATCAGCTGAAAAGCAAATTGTAAAGGTATCAATGGTTAAGGTTTTGTGTGAATAATGCAAAATAATGGTGTATTTTGTAGTATTTTAATAAATGCTCTCTTAGGAAATAATTGTTCATTACTAATTTGATGGTAGATTAAATAGCTTTAATAAAACGGTGAGTCCCTTGGACTGTAAGGCGATCAAACCAGTCAGTCCTAGAGGACATCAACCCTGACTGCTCTTTAGAAGGCCAGATGCTGAAGTTGAAACTCAAATACTTTGGCCACCTAATGAGAAGGAAGGACTCACTGGAGAAGAGCCTAATGCTGGGAAAGATTGAGGGCAAAAGAAGAAGAGGACGACAGAAAGCAGTAGGCGTGAGCTTGAAAAGACTCCAGGGGATGGTAGAGGACAGGAAGGCCTGGAGGAACGTTGTTCATGGGGTCGCGATGGGTCAGACACGACTTCGCCACTAACAATAACGAAATAAAACAAAAGGTTAAAACAACAATTAGTATGGGGGGAGGAGCCAACGTCGCGATGATACGGACGTGAGGTCTCGATGCTCCGAGACCGCAGCCGATACTTTTGCTGCACTTGTTAACTGCCTGCTAACGATGTTAAAAGACTCAAGAGTTTAAGATCAAAGAAAACAGTATTAGTTAACAAATCTGGGGGAATTGGTGGACTTTTTGGACTCAATAAACTGGCTGTTGAAAAGTTTGTTTGAATATCTGGAAATGGCTTCAAAACAATCAAAACTCAGCGTTTCCAAGAGCGCTGGAAGTTCCCCAGCCCAGACACAGAAACTATAATCTTTATTACCCCCAGTAGAAAAACAAACTCTGACACTTAACACTCTCCAAAATGCATTAAAGGACCAAGCTGTTGTTTTGGAGGAAAAGATTTCAAATGCTTTTAAAGACGTGTCTGAGGAAATGTCTGGAATTAAGGATTTAATCCAAAATCATAATCAACAGATTAGGGAGGACATTGTAGATGCATTTAAAGGTTTACTTGGTTATGTAACATCTCTGGATGAGAAGGTGGAATAAATTAATCAGTCTAATATCAAGTTGGAGAATAAAGTTGAGGAGGCACAAAGCAAAATAGATAAATCAGAGGCAGAAGTTACAATGATACAATACAGAACAATGGAATTTGCCTTAAGAATTTGGCTCCAAGAGAATTCACTGTGTCGCAGACATCTGGTTGTGAGTGTCTGGGCGTGAAATGGGGCCCAGGGAGTCAGTTGGGTCTGTTGATAGTATACCTGGCTCCCCGCCATACATCAACGGCCCTGCCCGGACTCCTCGAGCTGATCGCGGAGATGGCAGTTGAGACCCCCAAGTTATTAGTGATGGGGGATTTCAATCTGCCGTCGACGGGAGAGGCATCCGAGGCAGCCCGGGAATTCATGGCTTCCATGACAGCCATGGATCTGACTCAAGTAGTTCGTGACCCCACACACGAAAGAGGCCACATACTGGATCTTGTGTTTGTCTCCGACCAGTGGACGAGTGATCTGGGAAGAGGGAATTTAGTCATCACGCCCCTGTCATGGTCAGATCACTCACTTCTCCAACTGGACTTCCCTGGCGCTACCCCCCGCTGCGGGGAGGCGGAGCCAGCTGGTCCCAGATGGTTCCGCCCCAGGCGTCTGATGGAACCAGATAGGTTCCAGGCGGAGCTTGGGCCACCTCCTGCAGACCTGTCCCGCTCCCGGGCAGAGGACCTGGTAGCCGCGTGGAACAGTGCGGCCGCCGGGGCCTTGGACTGGGTTGCGCCTTTGCGGCCTCTCCGATGGCAACGATCGACTCGGGCTCCCTGGTTTAACGGGGAGCTAAGGGCGATGAAACGCCACAGGAGACGCCTAGAGAACAAGTGGAGATCCTCCCGCTCCGAATCCGATCGAACACAGGTAAGAGCCTACGTAAGGACCTACCTTGTGGCAATAAGGGTGGCCAAACGTCAATATTGTGCCACCCTTATAGCGTCCGCAGAGAACCGCCCTGCCGCCCTGTTTCGGGTGACCCGCTCCCTGCTGTCGCAGGGACAACGGGACCCCCCATTGCAGGGCAGGGCAGAGGAGTTTGGGGAATACCTGCAGGATAAAATTGATCAGATCCGGAGGGGGTGGACCCACTCCAGTGCTCCAGGGGGGGCGTCCGAGGCTAGTCTTGAGATTCCACGCTGGGAGGAGTTTGACCCTGTTGTCACCGAAGATTTGGACAGGTTGCGCGGGCGACTGCGAGCCACCACATGTTTATTGGACCCGTGCCCCTCCTGGTTGGTACTGGCTTCCTGGGAGGGTTCACGAGGCTGGCTACTGGGACTGGTGAACGCTTCGTTGGGTGAGGGCCTTTTACCAACCGCCTTGAAAGAGGCGGTGGTGAGACCCCTGCTCAAGAAGCCTTCTCTGGACCCAATGGAGCTAGCAAATTATCGTCCTGTCTCCAACCTTCCTTTTTTAGCAAAGGTTGTTGAGAGTGTGGTGGCTCAGCAGTTCCCATGTCACCTGGAGGAAGATGATTATCTAGACCCGCGCCAGTCCGGCTTCCGACCCGGTCACAGCACGGAGACGGCCTTGGTCGCGTTGGTGGATGATCTCTGGAGGGCAAAGGATGGGGGTTGTTCCTCCATCCTTGTCCTATTAGACCTCTCGGCGGCTTTCGATACCATCGACCATGGTATCCTATTGCGCCGTCTGGAGGGGTTGGGGATCGGGGGCACCGTATTGCGGTGGTTCCGCTCCTACCTCTCTGGCCGGACGCAATGTGTGTTGACAGGGGAGCAGAGGTCGACCCCGAGGCCCCTCACTTGTGGGGTCCCACAGGGGTCGATCCTCTCGCCTCTCCTGTTCAACACATATATGAAACCGCTGGGCGAGATCATCCGTGGTTTTGGGGTGAGATATCATCAGTACGCTGATGACACTCAGCTGTATATTTCCACCCCAAACCACCCCAACGAGGCTGTTGAAGTGATGTTCCGTTGTCTGGAAGCCGTGCGGGTCTGGATGGGTGACAACAGGCTCAAGCTCAACCCCTCCAAGACAGAGTGGCTGTGGCTTCCGGCACCCCGGTACAACCAGCACATTCCATCGCTGGCCCTCGGGGATGAACAATTAGCCCCGGTGGAACGGGCACGCAATTTGGGCGTCCTCCTTGATGCCCGGCTGGCTATGGAAGATCATGTGGCAGCCGTGGCGAGGGGGACGTTCCACCAGGTTCGCCTGGTGCGCCAATTGCGACCCCTTTTGGACCGGGAGGCCCTGCACACAGTCACTCACGCGCTGGTGACGTCTCGCCTGGACTACTGTAATGCTCTCTACATGGGGCTCCCCTTGAGGTGCACCCGGAGACTGCAGTTGGTCCAGAATGCAGCCGCGCGGGTAATTATGGGGAGATCGAGGTTCTCCCATATAACACCGCTCCTGCGCGAGCTGCACTGGCTTCCTGTGGCCTACCGGGTGCGCTTCAAGGTGTTAGTTACCATCTTCAAAGCGCTCCATGGCATAGGGCCTAGTTACCTGCGGGATCATGTCCTGCCCCATACATCCCTGCGACCCATTCGCTCACACAGAGAGGGTCTCCTCCGGGTGCCATCCTCTAGAGATTGTCAGAGGGCGGTGCCCAGGAGTAGGTCCTTCTCTGTGGCGGGCCCTACCCTTTGGAACGACCTCCCCCCAGACATTAGAACAACCACCGATCTCCGCTCCTTCCGCAGTAAACTGAAGACCCACCTGTTTCGGCTAGCCGGCCTGGCATAATTCGACAACTTTTCCACCCCTAGGTCATTTTTAATTGTCAATTTTAGTTTTTAAACTATTAATGTCATTGGGGTTTTAACCTTTTTCAGTATTGTAATTATTTATTTATTTTTTACCTCCTCTGTATGACACTGTGCTGACTGTTGCTTGGGTACATCGCCCCGAGTCCCTGTGGGGAGAGGGGGCGACTAATAAGTTTAAATAAATAAATAAATAAATAATAAGAATAAGAGGTCTGAAAGAACATAACCAAGAAGATCTGAGAGACATTTTTGCTGAAGCTTTCGCTCAATTAACTGGTGAACCAAAGGTAGAGTGTGCCTGGCAGATCAATAAAATTTACCGTGTCAATTCATGGATTGCCAGACAAAGACAACTACCAAGAGATATTGTAATTCATTTTGTCACCAGGAAAACTAGGAATGAAATACTGCAAGCAACTTACAAAAATAAGTTACAAGTGGCAGGACAAGACGTGGTAGTACTGAAGGAAATCCCTCCAAAAATGTTGAGATCCTGAAAGGATTATGCATTTTTAGTGGACGAACTTAGAAATCGCCAGATACAATATAGATTGGAGGCTCCAGCCGGATTGGTAGTGAATTATCAAGGTGAAAGATATCGTCTTAACTCAGTTTGGAAAGCAGGAGATTTCTATAGCAATGTATTAAAGGTTGGATACCCTCCATCCCCAGGATCTAGAGGAAGAAAAGAAACAGGCAAGACCAGACAGCAAGATATTCAGGTACAAGCGGGAGATGCTCAACCTCTGGACTTACCTGAGGAGACAGAAGAAATTATGGAACAAAGACAAACTCGAACGGCCACTAAACGCAAAGAGCAAGAATTAAAGATGCAGCAAACCCAGACAATAATCCAAGAAATTACAAATCCTTTTTCAGAATTGACTTCATACTAATTACAAATGATTTACTTTCTAGGGTGAAGAAGACGAAGATATGCCCAAGAACTCTAACAGATCATAATCCAGTTTGGATGGAATGGGAATATAGAGAGGGATCTAGGAGGTCTTGGAGGTTAAATGAAAATTTATTTAGATATGAGAGAAATGTTATAGAATGTAAAAAACTATTGAAAGAATATTTTGCTTCTAACATGCATAAGGGGACTTCGATGGAAATGGTTTGGGATGCAAGCAAAACTTACATGAGAGGTGTCTTAATAAATTTGAACAATCTATATAGGCGCAGACAGGGGGAAAAACAAAGGGAATTAGAAGAAGAGATAAAAAAGAAAGAGCAGGCGTTAATATCTAACCCAGATGATAAGAAGACAAGAGAAGCAATTACTTTATTGCGAGGGCAGTTCAATATGTTGATGTCAGACCAAGCAGCCACTAACCTGATATATGCTAAACATAATACTTTTTGTAATGCAAATAAACCAGATAGATGGCTAGCATACATGTTAAGGAAAAAACAAAAGTCTCGTACTATAGAGAAAGTAGAATACAAAGGCAAAGAAGTTTATCAACAGGATATGATTAAAAAGGCTTTCTCAGAATATTATACTAGATTGTATGCTGGTGATAAAATACAAGGTTTAGATATAGATAGATATCTGGAGAAAGAGAAAATACCCAAAGTTACAGATGAACAAAGGGGAAGACTGAATCAACTTGTAACCACGGAGGAAATTCTCCTGGCAATTAAACAATTAAAAATTAGGAAGGCCCCAGATACAGATGGATTGACAACGGTTTATTACAAAAAGTTACAATTAGAAATGGTAGATCCTCTTAAGGAATTATTTAATAAAATTCAAATGGAAGGAAGGGTACCGCCATCTTGGAGAACAGCTTTTATTTCCGATTCCAAAAGAAGATCAGGACCACACTCAGCCAAAAAACTATAGACCTATTTCATTACTTAATACAGATTATAAAATCTTTGCTAAAATATTAGCAAATAGGCTGATGTCAATTATACAACAAACGATTCATAATGATCAATCCGGTTTTATATAGGGGAGACAAATGAAAAGTAATGTAAGACAAATTGTTAACATATTGGAATATTTGGGGAAGAACAACCAAGTCCCTGCAGTACTTTTATTCTTAGACGTGGAGAAAGCATTTGACCGAGTGAATTGGCAATTTCTAATAAAAATAATACAAAAGATGCATTTTGGAGAGTATTTCACACAATCTATCAAGGCAATACCAGAAACAGACAGCACAAATTATAGTTAATGGTAGTTTAACAGAATCCTTTAAAATTGAAAAAGGAACAAGACAGGGGTGTCCCCTGTCTCCATTATTGTTTATCTTAACCTTGGAGTTATTGTTGAATAGAATACGTGGGTCAGATGACTTACAGGGAATTAAGATCAGGCATTATGAATATAGAGTACGAGCATTTGTGGATGACTTGGTTGTAACTTTAACCCAACCGGGGAAATCAGCTACAGGTTTAATGAACATAATTAATCAATATGGTCAAGTATCTGGGTTCAAAATAAATCTAGGAAAAACAAAGATGATAGTTAAAAATATTATTTACAAATCAAAAAGAAGAACTAGAAAGAGTAATAGGATGCGAGATAGTAGAAAAGGTTAAATATTTAGGAGTTTACATTACAACCTCAAATGGGAAATTATATAAGTATAATTATGAACCATTATGACATAAAATACAGTTAGAGATGAATAAATGGAAAAAACTACAATTTTCATTGTTGGGAAGGACAGCAGCAGTAAAAATGAATGTTTTGCCTAAGTTTCTATTTCTCTTTCAAATGATACCAATACTTTAAAAAGATGCAAATTTGGAAGAATGGCAGAAAGGTATTAATAACTTTGTCTGGGCGGGGAAGAAATCAAGAGTAAAACTTAAAATAATGCAAGATATATGGGAAAGAGGAGGTTTGAAAATGCCCAATTTAAAATTATATTATGAAGCAGTAGTTTTATCAATAATTAGTGACTGTATTAATCTAACAGAGGATAGAATACTGAATATTGAGGGATATGATTTGGTATATGGTTGGCACACTTATTTAATATATGATAAGAAGGTGGATAAGATTTTTAAAAGCCATATATTAAGGAATGCCCTATTGCGTGTCTGGAAAAAATACCAATATAGGTTAAATGATAAGTTACCTATGTGGGTAGTACCCAGACGCGTGATAGAGAATATAAGTATAGAACAAAAACAGGATGTAATTACATATAGAGAACTTCTTAATATATAGAGAGATGTAATACAGTTAAAGCCTTTGAACGCATTAAGAGAGGAAAGGGTAATTCAAACCTGGTTCCAGTATGGACAGTTACAAGCTAGATGGAAAAAAGATCAGACAATTGGTATCACGCAAAATGAGGATAGTTTGGTAAAACAAATTAGGGACCAGAGTCAAATGCATATAAAAAGGTTGTATAATATACTGATAGAAATAGATTCTGAAACAGAGTTAGTTAAAGACTGTATGATAAAATGGGCACAAAATTTCGAAGAGCCAATAATGATGGAAACATGGGAAAAGATTTGGGTAAAAAATGTAAAATTTATGCAAGCTCAGAATTTGAGAGAGAATTTTTATAAGATGTTGTATAGATGGCATTTAGATCCCAAAAAGTTATCTTGTATGTATCCGAATTTACAACCTAAATGTTGGAGATGTAATTGTGCTGATGCTACGTATTATCATATATGGTGGACTTGCAAAAAAGTCAAAGCATTTTGGATAAAAATATGGTGGGTTATTCAAAATATATTTAAAAAGAGGATAAAGTTCACTCCCCAGTTGTTTTTGTTAGGTATAATTACAGACTGTACAGTTATAGAGACTAATTTGAACTTGAACTTAACGACGGCAGCAAGATTGTTGGTGGCGCAGTACTGGAAGAGGGAAGAATTGCCTACTATTCAAGAATGGACGCTAAAAGTAGTAAATCTAGCAGAGATAGCCAAAATTACAGCATATTTGAAGGACCATTCGGATAAGAAATATAAGTTGGAATGGAGAAGATGGATTGACTATATTCAAAATAAATATCAGACTAAAAAATTTAAATTAGCTTATGAGTGAAGGCAGAAAGAATGTTACAATTTACCTAAAGTTAGCTTAACAAAAGGGGAATTAAAGCACAAGAGGAGGTAGGATGTTAAAATCAGTTAGCTTATGTTAGCGTATGATTGTTAAATGTTTATACCCTGTATTTTGCTCTGGGAGGTTGGGGGTCGGGGGAGTCGGAGGGTGGGAACGGGAAGGGGTAATATTTGTAAAATTTGTTAAAACCTTTAATAAAAAGAAAGAAAAAAGAAAATGGAGGTTTGATTATGGTAACATGTATAAATATCTGAGTTAAAATACTTGAGTTAATATGAATTATGGTTGATGACTGTGGAAGAGATGCACGAAAGCCTTTTGTAACCAACTGATACTCTTTCCACAGTATGTGAAGAAGGAAGATTCTTTGTGTCGTGTTTGTTTAGAAAATTAATATTAAAAAAGAAAAACAACAATAAGTACCAAAAACCAGTATACAAGTCCAGCAAAATTCCAGCAAAAATTGACATATGTTCTTTGGAAAAGACCCTGATGTTGGGGCAGTGTTGAAGATAGTGTCATCAACACAATGAACAAGGATATAGGCAGGCTCCAGGAGACAGGGGAGGGCATGGGGGCCTGGCGTGCTATGGTCCATGGGTCACGGAAAGTCAGACACAACTTGGCGACAACTACTGTATAAATGTATGTTACAATCATGAATTATTACCTTCTCTGAAAGTCTCAGGACACTTTTGTAGATTTCTCTGCTTTATTTATATATATGAAGATCACCAAATGTGCTCACAAGTGCATATACAATTTGCTAGTACTGTCTGGAAAACTAAGCACTCCAAATTCACAGAATGGCAACAGTTTGCCCCTAATCAGATTTTCTACAAGAATTAAATATTCTTGCTGTGCTCAAATGTGATTGTGAAACTACTTTGATCTGAATGTTCAATATTTTTTTATGTAATCCATGACAAAATATAACATGATTTACTGTATCTGTATATGGCAGCTGAATGGTTGACAGAACTGAATAATGTAATGTAAGAAGAAGAAAATATATTCTGGCATGAAAATATACAGATCATAATTGGGGTGCTTTAGTACCGTATTACAATGAAATATATGCAGGCTGATCACAAAGAGTTCAAAACAATTATAATTCTTTCTTACCCATTTACCAAAGGAGGTTTTTATTCTCTTACACATTCTCCAGCTGCAGCTGCAAGTCATTTCGGAACACTTTGAGTCCATTTGCCCCCCCCCCAAAAACCCCGAATGATTAAAAGCATCAAATGGTCTCTTCCTGGTTTTTCAACCATTGCTTCCATGTTCAATTTTTTTACATTTCTCAAGTAAATAAGTATAATTTCAAATGACCATGTTTTAAATAAAGACTAGCCTTATCAGTCACATATTATCTTGTACTTTAAATAGAAACCCTGTACTCCAGCTACCACCAACCTTTTGTTCGCTAGACACTGGTTCCGCAGAGGGAGATTTTTCGATGAGCTGGGGGTGGCTTTGCACACTGCCTGGATCTGACATGTGCATGGATGGGGCTTTGCTCACTAGTGGCCTGGTTCTTGGGGGCCATGGACCAGTGCCAGTACACAGCCTGGGGTTTGGGGGCTCCATTCAAATTGTTACTGAAATAAAAATATTTATCAGAACTGCTTAATAATTAAGAGAAAGCTAAATCAAGTTTATTTATAGATACCTTTAGGATGATAAATTGCTTCAACCATGATCAATTCTAACCAGTGTGTGCTCCAAATTACAATAACAAGTTAAACAATAACAAATAAAGATACAGGTAGTCCTCACTTCAGGATAGTAACCAGGACTGGAATTTCCCTTTCTAAACAATGTGGCCATAAAGCACTACATCACATGACTGCATCACTTGAATGTCACCCAGGTGGCTGCTGTAAGAGGCAGCAGGAGATGCTACTGGCTATAGGAAGCTGCTGTGATATTGGTTGCACAGCTCCCAAATTGTAAACATGTGACCGTGGGGTCTTTAGGATGGCTGAAATTTGCAGACTGATCGTTAATAATTCAATCATATCAAACCCCAAATGCCTTCAAAAATACCCAAGTCTTTTAATTGAATTTATATGCTGACTATATGTTACTATTTAGTAATGGAATTTTTTGTAAATGTATACTTTGAGTATGGAGGGAGGGGACACCTACCGCACATTGCAACCGTCAAAATTTGTACCTATCCACTACCTTTTTCCCTGTAAAATTTTAAAAAAAACCAATAAAACTTTGTTTAAAAAAAAAAAAGAATACCCAAGTCTTGAATTCTAAAACACTGCCAATCTTACCTCAGATATTCCCAAAATAAGAGAGGGTGACTTACAAAAAAGTTCTAGTCTTTACTGATGACACTCCATCGATGTAAGTAAGTAAAGGAGCGCCTTTACCTACATCTAATCAGATAGGAACAAGCTATTAGAAGGAGGCCATCACAAAGATATTCTGGTTCTGAGTTATGTAGGGCTTATAAATAGTTGAGTAAGACAGTGTTTATGTGATTCCATCCAAAACAAAAGACCACTGGTTTTACTTGAATCCTCTTTTTCTGGGATTTAGCCTGACTGTCTTTCCTCATCCAGATCCCATACCGACTGTCACTAGGACAATACCTCAAGTATATTTCTGATTGGTCCAGGGTTGAGTTATATTTGTGTAATAATGCTCTGTGACCTCATACCGAAGGATGACCTTTCCCACTGGTTTCATATAGATAGTATATACAAGGACAGTAAGGTTAAGTCCTATAGCACCATCATGGAAGGCCTAGAGGCCAACTCCCTCCCCTTCCTATTGACTAGAATTACATATGGAGGAAGCGGAACAACTGCTGATCAAATCCTATTGTTTCCAGTCCATAAAGGAAAATGCCATGATCAGTAGTATCAGAGGCAGTTAAGAGGTGAAGATTGGCTAGAAGGGTTATTCTCCTATCTCAATCCTGCCATTATTCATTCCCAAATTCAATCAATGCTGTCTTAGTTCCATATCTGAAACTATAGCAAAAAGGGTCCAGGTATACTTTTTTATCCAGGCTCTTAACAACATTCCCCAAAGAGAAAGGTTGGCCTCTATGTGAAAATTATTCAAAGAGCTGCTTAAGTGATAGTTTCTTGAGAAGAAGGCACACCAAAATGCCCATTCTTTCCCCAAAATGTATTTGCTACTACAGTCTGAATGTTATTGTTAATTATGAAATACATATAGCCAGATATTGGGGAGGGGGGGCGGATCTAAAAGCCATACTTTGGCAAAAACTATGTTAGGACTAACCAAACATGAACTCCCAACAATCTAAATGACTTATTTGGCCTGAAGTTTTATACATCAGTTATGAGATATGTGTTTGTTACGCCTATTTAAAACTTCTAAGAAACCTTTTAGTAAGCATAAAATATGCTAAACTGCGAAATATTTATATCTATATGCTATATGCCACTTTACTATATTTAGAGGCAAAAAAGTAATACTAGAAGAAGAGATGTTGGAAACATATAAAGTAAAAAGGAACAGAAAAAAATTATATATATACATACAGACAGACACACATACACTGTGTGTGTGTGTGTGTGTGTGTGTGTGTGCGTGTATGTATTTGTGTTACAACCCCTGGTATGCCCAAATATGGGAGGGAGCTCACTACTCCCTCTTTCTGTCCTTCGGCTCATTACAGAAGACCATACAGGCAGAAAACCATACTTTTATTTTTAATGTTGCCTTTTTAAATTTGTGTTGTATTTGTGCTGATAAATAAATAAAGGGAGACTAGTATAGATCTATTTCAAGCTACTTAGCTCTCATCAGCTAGCCATACCCTTACTGGGATTCGAACCAGGGCTGTATTACATATTAGGCAGTTGTATTAGCCACTAAGCCACAGGCTCTCCTCCTTATCAGCTGAGCCAGGGAAATAGGTATGTATGCCCAAATATGTAATAAGTATGTATTTGTATACATATATCTACATATCTACATATCTACGTATCTACGTATATACATATATGCGTATATACGTGTATGTATATATGTATATGTATATGTATGTATATGTATGTGTATATATATATATATATATATATATATATATATATATATATATATATATATATATATGTTGTATATGTTGTATATGTTGTATATGTTGTATATGATGTATATATGTATATATGTATATATGTATATATGTATATATGTATATATGTATATATGTATATATGTATATATGTATATATGTATATATGTATATATGTATATATGTATATATGTATATATATGTATATACATATATGCCTATATCTACAAATCCTTAAAGCAACTGTGTCTTTTGGAAAAGATGGTTGCAATACCACGTAATCCTCCAAAGTTTAGTTTAAGAAATTTGTAGACAGGTACTTGGTTCTTTTCCATGCACTCTGAAGTACCTTTCTCAGAGCACTGCAGGATACTCATAAAATACACTTTCCTCTATAGTGTACCCTAAAACAATTCATGGGATACTATTTAGCACAAGACAATGTAGTTACACTAGTCTAATTTGTAGCTCAGGGTTGAAATGAGGGGTACTTGGTGCTCTCTGAGCTTCCAATGATGGTACCTAGGTTTGGATAATGAAACGTCTGCAAGAAAGTAATCAAGCTCACAAAGCATCGACGACTCTACACACTGGTCTAATTTGGAATTAATATTAATAGGCAAGCATTGTTTATTAATACATTAATTATCATTTTTGTAAATGTACTGAATTAATAAACAGCCAATTAGTAACTATTAACTATTTATATTACATACTTATTCCATGTGATTTTTCAAATAATTACATTAAATATGAATGTGCAAAGAGGTTTCTTTGTATATTGATTCATATGAGTCTTTAAGCCTTATTATCCAGGATAGGGTAAACGCACTATTTATACATTAATAATTTTTTTAGATTTTTGCCTGAAATTCCAATATGTACACTTGGAAAATATTTTGGGAAAATTGCACTTTCATCCTTCTTTTCTCATTAAATTGGTAATCCAGATCTTAAAATTCCATTTGAAGAAACCCTCTATTATTTGAGAAATTTGAATGGATGGTGACATTTTTATTTCCGATCAATTATTAGGTGAAAAGATGTTTTTATTATTTTCTATACTAAATAATAAATATCATTTGTGTATTGTTGCCCACCAGCAGTATCAAATACATATTCAAGATTAGATCAATATATTACAAACTACAAGAATAACAACAGCTATTGCTATCATGCTTAAATTTGTATGCTGCCCAATTCCCAACGATTCTGAGTGGCTCACAATGAACTAAAAAATTACAATAAAACAATAAAAGATAAAAAATGGCAAGTGCAACAAACCAGATAGAATGAAGTGTGTAGTGGATTGTGTGGATGGCCTTGGGAATGAAGAGAAGAGGTGTTGCCTAGGAAACAATCCAATAAGAGAAGCAGGAGTCCTCAATGACTTAACTGTCAGAGTCAAGTGGTTAAAAGTGGTAGCGGGAAGTTTGTACTTTCAGACTTGCAAGATTCTGTTAATGTGATTTACAATAAAGTAGAATTATTTCATTTTGTCGTATTTCTTGTCTTTACCTGGGAGGCCCAAAAAACCAAGGAGCCTCACTTTCCTTTACCAAAAGCCTGTGTGAGGAGTCAAGTCTTCACAGGTCTTCTGAATAACGGGGGGGGGGGGTCATTTCAGAGGGCAGGGACTGCTAAAGAGAAGGAACATTTCCAGAATCCTGATAGATCATTTAATTGATGTTATTTAATTGAAGGAACCCAGAGTAAGCAAAATTGAAGTGGCCAAGCAGATACTATAGTATGTATAATATAGTATAGTGTTTATTGTCATTGTACAAAATAATTACAACGAAATTGGTTGTCAGGCAGTTCCTTTTAAAAAAAAACCAAGCCATATGCCATGTAGAGTTTTATAGGTAATGGCCAACACCTTGAGCAGCAGGTGTACAATTGTAGTTATTTGTGGGGTATGCTTTGTTACTAAATTATCAAATACCACTTTTGGCTCTAAATGCCTTTTGTCTGCTCAGCTCGTTTGGCACAGGTATAGAAGCATCATCAGGAAAACATAATATATTATAATATATTATGTTAAAAAATGAACTGGAAATTTCCGCTATTACAGAATGCCTCTGCTCACTTCTTAACTGGAGTATTGTTTTCACCAATAAAGTTTTATCTTGGCCCTGGCAACTCCTTTTTTCCCACAATGCCCATGACATAATAGTAGGCTCTACTATGAAGGTCAACTCCAAGTATAATCTTTCACATGCTTAAAGTAGCTTCAGCTCAAAACAGACTCTTTACATTGTGGTTTGGGAACTCTGCAATAAATTTAGATTAGAGGGCTATTAATATTAGAATAGAATAGAATAGAATAGAATAGAATAGAATAGAATATTTATTTCTAAGCCGCACCCTCTCCCAAAGGACTCGGGACGGCGTACAATAAAACAAATAAAATACAAAGTACAATACAAATCTGGACAAGACATACATATAACAAGGACGTATATAAGACGTATACAAGGAGGAGGTAGGCTGATAGCTAAAAAACGATTAAAAAGTCACAATATTTAAAAACCCCAATAAATAAATTCAATTGAATTACACTAATAAAAACCCGTCAGGAGCGATATAGTTAGATCATGGTTGAGCCAGACCAGCTACTTGGAATAGGTGGGTCTTGAGCTTAACTCGGAAGGAACGGAGGTCAGACGTAGTCCTAATATCCGGAGGGAGGTCATTCCACAGGGCTGGGCCTGCCACAGAGAAGGCTCTACTCCTAGGCGCCGCCCCTCGACACTGTCTGGTGGACAGCACCTGGAGGAGTCCCTCTCTGTGCGAGCGAATTGGTCACAGGGATGTATGGGGCAGAATACGATCCCGCAGGTAACTAGGTCCTGAGCCATGGAGCGCTTTAAAGATAGTTATCAAAACCTTGAAACGCACCCGATAGACCACAGGAAGCCAGTGCAGCTCGCGCAGGAAAGGTGTCACATGGGAGTACCTAGTACTCCCCATAATCACCAGCGCGGCTGCGTTCTGGACCAGCTGTAGCCTCCGGGTGCATTTCAAGGGAAGCCCCATGTAGAGAGCGTTACAGTAGTCCAGGCGGGACGTCACCAGGGCGTGAGTGACTGTGCGTAAGGCATCCCGGTCCAGTAGGGGGCGCAATTGGCGCACCAGGCGAACCTGGTGGAACGCCCCCCTTGCCACAGCTGTCACATGGTCATCCATGGACAGTCGGGCATCCAGGAGGACGCCCAAATTGCGCGCCCGCTCCACGGGGGCAAGTTGAACGCCCCCGATGGCCAAGGATGGAATGAATTGGCTGAACCGGGGAGCCGGTACCCACAGCCACTCCGTCTTGGAGGGGTTGAGTTTGAGTCGGTTGTCATCCATCCAGACCCGTATGGCCTCCACACACCGGGACATCACTTCGACGGCCTCGTTGGGGTGGTTCGGGGTGGAAATGTACAGCTGAGTATCATCAGCGTACAGATGATATCCCACCCCAAAACCACGGATGATCTCACCCAACGGCTTCATATATGTGTTGAACAGGAGTGGCGAGAGGACCGACCCCTGTGGCACCCCACATGTAAGGGGGCTTAGGGTCGACCTCTGCTCCCCTGCTAACACACGTTGCGTCCGACCGGAAAGGTAGGAGCCGAACCACCGCAAAACGGTGCCCCGGGCCCCCAGCCCCTCTAGTCGGTGCAACAGGATACCATGGTCGATGGTATCAAAAGCCGCCGAGAGGTCTAATAGGACCAGGATAGAGGAACAACCCCTATCTCTGGCCCTCCAGAGATCATCTACCAACGCGACCAAGGCCGTCTCCGTGCTGTGCCCGGGACGGAAGCCGGACTGGCGCGGATCTAGATAATCATCTTCCTCCAGATGCCGTGGAAACTGATAAGCCACCACACTCTCTACAACCTTCGCCAAGAAGGGAAGGTTGGAGACAGGACGATAATTGGCCAGCTCCAAAGGATCCAGGGAAGGCTTCTTGAGCAAGGGTCTCACCACCGCCTCCTTCAAAGAGGCCGGGAGAGACCCCTCACTCAGCGAAGCGTTCACTAGGCCCAGGAGCCAGTCACGTGTAACCTCCCAGGATGCCAGTACAAGCCAGGAGGGGCACGGGTCCAATAAACATGTGGTGGGTCGCAGTCGTCCACGCACTCTGTCCAAATCCTCAATGGCAACCAAGTCAAACTCCTCCCAGATCGAAGTCTCAAGACTCGCCACGGACGTCTCCATAGGACCACTGACAGGGACCCAATCCTTCCGAATTTGAGCGATTTTATCCTGCAGGTATTTCCCAAACTCCTCTGCCCTACCCTGTAAAGGGGCCTCCCGCGGCCTCTGAAACAAGAGGGAGCGGGACACCCGAAACAGGGCGGCAGGGCGGTTCTCTGCGGATGCAATGAGAGCGGCACAATATTGACGTTTGGCCGCTCTCAGTGCCACAAGGTACGTCCTTAAATGGGCTCGTACCTGTGTTCGGTCAAATTCGGAACGGGAGGATCTCCAACGACTCTCTAGGCATCTCTTGCGGCGTTTCATCACCCTTAGCTCCTCGGTAAACCAAGGGGCCAGGGTGGATCGTTGCCGCCAGAGAGGCCGCAAAGGCGCCACCCGGTTCAAGGCCCCGGTAGTCGCATTATTCCACACAACCACCAGGTCCTCTACCCGGGGGCGGGTCAGGGTTGCAGGTGGTGGCCCAAGCTCCGTCTGGAACCTATCTGGTTCCATCAGGGGCCTGGGGCGGAACCATCTAGTGTTTTCAAGTTCCGCCTCCCCGCAGCGGGGGGTAGCACCAGGGAAGTCGAGTCGCAGGAGTGAGTGATCTGACCATGACAGGGGAGTGATGGTTAAGTCCCCTCCTCCCAGATCACTCAACCACTGGCCAGAGACATAAACAAGGTCCAGGGTGTGTCCTCCCTCGTGTGTCGGGCCCTGAATCAATTGAGTCAGGTCCATGGCTGTCATGGAAGCCATGAACTCCCGAACCCCCTCGGATGCTTCTCCCACCGATGGCAGGTTAAAATCCCCCATCACTAAGAGTTTGGGGGTCTCAACCGCCACCGATGCGATCAGCTCGAGGAGTTCAGGCAGGGCCGCTGATGTATAGCGAGGAGCCAGGTATACTATCAGCAGACCCAACTGTCTCCCAGGGCCCCATTTCACAACAAGGGATTCACAGCCAGACGTCTGTGGCACAGTGGACTCCCTTGGCTCTAAATCCTCCCGGATAATCGCTGCTACCCCACCACCCCTTCCCTGGGCCCGGGGCTGGTGAAATGCTAGGTAGCCTGGTGGGCACATTTCCACGAGGGGTAAGCCTCCCTCGTGGCCCAACCAGGTCTCCGTTATTCCCGCGAGGTCCGGCTCCCCCTCCAAAATTAGATCGTAGATGAGGGGGGCCTTATTAACGACGGACCTCGCATTGCATAGCAACAGCCTCAGGCCCTGGGTCTGCAGCTCCTGACCACCTAGAACGCGGGGGTTGGTACGAGCGACCGGGTGTAACCAGCACCCACGGTCTCCCAACCGACTATGAGTTCTTAATCTGTCCTCGTATCTGCCCCTCCCTACGACCGTTGAAATCAGCGAGCCCTGTAGAGGAACGATATCCTCCCCCTCCTCCTCCCTTCCGCTCCTTCTGCTCGCGACCACACCAGAAGACCTGGCTCTCTCATCGCTCCTGACCTTAAAAGGCCCTGCCTTTTAAAATCATTAATTTTATATGCATTACATATATTTCATTAATTGTAATTAGCTGTCCTTGGAAATATTTTCATTAAATTGATGTAAAAGGTAATACAGCTAATATATATATATATTAAAATAGCAATATATAATGAAAATCAAAAACCCAACAGAAAATGGTTGTTACACTAATTTGGAAGTGATTATTAACACAAAGAATATGGGGATTTTTATGATAGAATATATTAAGCAAATATAAGAGGCTCTTAAATGCACAGATTGACTTGTCATGATTATCTTGATATTTCTCCGCTTTTTTGATCATAGAGAAAGCATGCATGTTTAAAATGGCAATAGCAATAGCACTTAGACTTATATACCACTTCATAGTACTTTTACAGCCCTCTCTAAGTGGTTTTCTCTAAGTGGTTTAGCATATTGCCCCCAACAATCTGGGTCCTCGTTTTACCCACCTTAGAAGGATGGAAGGCGGAATCAACCTTGAGCTAGTAAGATTTGAACTGCTGCACTGCAACTAGCAGTGAGCTGAAGTAACTTGCAGTACTGCACTCTAACCACTGCGCCCCTTGGCTCTCATACTATCTCTAGTCTTGATGAAGTTAAAATAGGAAATGCCTGTTATGAATGAGATTGGTGGTTTATGGTTACTATTTTGGTTTACTAAATTGAAAAAATGGAATTTGAGTTCATTGAAAAGGAAAAACAATCTCTTTCAATTAAGGAATAAGCAGCTATATGCCTTCAAGAGATACACATTTCAAAATCTTTGTCAGAATATAGACACCTTGGTTCAGAATACAAGGCTTCAGACAAAATAATGAAGTAGCAATATATGTGAAAAAAAGTATGGACATTAGAAAAACAAATTCAAGATGAGGAAAGAAAGTAGACTCATAATATTGTACTTCAGATTGAATTTGGAAAAACGACAGCTGCTTCAAATTTTTTCCTCTGAATGATAACAAAGCAACCTTTTATTAAAATATGTTTCAATCACTTCTTGAAATTACAAAGTGACAGATTCTTATTCTTTGAGATGTGAATGGAGTCTTTCTGCCTTATATGATAAAACAATTTTATTTAAAAGAAATACTGACAAAGTCCCTCAAAATGTCTCAGCCTACATGTCACTGTTATTTCTCTTGGATGCCTAGGTATATAAATAGTTTCATAGAGCCTGTATTTATTGCTTTTCTGTTCATAAAATTTATTCAAGGGTAGACATGTACTGCATGTCTTTGAGAAGGGGAGATGGCAATTCCTTTTTATGAGGTCATTATCCAATAATAGTAAATCTAGAGGAACTTCCAGATCAAAAAGGCAAAGATCTATTGCAAAAATATATTCAACCATGAACTATATACCTTCTTTCCAAATCATCTTAACCTCTGAAGCCTGTGGGACACCTTAGTAAGACATTTCATGAGCGATTTATCTTTCTTGTATCAAAGAAAGAGAAAGCCATGCAAAACACAGAAGGATACATTATTAAATGATCTGAAACTATTAGAATCAAGGCACAAACTCAATCTAATACAAATAGTTCTTGACTTACAACGGTTCATTTAATAACTGTTCAAAGTTACAATGGTGCTGAAAAAAGTGACGTATGACCATTTTTCACACTTAGGACCGATGCAGCATCCCCATGGTCATGTGATTTACATTCGGATGCTTGACCACTGGTTCATAATAATGATGGTTGCAGTGCCCAGGGGTCATGTGGTTGTATTTTATGACCTTCTGACAAGCAAAGTCAATGGGGAAGCCGGATTCACTTAACAAATGATGTTACTAATTTAACATCTGCAGTGATTTACTTAACATATGTGGCACGAAAAGTTGTAAAATGGAACAAAACTCATTTAACAACATACATTAGCTTAGCAACATACATTCTGGGCTCAATTGGGGTCATAGGTCGAGGACTACTTTATCAGATTTAGAAAAGATAAATTGTTGGTCTCAATTGCATATGGAGCAGGATAAACTGTTACTTCTATTTAGGATGGAACCAAACATGTTTCTACAATGAAAGAGGTGGTGCTGCAATTTGGTGAATTATAGCTCTAAATTATATAGTAAACAAACATATGGCCCAAAACATGAGGCAAATATCCAAGTAACATATTCAGATTTAAAGAAATGAAGAAACAAGGGGGAATACTGAGAGACTTGGCCAAATTTGAAAACCATGGAACGTGGAACATTTGCTGGGTCTTTCAAGTATATAATTAGTTAAAAATTATATAAATGTATAAGCAGTTGCTAAAGTATGACTCAGAATTTGAACAAGTGAAATATGGCTTGATTAAATGTATGCAGAATTTGAATGCTGTAATAGAGATGCAGAATGGGAATTTCAATGGAAGAATATTAATTTAATATCATTCTTCAAAAAAACTTGTACAATATTGTTTTATCACTGGTATATTACACCTGATTGCTAAAATGGACAATTTATTCTCTATAAATTGCTGGAAAATTTAAAAGTTGAATTCCTATTTTATTCTATAATATTCTTATTAAACTTTACTAAACATAGCTTTGCATATGATCACTGCTGCAAGAATATTATATGCCTTTTACTGGAAGGTTGTTTGATCCCATTTGTGGAAGAATGATTAACAAAGTTGTAGGAGTATGCTTTTATGTCTAGAATAACCTTATTTCATGGAAGTAAGTCTGTCATAGAATTCAACAGAACCTGAAAACCATTTCTAGACTATATGCATTTGTGCTACATCCAACAGTTGGTTTATATACAGAACCTATATTTCAACTTTATAGGATACCAAATCACAATGGATTCTCACTATTAATTAATTGTACTTGGCAATTTATACTGTCTTTATTATGGCTCTTGATATTCAGTGTTACTTTAGAGCTTAGTAGTCATTGTAATCCTTTAAAACAATATAATATACCATATTTTTCGGACTATAAGACGCACTGGTGTATAAGATGCACCAAGATTTCGAAGAGATAAGTAAGAAAAAAAAGTTTTTGTCCTACGCAGACCCCAAGAGCACTCTGCAGGCTTCAAAAGGGCTGGGGAAAGGCAAAAACAACCCCATTTTTCACCAAAACGGGAGCATTTTTCCCTTCCCCAGCTCTGCTGAAGCCTGCAAATTGCTTCGGGGGGGGGGGAGGCAAAAATGCCCCCGTTTTTTGCCCATTTTTCACAAAAATGGGATGTGTGGGCGGGGCTTCAGGAGGCAAAAAATGGCTGTATTCTGTGTATAAGATGCATCAACATTTCCACGCTCTTTTAGGGGAGGGAAAGGTGCATCTTATACTCCGAAAAATATGGTATTCAGCTATTTATAACTATATACTTGAAAATGATAACCTCCTATTTCAAAAACCCCTTGCTTAATCATCTGTAATCTTCTGTTTTACCTGTTCTTGTTTTTTATGATTGTTTATTTACTTCCTTTGATGCCTAATAGAAAAAAGAAAAAAGTCAGATTTTTCTGTATAAGCACAACAGATAAGTCTGATATAGGTAGGGGAATCTGAGCAATCTGATAAACAAAGTTATTATTACTTTCCACAGCCAAACACAGTACAGACTTTCTGACATATTATTTATGACATTTATACTGCTTAGCTGTTTTTTATATTCTAGCATATATAAAGATATACATGAAAGCAAGTGAATGATCCTTATCTACAGGTATAGTGGCAGTGGGATATATCGGGGTAAGAGCAAACAAAGCAAGGAGTTTACAGCTGCCAATTGTTCAACAATATGTATATGAATTCAATTACATGATTTCTTAACCACACATAGTTCTATGCAATAAAATGATAGGAACTTGTTGTTGCTTGTATTACTCCTGCTGAATTGAAGGTGGGCAGTAGCAAATTTAATTTTTTCATCCATTAAAGTAGAAAAGGAACACCTCCCCACAGATGTGAACTTATTGTGGAAACCTTTCCAGTATGCATGCATTACACTAAGTCCTTGTCAATTTGATATGTTCCTAATAAAAAGACTTTAATGGAATATGGTTGCTTTGGACTATTCATTTGGGGGACATATTACTTGGAAGCTTGACAATATCTATATAAATATCTATATATCTATCTATATCTATCTATAAATAGCTATAGAATGAAATATATTAAAGATAGTGTATTATTTAAATATAGCTGTTTCATACAGTTATGATAACATCTTCAAAAACTGCTTCCTTAGAGTTCTGCTAATATTTCGACTGATCTTTTATTTAGAATTTTTTCTGAATGCTTAATTTCCTTGCCCCCCCCAAGAAAATTCCTCAGATGAATGTTAGTAACAGATTAAGCCTAAATTACATCTGTACTCAAATAAACCTATAGTTGATTCTTTTAAATCTTTTTTTGAAATGGTGTTAAGCTATACTAGGTTTACTCATTCTGTTACACCAGAGGTGGGTTGCTGTGGGTTTGGTGCGGATCAGCCGAACCGGTAGTAGCAGCGGCGGGAGGCTCCGCTCACGCACCCGAATGCTTCTGTGCATGCGCAGAAGGGTTGCGTGCATGCAGGAGCGCACCTGAACCGGCAGTAAAAAAATTGGCAACCCACCTCTGTGTTACACCTGACTAAGGTTTATCCCATAGGCTGTGCTGATGCATCCTATAGCAATGGTCAGACAGAAGGACACAATACAGGTGTATATAATAGGGGTATGTAGCATTTTAGATTCAACTCCAAAAAATGTTCCAGAGCACATGGGGGCATAAATATAGCTCTTTCTAACTTTAAAGCATCTGCATTTCTAATCCCCCATGCACAGGATTGCCTTCCAATGCAACTCTCACGTGTCCCAGAGAAGGATGTGGTTTCTTTAAAGTCGTACACATTAACTCTTGTACTCTACTTTCAAGATCTGCCATCAGGATGAGATAATTTGCATCAGAAGAGAAAAAGTAATTGTTTTATCACTGCCCGTTAATTTTGCTCTGAAACTTTATGGTCAACTGCAAATGCCTGAGGTCATTTGCAAAGGAAGAATTGGTCAGGACTGTATTCTATGTTGCTGTAGTTTAATGAACAGTTTCCTTATCCTACCATCACTTTAACAATAATCATCAGCCAAAGTTTAGCTTCTGCGAGAAGAGTCACCGTCATGTGGAACAAAATCCTTCATTCATTTATTCATGCATGCATGCATTCAATCAATCAATCAATCATTGGACCAAGAACAGCTAAAATAAATTCTACAAAGGAGTAAAGCAATAACCAATCAGCCAATTCAAAGTATACACAGAAAGTTATGGTCATCTATGGTAAACCACAGCCAACAGCTTGATTGAATATCTACATTTTCAGTTATAGCCAAACAGAAATTAATACTGCACAAGCTTGGCTTCTGAAAAGGAGACTGAGATAATGACTTAGCCAGAACTGAGAAGACTCTCTCCTGGAAATACTATATTAGGTCTTCTTCATATTACATTATACCCAGGGAGTAGAGAAAATAACTCTATAACAGTTCTTGATGTTTCAAAGGACTATAGAAGAACAGGGGAGCTTTAACAACTGCAATAAGCTGTTGGGTACAACAAAAGCTCTTGAGCAACCAATGCAACTCCTTTAAAATGGACTTTATATGATTTTGAATTATGCTCTCAATATCCATTTGCGGTGTCTTCTATATGAAAGTTCAATGAAAATTCAACACAGAGCACATGCAATAGCACAAATAGAAAGTTATCAAAATATGTTATTACTATCAAATCATTGCTCTAGGAATGATTATAGGCCATAAGTTAGTAGAAGTTGAACAGAAAGCTAATTAAGGTTATGAGTCAGAATTGAAATTTTCAATGTGGAACCTACAGAAATCTCTTCTGGTGCTTTCTGCTGCACCTTTCTTTCTTTTTTAATGAAACAGGAAGCATGCATGGATTGGGTTCAATCTATAAGACATTGCTTGATACATCCCAAGTGCTGTGATGTAAAGGGGTTTACAAGTATTAAACAGCTGGTGGGATGGTAAACCAGGAAGCTATTGGCAATCCGCGTGCTAACTTTATAATACCGGTAGTTGCGATTCTTGGTTTACAGGGATAACTTGACAGGAATTTTGAGCTGTAGTTTCTGATCATTTTCAAAGGCAGCCCCACATGTAGCACATTGCAGCAATCCAGCCAGATGGTGAACAAGTTATGAATTACCAACAGAACATCTTGGTCATAACTGGTGCACCAGCTGAAGGTGGATGAATGTTCTTCTGGCCATGACTTTCATTGTTCAATTAGGACCCACAAGTCCAGAAGAACTTTCCAGAAGAAAGTATGAATAAACTTGTTTGGAAACAGCATGACCCTGCCTCTACTACTAGAGCAGATCTTACAAGATCACTCTAATGATAGGAGATCTTGTATTGGTAGTGTTTAACTTGATCTTATAATCTCTAGACACTGGTTCAGAACTTCAACAGTCTCTCCAATTCATCCCAGATAGCAACATATAACTGGATATCATTAGCATATTGATGACACCCTACTTTGAACAGTGAAACATCTCTCCCAGCAGTTTCACTTGCGTGTCAAATAATATGGAGAAGAACACTAAAACATTCTCCATGATCACTAAGTGGAGACTTTAATGAGGTAGAACCACCATAAAAAGACCTGGTAGTTCCAACCCCTGCAAGTGGTTCAGAAGGATATTATGGTCAATGTTAGATCTTATATGATCAAGGGATGCAGTTCCACCAACAAAGTTTCAACCAAAGTAATTGACCAGAGCAAAAACCAAATGCTGTTTTTGTCCCATAACTAGCTCTGAATCCTGACTGGAAAGGATCCAGATAATCCATTCTTTTGTAACTGACCAGCTACCATTTGTAAATTGTCTTTGCAATGAATTGCACACCAAATTGTCAAAGCATTCCCTCTGGAATCATCTGGATCCATTAAGAACGCTTGCAGATGTTCATGGCTGTTGTGAAACTGCAACTTGAAAAGGAAGGGATCTCACAACAGTTGCAGAGGATATAGAAAATGGCATTGAAGGACAGCAGAGAGAATCATTACCAAGGCAATGATGAGACAAATCTGACGAGCCCATTCCAAGAAAAAAACTTCAGGCCCCTTCCTAATTCACACAACGATAAGGGAGGTACATTCATATTTGCAAGATTCTGTTATAATATCTGTTCTAGTAACAGTAATTTTTGGAGGCAAATGATACTTGTTTCTTCATTCAGTCTACCTTATACGTATTTAATTTAATTTAATTTAATTAGCACTTCTAGACCGCCCCCTCTCCCAAAAGGGACTCGGGGCGGTGTACAGTCCATATCAAAAACATCATACATAATAACAATTAAAAATTATTAAATGGATAAATACATAAATAAGAGGAGGATAAAATAGACAGAACTGTAATTGCTAAATAAATAATTTAAAATATACAAAGTTTAAAACCCCAGTGTCTTATAAAATTAAGTCCCCTAAAAAACCAGTAGGAAATATATATGCCAGGAGGTAGACGTTAAGAATTATGCCAGACCAGCCAGTCGGAACAGGTGAGTCTTCAGTTTCTGCCGGAAGGAGCGGAAGTCAGTGGTGGTTCTAATGTCGGGGGGGGGAGGTCATTCCAGAGGGTTGGGCCCATCACAGAGAAGGCCCTACTCCTTGGTGTCGCCCGTTGGCATTGCCTAGTGGACGGCACCAGGAGAAGCCCCTCCCTGTGAGAGCGAATTGGCCGCAGGGATGTATGTGGGAGGATGCGATCCCGCAGGTAACTAGGCCCTATGCCATGGAGCGCTTTAAAGATGATGGTCAAAACCTTGAAACGCACCCGAAAGACCACAGGTAGCCAGTGCAGCTCGCGCAGGAGCGGTATTACGTGGGAGTACCTAGTACTCCCCATGACTGCCCGTGCGGCTGCGTTCTGGACTAGCTGCAGTCTTCGTGCGCGTCCCAAGGGAAGCCCCATGTAGAGAGCATTACAGTAGTCCAGGCGAGACGTCACCAGTGCATGAGTGACCGTGCGTAGGGCATCCGGTCCAGAAGGGGGCGCAATATAATTGAGACAATAGCAAAGGATAGATTCTCCATATTCAAATTTCATCTCATCCGTTCTAAATTAAACACCAAGTCAAATGAATTGAACACAGCCCTAAATTTCATCCTTGTAGTACCCCAAACCCCTAAACTCATATAATCAAAATCTGCAAATCAATTTATTTTTGCAGCATTTTCTTAAAAAAAAAAAGTTAAAATCTGTTTTTAACAAATGCTATTCTAAGTTGTTTTTTTAAAAAAAAAAAATCACACACCACAATTTACCTCACCAGACAATGAGTGTCCCCTTCAGGCTTCCTGCCACCTTTAAAGAAAAAAAAGTCAAACATTGCTGGCATCATGAAAAGGATGCTGGCCTCACTCTAGAAGTTTCTTCAAGTAACTTCTGAAACTGACTGGCCCGTTCTCTCTTGAGAAATCCCCCCCCCCAAATAATGCTATTGACAAAGGTTGCTTGTGTAAAGCGCTAGATTTTTTATGGTAACCTGCACCAATGCCTCTTTTGTAGCCCTGAATTTTTGCCCTGAAAACCCACAATCCCATTCCATAAAATCAACATTAATGATTAGATAGTCCGTGCACTCCACAGAATCCATAACCATCAGCGCACCAAGAAGACTGCATCACTAATGTTCATGATTTTGGCTAATTTTTTTCAGATAGTTTTAAGCAGAGAAATAGAAATGGTTTGTATCTGGGAGGCTTCCTTTTTCCATTTCCATTCTTAAATCCAAGGGATGCGGTGGCTCAGAGGCTAAGACGCTGAGCTTGTTGATCAGAAAGGTCGGCAGTTCGAATCCCTAGCGCCACGTAACAGAGTGAGCTCACGTTACTTGTCTCAGCTTCTGCCAATGTAGCAGTTCAAAAGCATGTAAAAATGCAAGTAGAAAAATAGGAAAGTTAACAGTGTTCCATGTGCCTTAGGCATTTAGTCATGCCTCCATGACCAGGGAGACATCTTCGGACAGTGCTGGCTCTTCAGCTTTGAAGTGGAGGTAAGCACCGCCCCCTAGAGTCAAGAACAACTAGCACCTATGTGCGAGGGGAACCTTTACCTTTTACCTTTATCTATTCTTAAATCCCATCCTAGTTAAAATTACAAATAAAGGATAAATGTTATATACATAAAAGAGGGATAAAGTTTGAGGTAATTAGCCAAAATATAGGTAGTTAAGTAAATGATAATGAAAATAAGAGTGTTAAAAATGGTGAAACTCAGTGGTAAAGTACTTGGAAGGAAAATATTGTATATAAAAATACATACCGATCTAAAACTGCTATAAGAAGGAACATGAGGTTCCGGCGTGTTGTATAAATATAGTCTATGTATTTGTGTGTTTGAAATAAAAAAATGAAAAATAAAAATACAAGTAAAGAAAATAGAAAAAAGAAAGAAATCGCTCATGTGTCTTCTGGTAATATCACAGCATCATAAAATAATCTTCTGTAGCCTTCTGAAGACAGGAAAGCTAAGCAGCAGCCTCTGACATTTCAAACATTACATACCTCAAATAAAGCAAACTTTAGCCTAACAGCCCACTAATCGTCTACCAAACTTCTTAAGATGGAAAATCTTTTCTATATCCAGTAAGTTTCATACAGATTTCATGTTATGTTTCTTCAAGTTACATGTACTGTTGTAGACTACAACTGGTCCACTTGCTATATAATGTTCCTGGAAAATCTGATTCTGTTTCTGGAGATATAGGCAAACATTTAAAGTTTACAGTTGGCATTAGTTTCATTATAGTTTTGCTTCCTTTCACAAAAAAAGTTCAGTTACTTTTAAAAAGAAAATATGCCATAATAAAATAGCATAACTTTGATTTGGAAAACTTAACTTTTCCCATTTAATGTGTTTCAAATTTAAAAAGATCTAAGGGGGAAAAGGGGGTATGTGATTCAAATTCAGCTTTTAAGCAAAAATGACAGTGTCCTCACGAGTTAATGTTAATCCTTTAATTAAGAATTTCAAAGATTTAAATACTTTCCCTGACCTTGGCTTTAAATAATTATGCTAAGTGCAGATTTCTTTAAATTCAGAAAAGATTCTGAACTGTTGATCATAGTTATGTAATAGTTTCAAGCTGGCAGATTTCCAACATAAGCTGTTTAAAATTAGAGGCGAAGAATATGATACCCGCAAATGAAATGTCAGTTTCCCAAATGCTTTTCCAATTCTATATGCTAATTGTTCCATTTGGTTGCCGTATTTCATCTTGCAATAAATTATAGATGGTACTTTAATATATGCTAAAGCATTTAAACACCTGGATGTCAACTAATGTAGATAAGTATTTTGAGAAGCTCCTTTGTAGTCTAACATCAAGTATTTAAGCACCATCAAAAAGGAATTTTGCCAAAGCAATGGCAAAACAAGCCAAACCAAAGCCCTAAATGTAAAGTAAAATGAAGCTTTATTTTATAAGGAGAAGTGTTTTGCTCCATTTATATTTCAGAAAACTAGTAATATCATTTAATACGGTATATATGTTGATACATTAATAGGACAAATATTCAAGTTCTTGATTTAAAAAGTGTTAATGTAATTATATCAAACAAAGAAAAACAAAGATAGTAAATAAGATATAGACTAGAAAGTATTTCCCTTCTGAGGTATATCATGACTGAACTTGAATATTCAAGTTGACAAGAACACAATTTCATAATACTTGATTCTGGTCCACACTCTCTGATTTTTCATTTGAACCAAGACATGCAAGTTCAATTTACTACAATTATGACAAAAGAAAATGCTGGGCAGAGGTGGAGTAAAAATCAGGCTAAATAGGAATGTACTGAATTGATAGGGTCTCTGGTACCCTGTTAATAATAATATACATTGTGGCTCAGTCCTTGTGCTTATTTATTGATTGAATTTGTTTATTAAATGCATTTCACCCTTCTCTCACTACCCAAAATGACTCTAGCAGCTTAAAATATAGTAAAAACTGAGATATAAAAACAATGATAAACATAAAAGCAAAATAAAATTGTAAAAGATTAAATACAGACTAAAAATGATGGGGTCAGAGCGGAGCAGAGGTGGTGCATTCTCTCTGTCACTGCACCAATCATCTATAAGCCTACAGTTTCTGATCATCCGCTGATCAAGAAATCCAGAGAAAAATCATCTAACTTTCAGTTTACTCTTTTGCAAAAGAGGAATATTTTTTTAACCACTCTTAACTTTTACTCCAGTGCAGGAGTGTATAGAAGAACTTTAAGTAACTTGGAAAGGCAAAGTCAGAATTAACTTTTAAATTTAATGAGAAAACCTGCAGAGTGCATCCACAACTCAGTACCACAAATTCTTATAAACTATCTTAAACTTCCCTCTTTATTACATTGAAATAATTTTAGCAGATCTGACTACACTCAATAACTAATTACACTTTGATAATAAGCTAAGAAGGGAAAAACAAAGTTTTATGGCTATAACATAACAGGCAATATGAAGGGGAAAAAATCAGGAATAATTGATGAATACATTACTTACAAATCCTTTAACAAGCAGCCTAAATAAATTTGATTCCAGTTCAGATGGTGGGAAATCCCAGGCCCTAACTATATACCCATAGTTATAAACTTACTTGGCCCAAGTTCCTAATCTTAGTTTTTCGATTGCATGCTGGGAAACTGCACTCCATAAAAATGTCTTCATGTGTTTGATAAGTGTCCCTTCTGTCACATTACAAATTACATCCCTATGGCAATCTTCAAAAGGGTATTTGGTTCTGTATTCCAGACTCTGGAGAGACGGTTTGCATTCAGCTCTGGAACAAGAGGTTAGATATCCACTGGGGTATATCTCAATTTCCAATAAACTATGCTCTTTGAATTTTGGAATAGGCCTGAGTTACTGCTTTGGGCCCAAGTGACTGCTTTGAGAATGATTCTCATTATTTATTTGTTTGTTTATGTAGATTTAAAGAATTCCTGACTCCAACTGATTCTGGGTACTTTACATAAGAAAAAGCCAGATCAATAAAACAGAGACACAGATGATATACATCCAGAAAGCAACCTACGGAGTAGAATAAAATCATCAACCATGTTGTCCTTGAGGCCTAAGAGAACAGCCAAGTTTTCTGTATCTTTCAAATCATCATCCGGATGGGAACCATATGGATCGCTGGGGAAGATTGCTCCAGAGAACAGATGCAACAACAAGGAAGACACACCTATAAAGTTCCCACCGATGACATTATTTGAGGGGATACGAACTGCCTCCATGCTACCAGATTTTATCAGAGAGATAGAAACAACTAGTGATACAAGGTCCCACAAATAACCAGTCTCTGTGCCATGTTTAAATAATCATGCTCTATATATCCAGAAGCCAACTGGCAACTAGTGCAGCTCATACAGTATTGTTATCACACAGGCAGTGATGTGCAGTGAGGTTTATGGCTGGTGAGGCACTGACGTCATCACAATCTTTTTATTAAAATGCCTTTGTAATACAGGGGGTTTTAATAAAAGGATCTGTGCCGTTTTGTCCCGTCCTTGCGTGTTTCGAAGGGGTGGCGGGTAAGAGCGTATCGCCAAGGTCCATATGCGGTGACCACAAGTGGCCAACAACAACAAAAAAAGAGATTTGGGGGGGAGCAAGGAGCCGAGGAGTTCCTTGTGTTTTCCACAAGGGAGGACAGTCCCTCCGAGGGGAGGGGGGGAGAGAGAGAGATGATGATGATGATGATAATTAAGTATCAAAAATCTTTTAAGTTTGACAATATAATACGTTATCCAAAATTATAAATAATCTTATTTTCAGATGAATTTTTTGCCATCTGTTATTTTCTTTTTAAAAAGTCAGACTTGCTTCCAATTTGTGCCTTCTGGCAAAGTGCAGGTTTTTTTGGCAAGAGATCTAGCTTGCTATTGCTTTCGTCATAGGTCTGAGAAAGTTAGTTTCTTTCTTTCTTTCTTTCTTTCTTTCTTTCTTTCTTTCTTTCTTTCTTTCCTCTTCCTTTCTTTCCCCCTGATTTCTTTCCCTCTCTTTTCTCTCTCTCTCATTCTCTCCCTTCAGCTCTCTCTCATTTCTCTCTCCCTCTCCCCCTTCTCTTTCTAATTTGTTTCCCTCTTTTTTCCCTCTCTCCCATTCTCTCCTTCCAGCTCTCTTTCATTTCTCTCTATCTCTCTCTCTTTCTCCCCTTTTCTCTTTCATCTCTTTCTTGTGCATGCAAGCAAAATATCCCAGGATCACGGTGGCGGGGACAGCGACTCCTTCCGCTGAGCTGCGGAGAATAGCCACACTGTGCAAGAGACTCCTTAGCGCTAGACTCAGGTCAGCGCGAGCCACGGTCCCCTTCCCCTCCTTCCTGAGCCAACATGCAGTACACACACGCACGCACACCAAACAAAAAAATTTAATAAAATAAAAAGTGGCAGAAATGGAGAAAGGAGTGAGACCTCCAGAAAATAAAAGAAGCAGGAAGCTGACTCATCCTGTAAAAAGGGAAATCAATGAAGAGATGAAGGTACATCTCTGCGCTCTCCCTTTATTGTCACTGTATCGCAAGCGAGAAGGTAAGAAAAAGGGAAGAGTTGAGTCGCAGGAAGAATGAGCGCCCTCTACTATGAGGCAGGAGAACTGCATGCCCCACCTACCTCAGGAATTTTTTAGGCTTTTAACCCTCGCTTAACTCTGCTCAAGCGATCATAAAACGCCTAAAAAGTCAGACTAGATGAGGCATGCAGTTCTCCTGCCTCATAGTAGAGGGCGTTTTTTTAGAGGCTTTTTTAAACAGTTAGGCAGTCATTCACGGTGAGGCAGCAGCTCAGCACTCACCTCAGCACTCACCTTTTCCCTTTTACATTTTTTTTTCTTTTCATGATGAGAGTGGTGAGGCTGTGCCTCCCCTGCCTCCCCTGACTGCACTTCACTGCACACAGGCATTTCTGTGGCATTAACACCCATGCTGCCACATTTTGGAGTTGATATATTCTTGGATCAGGTGCTTCTGTTTGAGGAGATGCAATGAAATGACTTACTGAATCGCCTCTCTCTGCCTCAATGCCAATCAAAATTGGGCCATCTCAAACAAGTACTTTCCTTCAGTGACAGCAACACATGCGCAGATGTCCCAGTTATCCAGAGAAGTGAAGTGACATGGCTACTCTATTATTCTGAAGCAGAGTAGCTCTTTGTGTTATAGTTTTCATTTGAAAGCATGCTTTGCCAGAGACCTCAACTAAGAAACCCTTCCAACACCTATACAGGGTTGGTTTATGTGCATTGTGGAGAATGAAGATAGTAACATGCTGTTCACACTTCCCACACTTACTTCAACACTGAGTTAGTTCCACATTAAATTATAATATGCTCGAATTGCAATATCTTAATCAGATATTTTTATTCTTACCTTTTCCAGGACCATCTCCTTTTCTACAGCATTAGTCTTTTTCAGGTCCAGAATCATTTTTTCTGACTCAGCTTTCTTTTTGTTCATGGCAGCCTCATGATCTCGAGCAGTTCTTTGCTTTTCTTCTTCCCGAAGAAGACTAAGTTCCACCAATTGTTGTTTTCTTTGAGTATTCACCTGAATCAGCTCTTCCCTCAGAGTGTGGATCTGGCGTTCCATGTCACAGATGATCTTTAAAATAACAATACCACCAATCAACAAGAACAAATACTTAATTTTTATACACACACACAGACACAGACACACACACACAGTTTGCATCGGTTAGAACAGAAAAGCTGCCATATCAAAAATAGGAAAATGCTTTCTCAAACTTTTGACAAATTATAGTGAACCTTATAAGTAAACCTCCAGTGAGAATTCACAGTGAAGTAGATAACCCCAAAGGAGCAGGGATGGCACTGTGGTAGAGATCAGCAGTCATACAGTGAATTCTGGCCAATACAGCTTCTCTGGAAAAAACAGAGATTGTGAGATTGCCCACTTGTAACTGGGATAGCAGAAACTGAGGGGGTTTTTTTTGTAGTTGGCTCATGAATTGAGCAGTTGAAGTTGAGGGATTTCAATCAAGCTCACTGTCATAATGCAACCTATATGGACAAAAGGTTGAAGCAAGCCTCATTTCTTAAACATTTTCAGTTATCACTAATTTACAAATAGAGATTTTCTCAATGCAACATGAACCAGACTGTAATGCTGTCTGTAACTATGGAGATACCGACTGGGATGTTAACAAACAATGGAATGCCATTTGAGACAAAAATATTAAGGGCATAGGAAGACAAAGTAGAAAAAGTAATGACCCTTATTTTGTTAAGGACCTGGGTGTACTTATCTCTGACAATTTATGTGGTAAAGTTCATTGCAACATCATTGCTAAAAGAAAAAAGAAAAGAAAAAGCACCGAAAGTTGTGAATTTAATTCTATGAAGTTTTTTCCTCCCTGGAAATATTATATTGCTCACTGAGCTTACAAAACATACATTATGCCAATCCTAGAATACTGTTCAGCTGTCTTGAATCCTTTCCATACAACGGACATGAATACAATCAAATGAGTTTAGAAGTAATTTATACAAAAAGTCTTGCATTCTTCTGTGCATAATAGAATATGCATAGATGGCTTGAAATTATGCTACTAGACTTGAAATTCTTGGTTTGGATAGTTTAGAACTGTGACACTTGCAGTCAGTCTTAGGTGTTGCATACAAAATTGTACATAGTAATGCTATACCTGTAAATGACTTTTTAAGCATTAATTGTAATGTAATGGAAACAAACAACCACTTTAATCTTAATGTAACTCGCTCTAAACTCGATTATTTAAAAATTGATCTTGTCAAAGTCTGGAATAACTTGATTCAGTTGTCTCAACTTTAGTTTTAATTCTAATTTAACTTCTGTACCTCACTCCATATTTAAGAGATCCCTAAAGGGATATATGTAAGTGCACTAGTGTGCCTTACTGCCCCGTCACATTTTGATTTTCATATTTTCTTTGCTTGAATTTGTAATTTTTGTTCAACAAATAAAATAAATTTAAAAATAAAATAAAATTTGCCTTTTCTCTTTCTCGTTTGATACACTTTCATTTTTAGATTATAATATAATGACAACCACCAGAAAAGCAGCAAAAATAGTAGTAGGATTGCTAGAGTAATCTGCGGAGAGAGGAATTGTACCAGAACCTGTTGAGATCCTGGGCAGTAAGTTAGCTGTATCACTGATATTAAATTGACATCCTTTCAAAAATAATAATGGGTAAAAGACTTGTAAAGATGAAAGACGATATGAAGGTGGAAAGCTCCATAAAACAAGCCTGGAGATGTAAAACTAATGAAAAGTACAACAAATGTGTAGACAGAGAGTTGGAAAAGGCACTAGATAATCTGGCTCTATTTGAATTGAGAGCGGAAGAATTTTGTTTTGAGATTTAGAGCAATTTCAGAGGATTGAAGTGAAGATATTAGAGAAAATGTTAGCACTTTGGGAGGAGGGGATGATATGAGGTAGAAATAGATAAACTATATAGAATAAATATAAGATTTGTGACAATAAGAACATTTCCAAGAAATGTTCCGGCCACTTTATCAGGAAGAAAAGAGATCAACTTTTGCAGTAGCGTTTTAATATAAAACTGAAGATTGGGATTTTTATATGTGTAAAATAGGGAAGACGTAAAATACATATATACACACAAGCATATAAACACACATGTATTATTAAGCAAAATAATAAATAATCACTTTTTATCTGTAAACAAATAATGCAAGTATTAAGGGATGCTACACCCCACCATACATTAGGGAATTAATATCAGCCATATCTACTGCATATTTCAAGATAAATATTTCCCTCTACACAGCATTTCCCTCCAGAATTTCTTTTACTGAATCCTAGACTAGTTTGTTTTCATTTAAATAAAAAATAAACATGGCAGGCAGAGGATTATATAGTGTCTCAACAATTACATAAAGTTTCATGAAAATGTTTCCAGAGTAAAATACGTATGATACAGAACAGAGATAAAAGAAAACTGTGGATTTAGCTTAATATGGTTGTTGCTGTAACTTCTGGAATCAGGAAATATGACTCAAGAGTTCCATCATACCTTTGAACATGGGTTTCAGAGGTAGGAAGATATAAAATGTAATTATAAACATTTGCTTTTAAAATTTAGCTTACAAATACAAATAATAAAAAGATTGTGTTGAAACTTCCATTTATATGTCTTTCAACTTTTGAAAAGTATCTTAGAAGTATCTATTATAAAATATTTTATGTTGCTGACCAATACTCTATTAATTTTGGTGAGTTTAAACGGTAAGATATAAATTATGTTACTATTTAGGTGTCTACTTAGCTAACTATTGTAAGTTTCTTTCAAAGTGCATCCTCAAAGTGTAAGATCACTGTTTTTATAGCTTAAATATGTTCAACCAATTTTGATTTTGCAATGATGTTATCTAGTTTGGATAATGAAATGTCTGCAAGAAAACAACCAAGCTTAGAAAGCACCAAGGACCCTGCATTTCAATCCTGATACAAATATTCTCTTCTATCAAATTAACAATTCTTTAAGCAATTTTCTTTTGATACCAATCCCTGAATGCCTTTGCAATATTAGGAGAGAAACACACCAGTTAGGGAAAGTTTTCCTGATTACAATGCTTAGTTAATGGAATAATTTCTATAGTTAGTCATTTTGTTGCCAATATTAACTTTTAGAGTCAAAATGTCTTTATATAAATATTTTGGTAATAGCTTAGTTGTTTAAAGGGCAGATTTTTTTATTGCTCTATTTTTGTGATTCATTTTGTAAACAATTTTTTTGATTAAAGATTTCATGTCAGCATTTTAAAATGTGTTGTGTGTGTGTATATATATATTTGTGTGCATGTGTGTGTATATACAAATTTTCTTTAATTAAAAACAACTTCCCTCTTAGAGGTTCAATCAAATCTGAACAATTTTAAGGCCCATTTATTTCAGTGGGACAATGATGACCGATTAAGCCCTAAATATTCTGCATGGTATTGGTATTATGATCTTCCCCCTGTTTAATTACAATTTCATGAACTTAGCATTTGGCTTTCTACATTGTGTTTACAGAGCTAAGGAAATGTTTACAGAAACATTTTAGAGAGAAATGCTATGTGTTGAAGGCCTCAGGCAGTAGAAGCCTGTGAAGGAAACTCAAAGGACAAGTGAGCTGTACAACAAGAACCAAAACAACAAAGATACTATGCAAACCTTACTGAAGCCAACACTGAGTTTCTGGAAAATGCTGATTTGCAGAACTAGGCTGATTACCGTAAAGAACAAGTAGTTCAGTTCCAAGAATATGGTACAACTAGATTGTAAGCAACAAAGAAATTAATCTGTGTGTAAACAATGCAAACTTCATACCTGCAATACAAAAGATCTTTTAGAAAGAGAGAAGCAAATCAAAAGCTTGCAAAACCCATGCCCCCTATTCCAGAGAGCAAGAAGCGTCCATTTCGGATGACTAGTGACTTCCAGATTGGACTACTGCAATGCGCTGTAAACTTCAAGGGATGACCTTGAAGTTTCAGCTGCTGCACAAGATGGTAGTGTTACCTGTACCTCTTTTTCTGCAGGTGACACCACTGCTTTGCAAGTTGCATCACCTACTACGGTAGTACACTGGATGCAATTCAACATGCTGGTAGTCACCTTCAGAGCTCTTCATAGCTTGGGGCTTGATTATTTATGAGGCTGTGTCTCCCCAGTTGTTTCTACCCATCCCATCTGCCTGACAGAAGGGACATTCTTTAGATCGTGCTGATTGGTGGGACTTAGGGAGGAAAGTTCTATTTCTATTTTATTTATTTATTTATTAAACTTTTATGCTGCCCATCACTCATCACCAAAGTGACTCTGGGAAGCAGTCTTTCTTGTTGTCGCACCTGCCCTTTGGAATATTATCCTTCCAGAAATTAGATTGGCCACCTTCATATTGGCCCCTCCAGAAGACATGGCTGTTTGCTTGAAGTTGGACAAAATGGGTATGAGGTGGAGTCCATTTCTTGGTTGTGCTGAATGTTTGATTGTGGATTTATTCCCCACCCTTTCCCCTAGCTGCTGTGAATTTTATATTATTTGTATACGCTTTTCATTGTTTTTAATATTGTTAGCCACCCAGAGCCGTATACATGAAATGGACAGCCATACAAATCTACTAAATACATTTGTGTTAAACCGTATAGTTAATACTTCTCTAGCCTAGCTTTTTAAAACACCAGAGCTTCAAATTCACCTATTATTACTTCCAATTCACCTATTAACCATTATTAGCCAAGAGTATCAATGAGAAGAATAAATGTAGTTGTTAGTGAAATATGTCACTTTCCAAGAGCAAATTTGCTTAAAGTTGCTAACAGAGAAAGACAGACTTGAAAACGTGCAGTGATTGTGAACGAGATCATGGGATACAGGAAGTGGTTTTTAATCTCAACCAATAGTGCTTCTTGTCAGAGCCGCTGTTTCCACATTGTTTATACTATCAGAGAGAGAAAAATAACAATTTTATATTGAAATAATAAATGAAAAATAAAGTGTTAAGTATACAAGCACAGAGACCTTTACATGTTGCTTTTCTTGATGGGTTATCTTGATATTGCTTATCTTGGCTGCCACCAAGATAAAGGAGACGGTGCTATGCTACATCGTCCTCTTTGCTGACAACTGTGCCCTGAATGCTGGAACAGAGCAGGAAATGCAAGCCAATGTAGACAAATATGCAGCAGCATGAGACAACTTTGGCCTCCTTATCAACATAAAGACTGATGCATCAGCCAGCTCCGAAAGCCCAACACCAAGAGCCCACCATCACAGTGAAGGGACGAAAGCTGCAAGCAGTGGACCAATTTACATACTTTGGCAGTACCCTCTCCCATGCAGTGACAATTGACAATGAGGTCAACTGCAGAATCACCAAGGCAAGCTCTGCATTTGGTATATTACTAACCAACGTGTGGGACCGGCATGGAATAAGCCTTGTTACAAAGCTCAAAGTCTACCGAGCAGTAGTGCTAACTGCCCTGATGTATGCCTGTGAGACTTGGATTGTATACAGGAGGCACTCTAGGCAATTGAACCACTTCTACATGACCTGCTTCCATAGAATACTGAGGATCCAGTGGCAGGACAAGATGCCAGACACAGAAGTCCTCACCAGAGCAGGCCTGCCACCAGTTCACACCCTGCTGATGAAAGTCCAGACACACTGGGATGGCCATGTTGCAAGGATGCCAGACCATTGCATTCCTAAACAGCTGCTCTATGGTGAGCTGTCTCAAGGAAAGTGATTGCACGGGAGACAAAGGAAGCGATACAAAGAAACGTTGAAAATCTCCTTCAAGTCCCTGGAAATTGACACCACATCCTGGGAAACCCTGGCACAAGATCGATTAACATGGCGCACACTGATCCACCAAGGCTACCAGACATCTGAGGACAGGAGAACAACCATAGCACAAGAGAAGCGAGCACTCCGCAAAGCCAGAGCTGCAAATGCTGCAACAATGCTGCCCACACATATCTCCCTGACATGTGCCAGAACATTTCATGCTCGTATAAGCCTTACCAGCCACCTGCGGACACATCGTGGACAGCCCACAACCTGATAGATGTCAAGGTCCTCTTCAAACACGATGGACAAACATCATCTTGATGGGCATAGCAAGATCAAAGGAAGCACATGCATATAGTAAAAATACATGTATGTATATCATTACATTAATAGATTTTATTTGATGAAGAACTGCAATTAATACATTGTTTAGAATCTATGTATGTCAGTTTGTTTGTTTGCTTGTTTAACTTCTATGCTGTCCATTTCACCAAGATGACTCCAGGTAACTCTTAATGATTTGGGTCCGAATTCCCTGAAAAGGCCCTTATCTTGAGTATTAAATCAGAATAAAAGTATTCTGGAAGTCTAAGAGTCAGCTAATTACTAGGACATAGTTTCCCACTGGTATGGTATCCCAGTGATGTAATCCTCTTCCAAAATTAATTTATCTATTGCCTTTAATACCATTTACATGCTAAATGAAGACCTTTTAATACTCAAGGCCCTTTAGAGTTTAAGTAATTATAACATTATTATGAAATGCTAAGTGTTTTGTGGTTGTCTTTGAAGCTGTTCATTTTAAAAAAAATCTTTTATTGGATCCCTTCACAGGAAGATTGCAAAATTGTGGGTAACCAACACAGTTTTACCTCTGAGCTTTTTACCTATTCACTCCTCAGATCAGTGGCGTAGCGTGGGTTGTCAGCACCCGGGGCAAGTAATTTGCGCCCCCTAACCCGAGGGCGGCCCGACTGCAGCTGCCCCTGGGTCGGCATCAGTCAAGTGAGGCTCTCCATGCTGGCCTCCTGCCTTCCTCCCGAGGAGGAGCTCGACAGGGCAGCGGGAAAAGGTTCGACTGAAGGGAAGCAGGTGCCGCGGGGGTGGGAGGCGCACCGGGGGCTTCGGGAAGGCGCCGGCTCCCCGGGGCGCTCCAGGCGGAGCAGGAGGACGCGGTGGCGTTGCAGCCGCGGGCAGACGGAGCGCAGCGCCGCTCTCCTTCGGCTCCCGCGGGGGAGGCGCGGCGGGTCTTGGCGGCTCCGCTGGGAGGTAGGCGGTGCGCAGGAGGGGCCTGGGTGTGCCAGGGCCGGGAAGCTTAGTTCGCGGGCCAAGCCGGGCGCGGAAAGAGGCGGCCACAGTCCGGCAAAGGGCGGCGCGGGGCGAGTCAGGGCGCCCCCCCCAGATGTTGCGCCCGGTGCGGCCGGCACCCCCTGCACCCCCCACGCTACGCCACTGCCTCAGATGTTCTAAAATATTGTCCTCAAAACTTCTAATGTATAGGACACACTTGGGACTAGATAGGGAATTTTAACCTCAGATGTGAAATCAGTTTCATCTCATACTGGCTAAAGAAAAGAGTAATGAAAAGCAGAAACCTGGATGGATGGATGGATGGATGGATGGATGGATGGATGGATGGATAGAAAGATAGACAAATATAGACAGATTTCACATATACACACAGAAAATGAGAAAGACAGTCACTGCCAAGCAATATGGGTGGCATATAAATTTAATAATAAAATAAAATAAAATTATATATACTGTACATACATACATACTTATATAGCTTTGGATGCATTTGTATGAAGTCTAAATGTATCTACTCATTGATGGTGCAAAGATTGAACCCACTGCCACATAACAAGCTGAAGTATGTAATAACAGAGTAAGGGAAATGTTTATTTATTTAAATTTATTTATTAAATTTATTGCTCCCTTCTCAGGGCTCAAGGCAATCCTATAATATATTGTAGAGTAGCAAACTACATTTTTAAAGAGAAGGCTTCAGACAGCCTTATAATGTATAAAATTACTGCTCATACAAAGGCACCTACTATGAAAAAAAAGTCATTTTCTCAACTAAATTTGATAAAAAAATAAAACTCATCAGATTTGCCAGAAATATAAGTGACATTTACTATTATCCAAACACAAGTAGTAGAACAAAGTCAAACTAGAGTCTTGGACTTTAAGAAAGCTAATTTCAATAAACTTAGAGAGAGCTTGGGAAAAATTCCATGGATGAGAATCCTCGAGGGGAAAACAACTCAAGAAGCTTGGGAAATTTTGAAAAATGAGATTAGAAAAGCCCAGTCTAACACAATACCAATGAAGAAGAAAAACAACAGCTCCCAAAAGAAACCAGCATGGCTGCATAAACAACTATCTGACAAACTGAAAGACAAAAAAAGTAAGTATAAAAAGTGGAAGGAGGGGGACATAACTAAGGCAGAATATCAGCAAATAGCCCGAGCCTGTAAAGATGAAGTGAGGAAAGCTAAGGCTCACAATGAAGAAAGGCTTGCCACAAAAGTAAAAATTAACAAAAAAAGCTTCTTCCAACATGTTAAAAACAAGAAAAAAGTTAAGGAAACAATTGGTCCATTGCTAGGAGAAAGTGGCAAGAAGGTGACAAGCAACAGGGAGAAAGCAGAACTATTTAACTCATGTTTTGCATCTGTCTTTACACAAAGGGATAAAACAGTCCAACCTATCAAAAGCAGCACCACAAAATTAGGAACACAAATTGAAATAGGGAAGAAAATGGTAAGTGAGCACCTGTCTACCCCAGATGAGTTCAAATCACCATGACCGGATGGATTACACCCCAGAGTTCTGAAGGAACTAGCAGACGAGATCTCAGAACCACTGAATTATATCTTTCAGAGATCCTGGAACACCGGGGAACTACCAGAGGACTGGAAAAGAGCTGATGTGGTTCCCATCTTCAAAAAAGGGAAAAAATTAGATCCAGGAAACTACAGACCTATCAGCCTAACCTCAATACCAGGAAAGATTCTGGAAAAAATAATCAAGCAACGAATTTGCGAACACCTAGAAGCAAACAAAGTAATAGCCAAAAGCCAACATGGATTTGTCAAAAACAGATCATGCCAGACTAATCTTATTGCATTCTTTGATAATGTGACAAAATTAGTGGACCAGAGGAATGCCGTTGATATAGTTTACTTGGACTTCAGTAAGGCTTTTGATAAGGTAGACCATAACCTACTACTAGATAAAGTAGAAGAATGTGGGTTAGACAGCATCACCACCAGATGGATTGGTAACTGGCTGACCAACCGCACTCAACGTGTAGTTCTCAATGGAACTGCATCTACATGGAGGGAAGTATGCAGTGGAGTACCCCAAGGCTCTGTTTTAGGCCCAGTACTCTTCAACATCTTCATCAATAATTTGGATGAGGGAATAAATGGGGAACTCATCAAATTTGCAGATGATACCAAGCTGGCAGGAATAGCCAACACTCCAGAAGATAGGCTTAAGATACAGAAGGATCTTGACAAACTTGAACATTGGGCACTATCTAATAAAATGAAATTCAATGGTGAAAAGAGTAAGGTTCTACACTTAGGCAACAAAAACGGAATGCACAGGTACAGTATAGGTGATACCTTACTCAGTAGTAGTAACTGTGAAAGGGATCTTGGAGTCCTAGTGGACAACCATTTAAATATGAGCCAGCAGTGTGCAGCAGCTGCCAAAAAAGCCAACACAGTTCTAGGCTGCATCAACAGAGGGATAGAATCAAGATCACGTGAAGTGTTAATACCACTTTATAATGCCTTGGTAAGGCCACACTTGGAATACTGCATTCAGTTCTGGTCGCCACGATGTAAAAAAGATGTGGAGACTCTAGAAAGAGTGCAGAGAAGAGCAACAAAGATGATTAGGGGACTGGAGACTAAAACATATGAAGAACGGTTGCAGGAACTGGGTATGTTTAGCTTAAGAGAAAGAAGGACTAGGGGAGACATGATAGCATTATTCCAATATCTCAGAGGTTGCCACAAAGAAGAGGGAGTCAAACTATTCTCCAAAGCACCTGAGGGTAGAACAAGAAGCAATGGGTGGAAACTAATCAAGGAGAGAAGCAACTTAGAACTGAGGAGAAATTTCCTGACAGTGAGAACAATTAATCAGTGGAACAGCTTGCCTCCAGAAGTTGTGAATGCCCCAACACTGGAAGTCTTTAAGAAGATGTTGGATAGCTATTTGTCTGAAACGGTATAGGGTTTCCTGCCTAGGCAGGGGGTTGGACTAGAAGACCTCCAAGGTCCCTTCCAACTCTACTATTGTATTTGTATTTGTATTTATTTGTATTATGCATTATTTTGTTATAAGTGTATGTTAAGAAAATAATGTTTATCAAAATGAAAACATTAAAATGTAATCTAGAGCAGTTTAGAAAAGAATGCTACAGCCACAAGAATCAAGTAGTTCAGGTATTAATTAATCGATTATTCCTGCCTCCCCCACTCTCATTTCCTCTGAATTTCCGGTTTTGAATTTGTTTGTACATTTACTGAACCAGCTTGGCTTAGACTAACTCATCCCGCAATGACATGTATACTGAATACAAATCAGACAGCACAGCTTTAAATGTGTGTTGTAGTTCTCATTTCCAATTCAAGAACTGTACTATAATCATAAGCTTCTAGTGGATAAAAGAAAATCAGTACTCTGTATATTAGTTAATGCCACATTTGCAAGTCCTAAGGAGATCTGTGCTTTTTTTTAGAAAAAAAAACCAACCCTGTATCATTTCTTCTGAAAAATACACAGAGAGAGAGAGAGACATACAGAGAGAGAGAGAGAGATACATGAATAGCTTTGTACTGCTCAACTGATAGAAGCAATGCCTGTGCTGGGATTAAACCTTTTCATCATAAAGCCTCATCTGATTTGGAGTCCAAGTCCATCAAACCTTTTCCCTTTAAAGTCCCGCCTTTGATTCAACATCAATTTATTCAAACCACAGCTGGGTGGCTGAAAACGAAAGGCATCAGTTAAACCCAACCATATTCTCAACTTAAAAGAAGGGGTATAATTAAAAAAAATTGGCATAAAAGAATGGAAATGGGATAATATTTTTAATGGTAGTTGAAAGGCTGACAGATGTCAAGGTCTTTGAAGATGTCAGTACAGTGAGCAAGAAGTTGCCATTAAATAGTTTAAATAGAGGTGAAGATTTTTAATGACTGAAAAGGCCCTTCCAGACACATCCTTCTGTTTTTAATTTGTCAGACTTTCTCTGTGTTTTCTGAACAATGACATATGACAGCATAGCAAACATATTTTTATAGCATGTTAATGTACAAGTTATTTTATACTCTTACAGAGCTAGATAACTATAAGGAAACTTTACCAGAGAGCCTATTTAGATTCCTTGCGTAATTTTATTCAGTATAATGCAATTGACAATGTTTTATTTACATACATACATACATGTATATGTATATATGTATATATGTACACACACACACACACACACACACACACACACACACAGAGCTAGAAAACCAAGGAGTCTACGAAATACCATGCAAAATCTGCCCGGCAACATATATAGGACAAACAAACAGGAGAATAAATGCACGCATCACAGAACACAAGAACGCAGTAAGAAAAAAAGAAAAAACTTCCTCCCTTTTCCAGCACCTTAAAGCTACAGGACATGAAATCAACTTTGAAGGAACCAGGTTAATCTCCAAAACAGAACACCTCAACAAGAGAATAATTATGGAAGCCATCGAAATAGAGAAACACCCCCACAACATGAATAAACGTGATGATACCTCCCGCCTACCAAACATCTGGAAACCAGCCCTAGTCAACAAACGAACACCACCCACCACCCAGGCCGTTACAATACAAAACAACAATGCACACACAGCCAGCACCAATCAGCACCAATCTACCAATCATGATACAACCACACAACCAATCATTCCACTTACTGAAATAAAGCCAGCACCCCATTCCCTCCCACCAAGATTTACAGAAAAACGGCAGCTCCGATCGCATTTTAAGCCCAAGCCTGAAGATGGCAAGTGAGATCTTGCCGAAACGTTGCCAAGACAATCTCAATCCTACATGGGAAAAGACCCAAATACAACAAAACCAGCATGTATGTATGTATGTATGTATGTATGTATGTATGTATGTATGTGCTCATTTCCATTTCAAAGTCAAAGAGTCAGCGCTGTCCGAAGACATCTCCGTGGTCATGTGGCCGGCATGACTAAATGCCGAAGGCGCACAGAACCCTGTTACCTTCCCACCAAAGGTCGTTTCTATTTTTCTACTTGCATTTTTACGTGCTTTCAAACTGCTAGGTTGGCAGAACCTGGGACAAGTAATGGGAGCTCACTCCATTATGTGGTGCTAGAGATTCTAACCGCCAAACTGCCAACCTTCTGATTGACAAGCTCAGTGTCTTAGCTCGAGCCACCATGTCCCATCAATTTAAATGGTACAACTAACTAAACACGATTTGCCCATGTTCATTAAAGATCAGACATATTTACAGCTTTTTGAATGCTCATTAAAGAAGCTGATTGATAGTTGATGACGAATATGTCCAAACAATTCTTTATTAAGCAGAGGGGGATAGAGGAAGGCAGGTGAAAAGAGTCCACATCTGGAAAAGCAATAAAACCATCAAAAGTATATGTTTATGGAAAGTCATCCAGGTCATGGTTGTCCCAAAGGTGCTTTTTCAAGAGGCAACTGGACTTTCTGGTTTTTCTTTGAAGATATTTTGCTTTCTTGGATGAGAAACAAAATGTCTTCAAAGAAAAACCAGAAAGTCCAGTTGCCCCTTGAAAAGGCAACTTTGGGACATTAAAACTATAGTTCCTAAGATACATAAAAAATAATTGTTAACTCCAAAACACTCATATTTCCACAATTTGTTTACTGACAAGCCTTTATTACAAGATCACTTCTCCTCTCCACACTCACATGCTAATTAATAAAAATTAGCCAAATAATCCGTAAGAGGAAGGCCTATTTACACAGAATCAGGGATGAAATTCAGCAGGTTCTGGAGAACTGGAAGCAGAAATTTTGAGTAGTTCGGAAAACCGGCAAATACCACCTCTGGCTGGTCCCAGAGTGGAGTGGGAATGGAGATTTTGCAGTATCCTCTCCCTACCATGCCCAGAGAACCGGTAGTAAGAAAAAATTGAATTTAACCACTGCACAGAATCTTACCTTTCTGAACCAACTCAAAAGGACAAAGTGATCAATATAATCAATCATACCTCCCATTGTCCTACTCTGCAAAGAAAGGCATAAAAGAGTCATCGCATTTCTTTTTCCCCTTTTCAAATATTTCAGCCTTTATTTCTTCAATTCAAACTCAACCCAAATATGTCATGAAGAGCCAAAAACCTCTCTATTTTAACATTTGTATGCCATCTTCAACCAAATTTCTCACTCAAGGAGTAAGTGACCAGGCTCAAATTATCCCCCTTTGGAGCCATTATGCAAAGGCTTAGTTCCCTGGATAAAGTTCTAATGCTGGGAAAGGTTGAAGGAATACAAGAGGGCAAATCAGAATCAAGATGGATTGAACGCGTGCACCACTGGAAAACCTGAAGGACTGGGTTGAGTACAAATTATCATGGAGAAAATCTATTTATGTAGTCGCTAAAGGTTAATACCAACTCAATGGCATTAATTAATCAATGAATAATTCAATAACAAAAGATACACGACATGCACACACAACAGTAAAAGCAGCAGGTATGATAGTAAAACTGTATTTTAAATGAACATATTACTATATTAATAAGCAGCAATAAAATGGTTCACACTGGGACAGCTTTTCATTAGCTTTGGTTACAGTTATGGACAGCTTGAATATATTGCGGTGTTACTCAAATTAAGACACAGCCCAAGTCTTTCAAAGTTTTATTAATTATATTTTCCATGATATCAGTCAAGATTGAGTAGTCCTTCACACCTTCATGACGAGAATAATGTGCCGCCACTCTTTTTTATCTTGGACTTCTCAGTCTATTATTGATCATTCAGATGTCCCTGCCTACCTCTTTCTTATCAAGGCAGATGCTTCTAACCATCTTGAGGGTGGTGCTTGTACAATCCAGTGTTTCCTTCCTAGGCATTTCCTCCCCTGCACATTATCCTCTCAAGGCAGCTACAGGCCAAACCATACTTTTTAATGAGGAACTTTTGGTCTTCAAAGAAGCCTTTTTAGTATTGGCCCAGTCTACTTCAAGGTAACAAGACCCCATGTAAGTTCAAGCAGATCAAAAGACTTTGGTACAATGGTTTCTCGTAAAATTACACCATGTCAGTTGAGCATATTTTCCCCTCATGTTAGCTTTTAAATCTCTCACATGTCAAGCTTGCAGGCTAAGCAGGCAGATACTTAAATGCGCAAGCCAGGATTTTTCATATCTTACAAATGGCCGTTAACTTTTTTTTCCTCTCCGAAAATTCTGCCCCCCCCTTCTCTGATATATAACCCAGAGGATGCCTCCTGAACACTTCTAGATACCCTATACTCTTAAATAAAGTCAAGGACTCAGCTTGAGTAAATAAAAATTTCTTATAGGAGATATTAGCTACAATGAAGCTTGAGTTTTCTAAAGGTGAGAGAGAGAAAGAGAGACAGCCCAACATTTAAATCCTGGATTTCTTTTTCCTATCCTCTTGTTTTAATGCCTGCTTGCAATTGATTTGGAGATGTTTTCGGTAACCATAGCTTACCCAATAAGACCTACAATTAGCAAAACATTTTCAAAAAGCTTTTCAGGGAGCCCTCTCTTACTGCCTTGTTTAGTGATTAACCGAAGCTACAACATTATAACCCGTCCACCAGTTTTGCTTCCAATTCTTGCAGTTATGACCACTGCAGCATCCCATAATCGCTATTTGTGTGCTTCCCAACAGGCTTATGTCAAGCAGAGTTAATGCAGAACGCAGAAGTAAAATTATAAGTCACACTCGCTTGATGTTTCTCTTATGGGAGGTGATGTTATAAGTCCATAGTGGTCACATGTTTTTCTGTTTAATGATGCTTAGCCACTAAATTGCCACTCTAAATTATACTCCAGGTGAGGAGTAACTTTATTTCATCTACTTGATGGGAAACTCCTTGGCTCATTATTCACTATCTGATAGGGAAAATGACTGAACAAATGCCATCTTCACAGATTATGAATTGCTAGCAACACCACTAGTCAAACTGAGGACCGAGTTTATTTATAACACAACTCCTTCCACAATTCAGTTTTCCACATTCCAGGCCACATAGGTCTACCATCCATGACTACTACCAAATGCCTCGCAGCTACCTCAGACACCTTGAGACCAAGAGGTACCTCCTTAAAGATCAACTAGAGCATGCTAAGATCTCCTACAAAAGCTCTGATAATCATCATCATCATCAGAGATGTCCCCTTCATTACTATTAGATTATATTAGACTGTTTATCAAATCATCTCCCCCCACACACACACACAACACAAATGTTGAATGCCACATTTATTAGACCAATGTGGTAGCAGAAATATAATCTTTCATCTGCAGCTTTCAACCACATTGAAAACGTACTCCCTTTTTTACCATTCCTTCCTAGTAATGAAGCACTTTCCATGCCCCCTCCATACTTCTAACCTCTCACCCTCCATCTTGGAGGCGGAGAATTGAAGAGCGAGCATATTTTGAACTCTCAAAGCAGGAAGGACAGACTTATTTGATCCACTGAACTCCTCAGACATAGAATATTCTTGGGAGGCAAGATATGATGGTCTTGAACCTTTACAACACTTTCAGAAACAAAAAGCATCAAGCAAAAGTTCTGTCTCTAAGTAGAGTTCAGGGGGAGGGATTAAATGGGAAGGATGAGACAATGGCATAACTGAAGGAACACAAATGCTGCCTCATCTGAAACACAGAGAGGATTCTCAAATGGGTGAAGTTCCTTACAAAGTGGTAGAAAGGGAAATAAACATATGTTCTGTCAGAAAAGGAGTGAAGGGATTTGTTATGGCGTGAAGGGAAATTTCTGACAAAGATATGAAGATGGAAGGGGAACACATATCTGACACTTCCAGACTCATGGAGAAGGAGAAGGGGTTGCGCGGGCACCGAATTAGGAGCCAGCAGATCTCAGGTCCTAAATGGCACTTTGTGTACATAGACCAATATAGCATCATTCTTGCCTGCCATAAATCCTTATCTACTGTATGTCATTCCATGTCTGCTGCTAAATGAAAGATGTGCTGTCTTGTATAGTTTCAGGATACTAATTGATTGGGAATGTTTAGTGGGCACCTAACTCTAAATTCTGAGCATCTTACAATAAAACACAGAGAATGTGGTAACTGCAGTGAAATTATTTTCTGCACAAAGATGGAAGGATTCCAAATTATCAATAACAGAGTAATGGTAGATGATAGAGTTTACAGACTTGGCAAAATTGACTTGCTTGGTTAGGGAAAAGCAGCAACTTCATTTGTCAGTGTAGTTTATGGACTTTTTTCTGAGTCAGAAAAAAAATTAATTCATGATTTATGGGTTTGACGATTAGGAAGCGTACAATATGGAAAGGACGCATGAAACTGCCATAGGGGGAGAGAATTTATAAAAGCTGTAAAGTTGAAGTTACTTATTTATATCATTTTTCTTTTCTCTCTTTTCTATTTTGTTTATCTTACTTATTCCTTTTCTTGATTTTTTTTTCTTTAAATTTGTATTATTTTTACTCTGTAAAAAATTCTTCAGTAAAAATTAACACTAAATATCACATTAAAACACAAATAACAATAAAAAGAAACACCCATGCATCTATGTCAATGAGCACTCAATGATCCAGGCCAAAGGTGTCTAAAGGTTGAATCCAATTGTTGGATTTAGTAGACCAATCATTGTTAATCAATGATGTTTCACTGCTCATCCGAGCAAAATTAGTTAACACCCATGCATCTAGATAAATGCTAATCAAGTGCAAATGTTTCTTCTGACTGGAAATAATTATTGGGGAACTGGGATTTAACTTTCCTCTTCCCTTTTGAAATTATAAAATCAAGTATTTTGTGAGGAGATTATCAGTATACTTTCTGGAGTATGCAAACATGCATGCAGGCAAGACTCATGGAAGAGTCAGAAATTTGTTAGAAATTATGAAAAAAAACTGATATCTTTTGAGGACATGAAATAAGACCCCATTTTAGCTCAAAAAACCCCCTGAACTATCATGTTATACAGTTCACATTTAACTACCCTTTTATCAAAACCATTCCAAATGCTTTGCTGAAATCAAAATCTATTATGTCTACAAGAGACCTATAGTTTTTTAAAACTTCCAAAACAGGGAAAAGGGAGGGAAAGACGTGATGATGAAGATTATAAGTAAGATAGATTACAAGTATCTTGCCAATTAACAAATGAAATGTATCAAAAACCTATTGTTTAATGAGAATGCCTGACGTAGTTTGAAACTTTTGGATGAAAGTGAAAGTAATTCAATTGTGCTGGTATTTTTTTTTTCCTGTTCCAAAATAACTACTTTGATATGTAAAATATAATATAATGTACCATGTTTCCCCAAAAATAAGATAGGGTCTTATTTTAGTTTTACACACAAAATATGGTTTGGGCCTTATTATGAGGGGAGGGTTTATTGTTTTGGGGTTGCTGGGCGGCTGCTCTCTTGCAAGTGGTCTCCCAAAGAGCCGGGCACAGCCTCATGGGTGAATGGCTGTGTTGCGCTGTCGCAGCAGCGCAACACAACAGCCATGAAGCGACCATGCTCACGAGCAGCCACCCGGCAAACCCCCTTTCCAGCCATGCAGAGCGCCATTCACCAACCTAGAGGTATTGCCAAGCTGCGTGAGCACATTTGCCGCCGCCCAGTTCCCGCGGCTTGGCGCCTTCAAAATGCCAGTGAATGCCACTCTGCACGGCTGGAGAGGGGGGTTGCACAGCGGCTGTTCCGCTCTCGCTCAACCGCCTCCCAGCCTCACGATGCCCTGGTCCAGCTCTCTCTGGAGAGCCAGGGCATCTCCGCTGCCGCCACCACCACTATCCCAGCATGGCTTTTTCAGCGGCTCCCAGAGTCTTCTGGCAGTGGCCGCTCTGGGCGTACACTCTATGGTTGTACGCTCTGCCGACAGCCAGCCCACAACCATAGAGCATACGCCCAGAGCGGCCACTGCCGGAAGACTCAGTTTGGAAGCTGCCGAAAAAGCCATGCTGAGATGGCAGCAGTGGCAGCAGTGGTGCCCTGACTCTGCAGGGAGAGCTGGGCCAGGGCATCGTGAGGCTGGGAGGGGTGCGAGCAGGAGCGGAACAACCGCTCGCGCAACCTCCTTCTCCAGCCGTGTAGAGCACCTTTCACTGGCATTTCGAAGGCGCCAAGCCACGAGAGGTGGGCAGCGCTGAACAGACCTTCATGCGGCTTGGCGATACCCCTAGGTCAGTGAATGGCGCTCTGCACGGCTGGAAAGGGGGTTTGCCGGGTGGCTGCTGTGCCCAGCTCTTTGGGAGCCCGCTCGCAAGAGAGCAGCCACCCGGCAACCCCCCTCTTCAGCTGGGCACAGCGCTGCTCACCAACCTAGCGGTATTCCAAAGGCACCAAGCAACGCGATCACCTTTGCCCCCTCGGTTCCCACAGCTTGGCACCTTCGGGATACCGCTAGGTTGGTGAGCGGCGCTCTGCCTGGTCAGAGGGGGAGGGGTTGTCCAGGGGCTTCTTTGCAGGGGAGGGCTTATATTTTTGCCCACCAGAAAAATGTGGCATGGCCTTATAATCAGGACATGTCGTATTTTCAGGGAAACACGGTAATATAATATAATAAATATAATATAATAAATATAATATAATAAATATAATATAATAAATATAATACAATATAATAAATACAATATAATGTATAATATGGTATCAAACATGTGTCCATTAATTCTTCTGCACAAAGCATAATCTGTTTGTCCTAGGTAAAATCCAGAGATGCATTGTTGTCAGTTGATGGCATATATCGCTTTAAAGAAAGAACATGTAAATGTGCCTCTAAATTTTGTATGGAAAAGTGTTGGGACCAGCAATGTTGTAGATGTGAAGATAGAATAGATGCCTGGATTTGTTGCAAGGTCTTGTTCCCGTGTTAAATCATTGTTCTGCTGTTTCTTATTGCTTGTAAAACTCTGCTTCAGATTGTGTGATTATCCATATACAAGTATAGGGCTGCCACCCAGTGCCTGACAAAATTCAATGTCATTGTCCAGTATCGGTTGCAGCTTATTAATAATGCATTTTATGTGTCTTGAGCTGTGAGGTAGAGGTGACAGCCAATGATGTTCCCTTGTTCTATTTTTGTGTTCTACATACATACATACAAACACATACATACAGTGTGTCTGTGTGTGTGTGTGTGTGTGTGTCTGTTTGTCTGTCTGTCTGTGTTTTATTTGTAATTTTCCTTTAACAGTCATACATATTTTGTGGACAATGCATTGACTAGGTCAATATACTTTTTACACAATGCTAACAGTAATGATACAACTAATTATATATAATCCTAGTCTTCCAACTTCTAACCTTAACATGCATATTGTAATTATAATAGATTCTTTTACAATCCAGTGTGTATAATATTATTTTCCCAATTTGTTTTCATCTTTTTTTCCCTTGTTGGGGTTCTTCTACATTCACATCTTTGTCTTCAAACAATACCATTCTCTCTTTATGATTCTTTGTCACTTTCTTCATAGTTACATGTTACATAGTTATAATTTAAACATTGTTAACATTTCTTCATACATTTGTTGTTCCATGCCAAGTCACTATTTTAATAATTTAAAAATTACTCAATATTCCACCATAATTCCAATATCCCAATTATCTAGAAACACCAATAAGGCCAATTATTAACAAGGATTGATCAGTCCCGGGATTATATCTCCAAGTCCCCTAAATTTCCAGTCCTTAAAAAGTTTCAATATACTTTTTACACACTGTTGGTAATAATAATACAATTAGGTTACCTAATCATAGACTTCCACCCTCTAACCTTAATATGCTTATGATTATAATAAATTCTATTATCTATCGATATGTATACTACTATTTTCTCAATTTGTACTTTCTATTTTTTTCTTTTAGTTTTTAATACAGTCACCATATTGAAAGGTATTTTATCTCTATCCCTCATCTCTTGCCATTTTTAAAATTTCATCGTTTATTGGCTTTTTGGTTACTCTTTTATATCTCTCTTGGAATCTTATATCTCTTTCTAACATTTTTATACCAACTAAATATTCCCTCTAGCCTACCCCTTGTCTTCTTCTGCTGCATCATTTGAGCCCCCATCCATAATCCTTTCATTATTTTTAGGATATTTTTATTTTCTTTCACTGTTCTATTGTAAACTTAAAAGATTAACTATTTGGTTCATACTTATTGTTCTTATCTCTTCCATGTCTTTATCTTCTTGCAGTTTGTTTTGATTTGTCTCCTTCACCACTCCTTCTGGTTTCTCATCTGTTTTCTGAATATTATGCTCATCTTTTTTTCCCCATTTGTTGAGGTTCTTCTACACTCATATCTTTATTTTTAAACAATCCCATTATCTCCTTATGATTCTTTATCACATTTTCACATATTACTTTAAGCATCAATAACATCTCTTCATACACCTCTATTGTCCTGTTGAGTCATTTTGTTATAGTTTAATATATTAAGAATTACTCAATATACCCATAAGGTTCCAATGTCCCAATATCTGAAAACCCCCAAAAAGCCAATTATTAATAAAATTTAAACAGACCCAGAATTATACTGCCAAATCCTCTAATTTTTTTGTGTCCTTAAAAGCTATTTGATAATTTACAGACTTTATAATTTCCAGTTTAAAAGGTAAGGATAAAGATTCCCCTTGCACATATGTGCTAGTCATTCCCGACTCTAGGGGGTGGTGCTCATCTCCAGAGCCAGCGCTGTCTGAAGAAATCTCTGTGGTAATGTGGCCGGCATGATTAAATGCCGAAGGTGCACAGGACGCTGTTACTTTCACACCAAATGTGGTCCCTATTTTTCTACTTGCACTTTTACATGCTTTTGAACTGCTAAGTTGGCAGAAGCTGGGACAAGTAACGGGAGCTAACTTTGTTATGCAACACTAGGGATTCGAACCGCTGAACTGCCAACATTTCTGATTGACAAGCTCAGCGTCTTAGCTACTGAGCCACCCCGTCCTTCCAATTTCCAGTTTACACTTTCCCAATTGTCCAAATTTTAAATTCTTATTTTGCTTTTCTTTTTTCTTCTATCATCTCTCTTCTTTTGCCTCATAGGATGTTGTATCAGGTAACATTAATAATCCAAATCCAAATTGGCCCAACAAATTTCTTCAAGTCTTTCAAATCCACCATTCAGTGAACAATTTCAATAAAGTATTAGTTATTTGCAATTCAGTTTGTCTTAAGGATCTTCAAAAAGCTCACTAAATATTTCCAAACATCCAGATCGTCTACTGAAATAGAATCAAGGTCAAGTGGCCTTCCAGGTATTGTTTACTTTTCCTCCTTTCCTTTATTTATATTAAACAATTTATCACTTTCACTTGAATTTTGCACGCTGTAGTGATCAACTTCCTCCAGTAGATGGCTTCCATGCTCCAAATTCCAACATCAAACAGTGTGCAAGAAATCAATCAGCTGATTGTCAACAGATTGGGGTGGGGGGGGTGTTAAAAATAAAAATATGAAAAGCAGTTTCTCCCAATGATCACTTTTCAAGTTGTTGTTTTTAAATCTTTTTCAGGCTTTCTATGTTTTAAAATTTCCATTAGACATTTCTTTCGCATCTGAGTCTTTAATCTTTCTCCACATGTCCAATCACCACTTAACGCTTGGAGATTATTTTGGGGAATTCTTTTACTTGAGTTAGATCTCTAGAATAAAAGTTGGAAGTTATCTCACCCAGTTTCGATGCTGTCTATGAATTGCTCCAACACAAATCTTATTGTCCCATTTGTCACAGCTTTTGACTTGCCAAAATGGCTATCTTTCCTACTGTCATTCGGGAGAGCTTTCTTTGTGGTTTCCTCATGATTGACGAAGCACCTCTCCTTCCTTCACCACCCCACCAGGGCAGCTTTGACCCCATAGAGTCTCCTGGCAAGCAGATACCGGCTGGTTTTCATGGAGCTCAGCGGAGCTCCGCTAGTTTCCAGCCATTCCCACTATGACACCAACTGGTCTCCTCCCTTGTGTTCTATGTTTTAATAGATTCTCCCTGGAAATCAGTCTGTCTCTACTGAAGCCTCATGTAGAGCATTGTGGTAGTCCAATCTGTTGACTAGGCAACTTAGCATAAGTGATCTAGGAACAGGCATAACTGGCACAGAACACAAAGCAGTGCAAAGGCCTTAGCCCCATCTACCACCTGTTCTTCAAGAAAAAAGAAACTAGGAGGACTCCCAGATTGTACACCAGGTCCACCTGGGGGCAGTGTCACCTCATTCAGATTTATCAAAGATAGGATCATCCTAGTACCAATAAGACTCTAAACCCAAAGCTACTCAGTCTTGCCAGGGCTTAGCTAAAGACTCTTGTTCCCATCCAGACCTACACAATCTTCAGCACTGGAATAACATATTCACAGCACCGTTCAGTATCTTACCCCATGGCAATGGATGAGCTCAAGTGGTCTCATATAGATATTAAATACAATACAATACAATACAATACAATACAATACAATAGTAGAGTTGGAAGGGACCTTGGAGGTCTTCTAGTCCAACCCCCTGCCTAGGCAGGAAACCCTATACCGTTTCAGACAAATGGCTATCCAACATCATCTTAAAGACTTCCAGTGTTGGGGCATTCACAACTTCTGGAGGCAAGCTGTTCCACTGATTAATTGTTCTAACTGTCAGGAAGTTTCTCCTCAGTTCTAAGTTGCTTCTCTCCTTGATTAGTTTCCACCCATTGCTTCTTGTTCTACCCTCAGGTGCTTTGGAGAATAGTTTGACTCCCTCTTCTTTGTGGCAACCTCTGAGATATTGGAACAATGCTATCATGTCTCCCCTAGAAGAGTAGAGGGCACCAAATCCTGTGGCAACTCACATAGTAGAGGCAGAGGGTGGACCCCTGCTCCCCAAACACCACTGACTGGATTCAACCCTGGAGAAAGGAGGTGAACCAGCACAACCATCCACATGCTACCCACTATCAATGCTCTGAGCTGACAGGAAGAATAACACGGCCGATGGGAAAGCCACCAAAAGGTCAAGTATGACGAAGAAGGATGCATAACCCCCATTTTACCCTTTCAAAAGATGTGAAGAAGAAAGTGTGACCTATGCCGTTTCCACACCATGCCTAGTTCTGAATCCTGACTGAAAAAGATGCATAGATAATCCACTTCCTCCAAGGTTCCCCAGAAGCTTTTGCTCAACCACCTTCCCCAAAAGTAGACATCAGATATGGGACAAAAATTGTCCAGTATGATGGGAGTCCAGTATAGGAGGGGGACAAACCAAGGCCTCTTTCAGAGGTAATGTGAAGTTTCCAAGAGATGACCTAACTAATTTATGAGCTGACAGGTAAAGCATAAAGGAACAACTCACACAACACCCCCTGGACCATTTTAACAACTCAGGAAGGGCTTCATTAATTATATTAATTTAATCCAAATTAATCCAACAATGCTCAGTTGGTCTATTATACAATGCTACTGATTATAGTATATCTCTGTAACATTTGTTTAAGGGTTGAAGTTGGAAATGGCAGAAATAAGGTAAACCTGCTCAATACCTAAAGTTCTGCTTCATTCCTTATATTTAGAATTATAGTTTGGAGAAAATGCAATTATCTATCCACTCTAACCCATCACTTCAAGGTATTAAAGGAAGAAGAAATTATTTGGAATCAGGGGTACCTAGATTTTTCTAGAGTGAAGGTTTTACTTGGCCTTTTAGGTCATATGCTAGGGATTATAACTGGGACCAGGAGAGAAATTAAATTAGATTACATTTATATTTAGGCTTACAAAAATTAAATATAGTGTAATGTGGGACAGCTCATCACTTGTGTATTTAATTACAGCCACCCATCAGCCACATTAAAAATTATAATCTAATGACAACTTTTGGAATTATTGGGGGGACTACATTGACTACAGGATTTCAGGAGCATTTTGATGCTTAAGGTTATAGGCACGGTTAATTTATAAATATTGATACTTGTAATGTAGCTTTATTGTGAAAAAAAACAACTGTAGACTATAATTAAGGATGGCAAATACAATGACATTCATTAACAAAAACTATACTCATAAATTTCAGTGGTTACCATTAATTGATGTGGATGAAACTCAAGGTCGAAACTATTGTGCAAATTTCATTGGCAGAAAGTTTTTTCATTGGAAATATAGTATCAATTTAGACTCAAAAGTTTAATATTTGAGATTGTTATCCTGTGGTTCAAGAATAATGAAATTATGTAAGTTGAATATCTGGGGTTCTCTGGGGTGTGTTTCTCTCTGTGTGTGTGCACGTGCACGTGCACACACACACAGACACACAGAGAGAGTATATATTCAAAGTGAACTAAGATTTAATGGTATGGGAAATAACATTGGCTGTCAGGTTATGGCAGAATCTTCAAAGAAACTTAATTTAAGAAGTGTTTTATGCAAAAATTGTTTCCATTTTTTAAAGCCATATTAACACAGTATTATTTTTGTTTATACAAGTGTATTTTAGATAGAAATATTTCATAACAATATTTACAATTTCTTTCCTTAAGGCTTTCCTTCATGTTTTTCTTTCAATACAAAAAGAATTGAGAAAGAACATGAATTTGATTCCTTTGACCCTCTGAAATAGATCCAAGATACTGGAAGTGCAGAAGGACTTATGTTGTGTCTGTAAGAATATGTCTCTCTAAGATGGGGAGAAGTGGAGGGAAGAAGTGGGTGTGTTTTATAATTATACAGAACACTGTTTTTTTTTTAAACAGAATAATGAGAGGATAAAGAATTTTCTTGCACTATGCTGTTCCCTCTTTCCCTTAATGTAAAGCCCAATGATGATACTGGCTTATTACCCTCAAACCAAGAGGAAAGGTTGTTTTAACAGCTTTACAAACAGGTTACATGACTGATATCCTTGATGCATATTGCTCCTATGCCTGAATTAACTAAGAAGGATGTGTTAATATATGCTCTTAGACTCTACTAGCTAGAAGGATCAAATTGTTGCACCAGGTACTATTTTAATAGTGGGTATAGGTTGTAAAATATATCAGTTCATATACCATTCCAGCATTTCAAAAAAAATCCAATTTGTGTGTATCTTTCTCAGCCTAGCTTTGAAATTCAAAATTTCTCTCATTTCTAAATAAAAATATTAATGTTCATTTGCCTCAACTGGAGCAAAGAACTAGAAACTAGAGGAAGAAAGAGATTAGAATTCTCATTATTTGTAAAAAAAAATTTTTAAACCAGAGGAGTTGAGTTTTAAAGGCAGATCAAGAATAGCAATATAATTTAATGAAAGAAACTAAAGCTTAAGTGAGGCAAAATACAAAACAGAAAAAGAATAACAAGAGATCAAACAGGCAAAAGCAGTTGCTGGAGGAGGAAAGCTAGGAGAAATTATGCTGTATCTTATCTAGGAGTTTGCTTCCCTAGATGAAAGCATGCACAGTAGCTTTTATTTGTCTAATCACATGACTATTTGAACATACATTCCCTTAATGGATGACAAGTGTTTAGGATCAAGTGGATATTACACCAATCCTTTTGATGTCTCCTTTCCGTATCATTGGTCAGGAAGTCTAATTCTATTACTCAATTAATATATAAACATTTGTGAATGGAAGAAAATACAAAGGCAACAGAAAATGAGGGGAAAGACTTGATTTCTATTATGCCCAATTTACGATCAAAACAAAGTAATAAGATTTTGTGAAACGCATTTCCTTCCTTCTGTATCTAAAGGTAAGCTTGTGAAAACCCAGTTGTTTCAAAAAGTATTGGGTTCATTATTATGTGAGTGTTGCATTCTAACCATCATTATTGTATTTTTATGTTTATACAGTTGTGCTGACAGAACTGAAATAATTGAAATCAGAGAATAATAGGCAGATAGCCAGACAGATAGGAAGTCCAAAATCACAGGTTCACTCAAGGAGCAAAAAATGGGTAATATGCTAGAGAAAAGATGTCATTAACTAGACAAAAGAAATTATGTGATGGTGAAATGATACATCTGCTAGAAGGTAATAAAAATACTTATAAAGCAAGTCATTTCATTTAAAAGAAACTATGAAAAAAGTGGTGCTATTTTATTACAGTTTTAATTTTAGAAGAGATCATCTAAATATTCTGCATGCAAATTTTAGAGTAACTGCATATACCCAAATATCTCTCCGTAGTATCTGTATTTCAGTTTTTAATAAACATTACTGAATTGCTTTTAATGGTTTAAAAAAAAGAGTACAAACATTTTAACAAATAAAATCATAATCAAAACTTTCTAGCACTCTTTCATAATGGTAATTTATTAAACTTTTAAAGTAAAAAATAATCACCACATATCTTCATACCTATGGCTCAAAATCTAAACCTGTGGATCAGCTTGGTCTTTCAGAGTAAGAAAAAAATATGAGACTGCTAAATTTCTCCTTGGTTGAGTAATAGTGATTTGTTTACTCACATTATTTATATAAAGTAAACAAAATTACTTCCAAAAACCAATTGTGGAGAAGAAGCAAAGTGTGCAAATTCAGTATATACAAGTAACATATGAGTTTTATTGTTATTTACTGATATTTGCTCAATATAAATTCCATTCCTATCCATACTAAAATAGAAGATGGTAGCAAAACACAACAATACATGCGAGTTACATCAAAAACCAATCAACCAATCGCTTCAACTGTTATTTCTGTAATGTCACTATGGTTATTTTTATAAGATATTCAATACTAATATATTAATTTTAAGCAACAATTTGCAATTTTTATTTCCCACTGCATATTAAATATTTATAATATTGCATAGCCCTCAAAAATACTGCACAGTTATTGAATATACTAAATAAGTAATAATATAAAAAACCATAAACATGTTATAAATTGAAACCAAGAGGTAGATGATTTAACAAGGACATGAAAAATTAGAAAATATTATGGATGGTAGGTCCCAAACCACACGCCTACTTGTTATGATTCTGCAACTGTTTCTCATAACTCATTATCTCTGTGATTAAAAAAGTAATGTGAATAATTTAATGATGAAATAGCCCAGTGATTTTAATCCAACTATACAGTAGATAAATCTTTGGAATCCCTTGGTTGTAACATAAAGTTTTCATATTTTTAGAGATATGTTCTTCATGTATCATAAGCTTCATTAAACATAAAATAGTAAGGTAAATGGTACCTATATCAGAATTGTATAGAAATTATAAATACTGAAATATAATAAGACTGATGATGATGAAGCAGCTATCTTTTAAGAAGTACACATTTGTTATTAAACAGCAACATAACTTATTATTTGACTAATAAACAAAAAAAACTAAGCACAGTCCCTTCTTCCCTTCTATTCCTTGTTTCTTTTTAAACCAACCATAAATATTGAATTTCTGGATTGCACTACTGACATGGTGTAAATGAAATAAATGATTAACTTTTTTCAATAACTCATGAATTTGCGGTGAAGAAAAAAACATGAGATGTTTTTTCCTTCAAGTATGGAGAAAAGGCTCCAAAGTGCGTATATGTGTGTGTATATGTGCATACATGTCTTTATGTATAATATACATATTAAACTATGATAATAATTATCCACATTTTCTACCAAATTATTCAAACTATTCTATTGAGAACTGCTAAAGCAGTCATTGTCTTCCTATTCATTACTTTCCATTTTTAAGTGTCTTCGCTTCAGGCCTTTTAAAGTATATTTATTCTAGATAATGAACTATGTTCAAAACAACTGGCATAGGTTATATATATTTTAGTTGGAACGATCAAGAAAATTTTTCATATCAACAATGCAGATTTAACTTGTATATTTGAGCAATTAAACACACCATAGCTGGGAATTACTCTGGTAAATGGTTTCTAACAGTCATAAAAATGGAAGATATATATGTTTGTTATGTGTATATATGTGTACACATAACCCAATGTATGTGTACTTATATACTTTAATAATGCATTTATGTATGAATATATACAGATACAAAAATTTTACACACCCACACACAAACACATTTAAAAAATCGTATCTAAAGGCAAGCAATCCACAATTCATAATTTCCCATATATTTATCATTAAAATAAATCCTTAGCAAATCACGTGCAAAAATAAAATGATATTAATTATCCCCAAAAATCATAAAATTAATAAAAACTTAAGTACAGAGAATATATAGGCTGATTGCAGGCATATTTATTTTTAAAATCAATGAGTAAGTCAAGGGGAGGGGTCTACTACAGATACATAGAAAGGAAATAAATAACGTTTTTTTCTTAAATCTATCATGACAATAAATGAGACAAGATTATAAATAATAGGCCAAATTATTGCACACCATGTGATTCTTAATCTGGCTACCTGTGGGTACCCCCCTTCCTTTTTTTCTTTTTTCTTTTTTGAAAGCCTTTTTTAGTAGTGGCAGGCTCATGGGGCGGTAATGAAAATACAATAGAAAAAGAAAATAGTGTTTATATGCCAGTTTTTTTGAAATGATTAAAGCGTGCAGCAAAAAGAACACTGGAAAATAGGGGACTTTTTTTTAAAAAAAAAAAAAAAGGCAATTCCATTATTTTTGAAATGCTGTTATTACCTGAGCATCTCGTTTCCTATATTCCTGGGTTTTATTGTCGTAGTCTGTCATGGCAGCCCGAAGCTGTTTTTCTAGTTTCTCAATTTCCCGTTCATGGTCTCGGACCAGGCAATCCTTTTCTGTGTTATGTTCTTGGAATAGGTGCGTCTTTTCCTGTTCATGCTCCAGCTTCAGCTCTACTATCTGATTGGACAATGAGGAGTACAGTTCATCAACAGAACATCCCTGTCGTCATGACAACTCATCTTACTGCTTAATTTTTTTTTCACCCCCACAATTTCATCGTAGGTTTTTATCATTATTTTTACGTCATCGTTACCTCACCTGCAAAAAAAAAAAAAAAAGTGGGGGAAAAAATTCTAAGTTTTAGGTACTATTCATAAAAACGAAACAAATTCAACAAATCTCCAATACTGAATGTCAGAACACCGGGGGGGGGGGGGGGATGGGGAAAAAAAAACCCTGTCACATTGGATGTACGTTCCCAAAATCCAGCAGTGATACAGATTAAAAATGGTTAATTGTCTCTTCCGCTCTTCATGGGTGCACAAACGTCTCCAAAATAAAAGTCCATCCGATATGAATGAGTGAATGAATGAATGAATGGAGGAATGTGCATATGTGCGTATGTATATGTTTCTATATCTATATCTGTCTATATAAACTTTTTTTCAACATTCCCCCGCTATTTTTAAAATGAAAAGACTCTATGAAAATCAAAAAAAAAAAAAAAACCTGTAGCACCCCAGCACAAACAAATGTACGTGTTTTAGGAGGCACCTGCTGTGCCGCAAGCTTGCACCATGATTGCCAAGAAGATTCTATTCTCAGGAAGCTCCTTTGCCTGTTCAAAGCACACTGGATACGATGACCCTGGCCAGGCTTAGCCTCTCCATGTTAGACTGAATGGCAGCTGGAGACCAAGGGCCTGGTGGCTGCAGCTTTAATACTAATCCTCCCAGACTGTGCACAATGGCACCCTACCTGGCCGGCAAACTATAGCTAGCTAGGCTGCCTTTGAAGCAGGTGGTGAATAGGGAACTGCAGGAAGCCAGCTTTCCTCGTGAACTCCGGGCCACACAGCTGCTAGGAACAGTCAGTTGAATTTTTCTTCAGTTTTGGTGGATTTCAGGAGAAGAAGAAAAGGCTGTTATCAGGAATACGATGGTTATATTTAGCGTGAGAATCTCTTCTCTTCACAAAAAAAAATAAAGCAGCAGTAGGAATCTGCCCATAATTGATCTTGTTTGTGTGAGCAAAGCATGGAGGCATCTTATCTTAAAGAGATAGCATTCATTTTTGTAAAAGCGTTCTCCATAACTGTCACCTTGGCGTGGGTATATAAATTTTCCATGTATATTCTGAATATCCAAATCTCATAAAATTCTTATGGAATCAAATTATTCTCAACTGGAAATATTTGGGTAATATATACTTGGCCGAATACCATATAAAGCAAATTGTTGAAACTGCAGCTTTGTGAATAAAGATACTTCCTTTATTGATTGTTAATGTTTTACTAAAATTTGTGATGCAATTAAAATCAGATTATTTTAAACATTTTTTGCCAAATAAGCCTGAGTATTATGCATTCTTTTTTAGCAGAAAGTAGTTTCCTTGATTACAACTGAATGTGCACTGCTGTAAAAATCAAGATAAATTAAAATAAGGAAAATTACTACCCTTTTTCTAAACAGGCCAACTATAATTGATTTTATACTTTTTAATTTAAAAAAAACAGTCCCGATCAAAACTGCAAACTTTTCATTCCCCAATTAATTCTGATTGTCTAGTTAACTTTTACTTTCCAATTCCCTGAAACCAACAAAATTGATTACTAAAAATATAAAGTATTATTAAAACAAGAAAAATATCTGTAAGAAACATAAAAAGTTCTGTCAGTATTCACTCTACCATGCACTTTTCATTTTTCTAGTCAGCAAAATATAAAATTATGAAAGACAGTGTATATATAATCAAGAAAAAGGACATTATTACTTCTCAGAGTAGGAAGATGTACCTGATCTTTAAGCTTAAATGACAATACTGACTTCCTTGGCAGAATACATCTAAATAAATAAATGTCACTAGCACTATGAATGCTAATCTATTAGGCCACCGAGAGTGGTCAACATAATTTCTTAGAAGCAATTCTTTCTTTCCTTCTCAAGCCTTTACCCTGTAGTTTGATGTTTAAAGTTTAAACATGTCCAGTCAAACAATATATTTCAGTGAATTCCTATGTGAACAGTAGCTGATATAACCTCTGCTTGGTACAAACTTAAACATCACATTTCTCTGCAAATGTTAAATGCATACTTACTATGTATTTGCAGTTGCCTAAAATCTCTGCACAGATGTTCTACAATATGAAAATCTGGGGATTGTGAAGATCAGTATTAACATTTTATCTCTTTCCTTTAACTACTTCATACTTGATTGTAGGTATGTTTTAGGACTCAGTCTTGCTGAATTATCCAACTTCTTCCCAGCTTCACATTCTTCATTGTACATAAATATATATATACACTATATATACAGTATATAATATATATATATATATATATATATATATATATATATATATATATATATATATATATATATATATATATATATATATATATATATATATATATATATATATATATATATATATATATATATATATATATATATATATATATACATACATACATACATACATACAATATATACAATAGTCCCTCTACCGGTAGCTGCTACACAATTCCAAAACATAATAGTCACCATTGTGCTTAAGATAAACAGTTCAATTTTTTGTGCCATCAGCTCAAAGTACTTTATTTTGAAAGGTTTTAGGTCTATCAAGGTTTTTTTAATAGATGTAAATAAATGTTTTGTGAAATGACCAGAAAAGGGTTTTTTTAATTAAAATTCTCTCATGCAGATCATTTTTCTATAAACAGCATCAAATTGTAGAACTATGTACAGCTATTCAAGTATTAACTAATATTTTCAGCAGTAATGTGTAGTTTCTACTCTCTAGATTTGACCACTTTGAGGCACTGCTAGTGGAGATTTTTCTTGGGTCTTTCCGATCTTTCTTTGCTTTCAATGGTTCCATGTAACCTCAATTAACAAGGTTAGCACAGTGGAAATTTCTAGCTGAAAGTGTTTAACAGATTTAATAGCGTTCCCATCCTTTTAAGAGTGAATTATCTTTACTTTCAAATATGCCTAGAGGGCTGCTTAGAGGAACCCATGATGTTAAAAGTAGATAGGTTAGAAGATCAAAGTATCTGTTTGAGAATTGAACTGCAAACATATAATAAATCTAATGAATCAATCACTGGGGGGGGGGAGTTTAACAATTCATACATTCATACAGAATGAACTAGCAAAATGTCAAAATTTCAATGGCCATATTCATAATTTTCTTAGTTTGAATCTTTAAACAACTGCAGATATAGAGGAAGTATGCATTTAATTGTGTACCAATGTTTTTCTGTTTGGATCACGTTCTGTCCAGGATTCACCGAAATATACTGAGAAGATGACAGTCAGCACCTGGTCGTCCTGTGATGGTGTTAGAAGATAAGGAGGCTCATACCTAGCTACTTCTAGAATGTGATTTCACCAAGGTATACCATGGTTATAGGCTAGATTGGAGGGGTAGGGGAATCCAGAAGAAAGCAATAGCAAATTGCTTCCATACTTCTGCCAAAACTACCTGGATGTATCACCAGAGTCACATAGGCATGTCATAGAAATTCAGCAAAACAAGATTTACATTTTATATTTCTAAAAGGGATGATTTAATCTAATACTACCAACTGTTAATGACAGAAATTATAAGTAATTTTGTATAAATCAAAATATGAAATAATTAGGAACCACTAGGCCTACTGGCTGACGTCACGGCAGGAATGGCTGAAAAATAGCGGAGCTCCACCAGACTCAGTAAAATGGAGCCCTGTGAAACCCTGACACAGCCGGCAACTGCTTGCCGGGAGACCCTACAGGGTTAATCCTTCCTAGAGAGGTGATGAAGAAAGGAGAGGCGCTTCGGTGATCACAATGAAATTGCTATTTCCTCATTGACTTGAAGAAAGTTCTCCCGAATGGCAGCAGGGATGGTGGCCATTTTGGTCTGTCACAAGCAGGGACAACCGGGACACTAAGATTTTGTGCTGGAGCGGTGTGTGGACAAAGCAGTGAAACTGGGTGAGATAACTTCCAATTTGTGCAATCTCCAAGTAGTAAGAAAGCAGTGATTGGATTTATGGAGAAGTATTAAAGACTAAAAATTAAAGAGAAAGACTAAAGCTTAAAGACACAGATGCAAAAGAAATATTTAAAGGATGTTTAAAACCATAGAAAGCCTAGAAAAATTTAAATAACATTGTGAAAAGTGATTATTGGGAAAAATTGCTTTTCTAAACTCTTATCTTTAACCCCCCTGAATGGCTGACAGGTAGCTGTTTTGACTTTTACACTCTGTTGAATGATGGAACTGGGAGCAGGGAAGCCATCTCCTAGAGAAGAATATTATTGCAATGTGGGAAATTTGAATGAAAGTTAGGAAAAGAGAGAAACAAACTCTACCTGGAAGACTATTTTACCTTGATTTTATCTTAGTAGGAGATTTGGAGACTTGGAAATATTTACTGAGCTGTTTAAAGATTTTTAAGGCAAACTGATCTATAAATACCGAGACCTGAATTGTTTATTGAAAGATAGATTTGAAAGATTTGAGAAAACCTGGTGGGCCAAGCTGGAATTGATTCACTAACATCATTGTTAGATCATCCTACAAGGCAAAAGAAGAAGAAAAAGAAGAAAAGCAATAAAAAAAGATGAGAGAAAAAAAGAAAAGACAAATAAGACATTAAAATTTGGACAATTGGAAAGGTGTAAATTGGAAACTATAAAGACTGTAACATATACATTTATAGCTTTTAAGTACTAGAAAGCTAGGGGATTTGGAGGAATAATTCTGGGAACTTTTACCGGTGTAGGTATGCTGGTCTTGTTGTATTCAGGTCTTTTCCTGTGTAAGATTGAGATTGTCTTGGCAATGTTTCGGTGAGGTCCCACTCGCCATCTTCAGGCTGGTGTTTTCGGCTTCGTGCTTGTGCGAGTAAGGTGTGGTCGGAGCTGTCGTCTTTCTATAAATCTTGGTGGGAGTGTGTGGAGTGCTGGTTTTGTTGCTGTAAGTGCCTCCCGCCTACCAGACATCTGGAAACCAGCCCTAGTCAACAAATGAACCCCACCCACCACCCAGGTCGTTACAATACAAAAAAACAACGGACACACAGCCAGCACCTCAGCCACACAGGATGATACGAAACAGCCAACCAATCTACAAACATCAATTCCATCTACCAATCAGGATGCAACTACACAGCCAATCAACCCACTTACAGCAACAAAGCCAGCACTCCACACACCCCCACCACAATTTATAGAAAGACGACAGCTCCGACCACACCTTACTCGCACACCAGAAAACACCAGACTGAAGATGGCAAGTGGGACCTCACCAAAACGTTGCCGAGACAATCTCAATCTTACACGGGAAAAGGCCCGAATACAACAAGACCAGCATATCTACATCCGTGAAAATATACGAAAACAAATATCTTACCTCTACGGAAAGGAAACCTTCCTGCTCACCAGGACCTATGAGAAACTGAAGTCCAAAGAGCCACCATCTTATGTGACCTCACATTCCTACGCAACTGCCGAGACAAAAGCCTGATCCCCACATGCTTCCAACTAAAATTCCATTCTAAAACCTCCGCCACCAAAAGCATCCTGAAAAGAACTGAGTTAACCCTAATCAGAAACAAACTCCACAGGAAAAGATTCCTACTAGACCAAACCAACCGGGACCTACTCACTCTTCACCTCAAACTCAGCAACAAAATCCACCCAGCACTCTAGCCCTCTGGAGAGCTGAAACAGAAACCTCCTACAAAACAGACACACACACCAACAAGCTCCACAGACTAGAAAAACAACAGAAGCCCAACCCCCCCTCCACAGCAACTCATGAAACAAACAGTACACAACATATCAAACAGGACCCTCATCACAGCAGAAGCCAATGTCTTTTCCAGAGGATTCAACTTTGCAGTCGCCCCTAAACACTTCCCCACTGAAAACATCATATGCGGAGTTGAGGCTACCCTCACCAAAATCAACCCAGATGAAGCCAATAAAATCAGACTTGAAGTCACCAACGTCCTCTGTTCCAGCAATCCACCCAGAATCAACTTACAGAAAGAAGAACAAAAAGCACTCACCAACTTGAGGAAAGACAACAACATAATCATTCTCCCAGCAGACAAAGGCAACGCCACAGAGCACAATGGCTAGGAACACGAGGAACGAAGCAGGCAGGCTGCTTTTGCCATTGGGGTGGGCGGTGTTTTTTTGTGCGAGAAGGAAAAGGTGGGAGGGGGTGATCACATTGCTGGCCTACCGCGGCAAGTCCTCTTTTTGCCTCACAAGCTGTACCGGTGGGTGGTACAGTGTTAATGGCGGGGACCTGTTGCGCATGCGCTTAAATAGTTGGGGGAGGGCTTATTATGAAGCATGCTCTGAAAAGCCAGATTGGGCTTATTAGCAGGGCATGTCTTATTTTCGAGGAAACATGGTACCTTTGCCCCCTCAACTGCCAACTGGATATCTGATTTTAAAGTTAGCTTAGGACAGTGGTGGGCAACCTTTTTTTTCAACTGAGCCAAATCTCGCCAAAACCACGATTGAAATTTATTTTGAGAGCCACATTTTTAAAACCGAAAATACATAGGATGGTACACTGTTTTTAGTTTCAATAAGTTTTTATTGAGAATATTCTGCATGCAAGTATCCACATAGGTCGGGAGGATACAAATAACACAACTAATAAAACAAAAACTTTAGAACGATATTATTTATCGATAACGTTAAATTCCAAAAAAATTGCCTTACAATGTAGAGAAAATTACATCCTGACAATGACTGACAAAGTCACAACCACTAATGTGAACATTGGCCTTGCATTTCCTTGGATAGTTTGAGTAAGTCAGTTTTGTATGTTGTTGTTTTTAATTTCATCTCTCTCTCCCACTTTCTTTCTTTTTTTCTTTTTCTTTCTCTCTCTCTCTCTCTCTCTGGCTCTTTGTCTCTCTCTCCCTGCCTCCCTCTCTGTCTCCCTCTGTCATTTTCTCTGGGTGTCTATCTGTCTGTCTCTCTCTCTGTATCGCTCTCTCTTTCTCCTCCTTCCCCCATCTCTGTCATTCTGTGTGTGTGTCTGTCTGTCTGTCTCTCACTCACTCTGTGTGTGTGTGTGTCTGTCTCTGTCTCTCCCTCTGTCTCTCTCCCCTCCCTTCCTCTCTCTCTGTCACTCTGTGTATGTGGGTGTGTCTGTCTCTCACTCATTCACTTAATCACTCACTCAGTGTGTGTGTGTCTCTCTGTCTGTCTATCTTTCTCTCCCTTCTTCCCCCACTCTGTCTCTCTCTGTCTGTGTGTGTGTGTGTGTGTGTGTGTCTGTCAGTCTCTCTCTGATTCCCTCCCTCACTCCCTCTCTCTGTTCCTCTCTCTGTCTGTCTGTCTCACTCACACACACACACACACTGTGGTCACCTTGTTGAGTGTTCCAATCACATTTGAAACACTCAACAACTGGCCTGCATTTATGGTATTTTGCAGCATTCTGCAGTCATAGGACCAAGTTCTCTGGCTTCCAAACTCCAAAACTCGGCTGCTGAGTCTTCCAGCAGCGGTGGCTCTAGGAGGGTGCTTTATGGTTGTGGGCTGGCTGCTGGAAGACTCTCTGTCTGGAAGACTCTATATCCAAAAGACTCTCTGTCCAGCAGCCAGCCCACAACCATAGAGCGCACTCCTAGAGCAGCCACTGCTGGAAGACTCGGCAGCCGAGTTTTGAAGTTTGGAAGGCGGAGAAGAAGTTATGCTCGTGAGCGTGGTCACCTCATGGCAGCTTCGCTCCTGACAGTCAAACAAGGTCGAACGAGCCCCCCTTTACGGAGCCTCGCGCCCCCCCTGGAGGGGGCGCCCCACTATTTGAGAAGCACTGTATTAAGCTATTATCTTTGTGTGCCTTTTCTTTCTCATCCCTAATACTAATCAGCTCCACATTTCTCTGGCCAAAACAGGCATTTTTTTCTGGCATCTGGATATTTTTGTATATGTGCACTTCCAAAATTGTTGATGAATGAAACATTAAAATATGAATAATATGAGACATATATAAAAGATATGCTCAATAATGTGGAAATGTAAGATGATTTAGAAATGCTTCTGATTATTACTGTTTTTAGAGCTGACATAACCATTATCATTACCAAACATATTTCTGTTACACTATGCTGGAAAGGTATCTAAGAGACACTGCATAATCTTTATGGCTGATAATAAATTGCATCCATCTGTACCACTGCAGCACATCAAATCCTTCAATTAATTTATTTTCTGGATTTTTATTATCTATTTCCATAAATAACCTAAGTAATAAAAAATAAATAGGCATGTCACATCTTACATTTGATTACTTTGGCTATGTAATTTATTAATTGTTTTATTTATTTTTCATGGTGAGAAATAATATTTCTCATCCATAAATTTAAATATAGTGAAGTGCAATACAAAAAATACCATCAGGATTTAAAATAAATTCATCTTAAATGAAAAGTCTATGCTGAAAAATCATAGCTACTGTATGTATCAAAAAAAACACCAGCTATGTAGATGGTATGGAAACTATTTAGGAAAATATTATAGATTTGGGTCGACCACTGAAAAAGCATTCTCTCTTGTTGTCACCCTCTAAGATACAAAATAAGATGATGCTTTATCTGTGAAAATCCAGATATTTCTAATTTGGAATTGCATAAATATAATTCAGAATTAAACCCTACAAATTCAGTTGGTTCCAAACCTGCCAAATTTTAAAAGAACTTGAAGATCTGGTTCTTCCCCAGTCACTGGCCCATTTGAAACTGTAAGGGTTGTGTGACTAGCCCCCGGCACATTTCATGTTTTATTGTTTCATTACTTTCCTTTGTAGATTATCTTTCTAATCCTTTTTAGCTCCATAGTGGCAGTAGACAAGTGGGCACTTGACAAGTGGACAACACAAACAAATTAAATTCACCAAAGCTTGAGCCCTTTTTGTCCAGTCTAGGGCCAGCTTTACTGGTTTGAGTGTCAAACTTTAGGTCCTCATCCAATTCATTATCCCGGCCAAGCACCCAAATAACACCATCACCCTCGATCCCAAAGAGGACTCTATTCAGCAATTTCATGAAGCAGCCACATGCAGGAACTAAGGTGAAGCTGTTTCTGAACATCAAAGAACATGGCAAATTGATCACTTGCTGTAGCTGAGCTTTACTCACAACTTAAAGATGGGAAGATGACAGAAATGGACAGCAGAATCAAATTTGGAAGGATGGAAGATACAACGCATGAGAAATTGTCTAGACAAGAACTTTGTTTATGAAACACTTGTCTACCCTCGGGGACTTTCTTTTTTATAGTCTTGATGACTGGGATGCAAATAAGCAACTTCCAGGTTCTGATGAAACAATCTCTCATCCACAAAGAAAATTAATTGCAGAAATAAACGTATAATATAATAAATAAAACTTATAATTATAATTTGTATTCTGTTGCACAGATAATTCCAAACTATGGCCCTGCCCTGCACTGCTATTGTCATTGCAAAATAAACTATGCAACAATAATTGAATAGTAAAATACCAGGATTCATTTTATATTTATAAATACTAGCTGGCAATAGTGAAGAGATTAGCATTAACTTTTCAAATGTCTATGAACTTCTAGAGGAATTTGGCACAATAAAGTTTGAACAGAAAGTTGAATTAAGTGGATCATGGCAAATACAACACTCTATTATATGTTTTATTTTATTGTACACTGTTCAGAGAAATTGGACCGTTTAAACATTTTTAAATAAACAAATAAATATTGTTTTGCTCCAATTTATCACATTAGCATTTATGCACAGATAGCCAGTGGCCTGGAAGAAAAAATAAACCCATAAACATGAAGAAAATTCAAATGCAAAATTAGAATTTTTATCTGTGGGACACTTATGATAATTTTATCTGCAAGGAATATTTGCGATAATTTTTGGAAAAAAAATACTGGTAAGATTGTATGATTGTATGAGGCCTCATACAGAAAAAGCTCTTTAATGTGAAGCTTTAAGGCAAATGCATTTTACATCTATACTTGAATCAAAATTATAACTTAATGATCAATTTTCTGTCAAATGATGCAAGTTTTACAATCGCCCTATCAACTGAACTCAGAAATTCCAATAGAAAAAGGATAATAAAAGCTAACCTAATAATATTTTGTATTTCATAATTATTACAACACAAAATGATTGTAGTAATGAAATGTTCAGGTTATATGTTTCAAGTTCTATAACATTTCCAAGCCTATATATTCATAGAACTTCTAAAATTTTCTATGAAGGTTGAAATAAAAGTAATGCTTCCAATGTTGTAAATTGCCAACAGATTGCAGTACTGACAACGCTAGAAGTTCTGATATGTTCTTTATCACATTTATTTTTTCATTTCAGTAGATAAGAAGTTGTGAGAAAAAGTTGAGTTGTGTTGCTAATTTTCATGAAACAGACACTTACAATGAATACTCATCCGATCATTTTAAGCACAGCACTGTGAATGAATTTTGGATTGCATAAGGAACCCTCCAATTTAAGTTCACCATGAATGCAGGTTATTTATGGTAATGACTATGAACACTGTATGTCACAGGGACACCAAATTTAATGATTGCATCATGAAAAACAAAGTGGATGACATATGACAACAGTCAACAACTTTCACATTAGAAAGACTGTTAAATTAATTAAGGGCAACCGGTGGATTACTTAAGGTAAAACATGCTGTCAGGTATGGCATTTCACGAAACTGTGTGGGTCACCTTACTATTCTCCAGTACTGCAAGGTTGGTAGAAGATGGGCTTCTTGTGTGCTGATGGTAGAACTGAAAGAATGAAGACTTGAAATCTGCAAGGAATTCTTCATTGTCTTATGACAATAAGAATGAGGATTTTTTCCCCACAGCATTGTGACATGGACAAAACATGGGCTCATCATTATGACACAGAGATCAAATGGCAATCCATGGAAAATCATCACAATGCTATCCTGTGGTAGTGGTGGACATGGGGAAACAATCCAAACTTTGATAGGAAAATTGATTATTACAATTTTTGGGGAGGCAAATGGTAATATTCACATGGATTTGCTTATAGAAGCAGCACTATCAACTTGGAGTTCTACACTGTAACATTCAAAACTCTGAAATAACAATGAAAGAGAATTTGGAAATTTTATTGCAACACAATTCTAAGCATTACATCTCATGAGTCATTGAAACAATTACAAAAATGGATCTCGGTTTCAGGATCTAATTTGATTCAATCACTGGGATCAGAGTTTTAGTCTTCCAAGCTTTCAGACTCATACTGGAGCCCATCCTCAGGGAATTCTCTCTACCGGAATGTGTCCTTTGGGCTGTTCTATGCGTAGTATTTATGTGTGTGTCTTTTTATTTATTGATTGGGATATTGATAGTTGGCTATTAAGACTTTGGCTGTTGTTTCCTTGAGCTGTCGAGTCCTCAGCTTCTAAGTACCTCCTAAGCTGGTAGAGAAAAGTTCCCTAAGGATCGGCTCTAGCATGATTCCGAAAGCTCAGAAGACTAAACTCTGGGCTTGGTGACTGACCCAAATTGGATCCTGCAACATTATTCTGGAACAAGCATGTTTGCCTTCATTTAGGGATCTCTGTTTTACCCTATCTGCCATACAATCTAGATTTGGCACCATGCAACTTCATACTTTAGTGCAGCATTCCCCAACCTTTCTGGGGAGGTGGAGAGAGGGGATGGTTCATGTGAGCAATTGACAAGCATGCATTCAGCTCCATTTGCTCATGCAAATGAAACGGGCATGCACATGCTTGCCCACTGCTCACAAACATGCTCGTCAGTTTCCACGATTCCACCATCAAATTTATTTTAATAAAATGCTTTGAGAGTAAAAATCTACAGTATCTAAAGATAGTTTCCTTTTTAAGATTCATTAATAATGTAGTTTATTCAGCATGAAATGGAGCTCAGTTGTGCAGCATGAGGCTATATATTCTGCAATATTGAGACTGTTGGTAAGTCAATAGCGGGTCAGAGGAGGAGCCGCTGCAGGACAGAGATGACAGTTGCTCTTTTAAAATTATGATTTAAATCGAGTTGATTTAAATCAAGCCCTTTTAATGGTGATTTAAATCGTGATTTAAAATGACTCAATTTAAATCAAATCCTCCCTGGAAGGAGGGAGGATGATTTTGGGATTGTTCTTCTGCCCCAGACTTTTTCTTTTCAACACATTTCTCCATCCCTCACATGCAGCGAAAAGGAGATTCATACACAGTTCAATACAATATATATTATATTTACATCTAGAGACCTATAGAATTAGGAACCACTGTCCATTTCCCAGTTTTCTTTGAAATTGTATCTCAAAAAAAAAAAAAAACAAGTTGTTGCAAAGAGAGGGAAGATGGGATTTCATCAATGAAGTCAGATAACTCACTCTGCTCAAGACAAATAATCCATCCTAATCTATATCCCTAGAACACCTGCCCATGAGCAATACGGCTGTATCCCTAGTCTGAGATTTCAAAAAACAAATCCAGTTTTTGGAACAAAGACAAGAAGAAATGTTGTCGTAGAAGATTTTAATAGGAATCAGTTTGAATTTTTGATATGCTTTGTCACATTATAAAAAGCTTTTTTTGTTATAAATGCTTATACAAATAAAGCATTTTTATCTTATAATAATGAACTAATTACCTACATATAAATATTAAATAGACTTAAAGTCATTTTCTATCATTGTTGAGGGTTTTTTGTTTTGTCACGTTTGTAAAAAAAAAAAGAAGAAGAAGGTCCCAAAAGTAAGTTTTCTATAATGGCCATACATATGGTATCTCAATGTAGCACCAGGTTAAATTATGTATATATTTTGTTGAACTGTACTAAATTTACTTTAAAATGTTTTGTTATTCCTCTTATTCTCCCCATTCCTCTTATTCTACCTATTTCTCAAATATCTTATCTTATGGGTAAATGCATTTTTTTTTACCAAAAAGGTAATGTTCATTCATTTATTCAACAAAATCAGATGAGAATATAGAGGAAATAATTTCATTCCCATTATAAGAATTTATGTTATAGGTTATGCTTTTCTGTATAGCCACAAAGTTTAAAAACTTTGGAGATATATTAAAACTATTTGCTCAAGTACAAAACAGAAGAATAAAGTTATAACTGTGAGTTAATGAACCACTTTGAAAGCAGATCAGTGGCTTCCAAGATCACTGATAAAAAGGAAACAGCTAAGACACAGCAAAAAGTAATTAGCTCCCTTAATAAAGTATTAAGAAACATTTTCTTAAAATTAACTAACCTGTTGTTCATGTTTTTGTTTCAGCTCCTCCAACTTCCAGGAGAAGTCTTTTGACTGCTTCTCACGGAAGGATTTTGATTTGGTAAGATCTGCTTCTACCTTTTCCATCTACAAAGTAAGCAAAAATGCGTAATTTCATAATGGAAACAGCAGATAGTGTAATTGTTTTCACACCATCAAAATCTCTAAAAGTATTATGCATTAACAGTTAAAAATGAGAGTTAAGCATGTTTTATCAGTAAAGTGACAAGCAGATAAATACAGATCATTTTAAAAAATAAGCACAAATTTAGTCATTTAAAATTTGATCAGATTTCTATGAAAAACTTGTATCACTGAAGAACAATCTAATTTTACACCTGATAAAAATCTAAAAGCCTCAAGTGCTATTTATTGAAACAAGAACAGTGGGCTTTAAAGTGCTGAAGATTTTATTGCATTCCATTTGTGTTCTTTCAAAGGCATTTACCTTGGAAATCATGTTTTTTTTAATTAAAAAAATTTTTAATTAAATTTTACAAAGGAAAAAGGGTAAAAGGTTATGGAACATTTTGACAGCTACATCGTGTGGGGGGGGATGAAGCCCCCCCGGGTCTTGCAACTTTTACAGAAAAGAAAAATAGAAAACTATGAACATTTACATAGATATTAGCAGTTTTAAGTTGAACACCAAATCATCAGTATGTTTCAATCATTTTACTTTTGTCACTTCCTTAAAAATACATTGTAACAACATTTGGAATAGTGTTTCAATTCACTTTTGTGATCTGAGTCTTCTTGCTGTCTCCTCTTCCCCACCGTCTACTGGCAGAGCCTCAGCCCCCCCCCCCTGCTTTGTATCTTGTGTAGGATTCCCCACATCACCTAATAGAGCAGTATGTTTTTTCATGAAAGCCTCTGCTTCCGCAACTGTATTAATTCTAATTCTACTGCCCTCCCAAAAAATCAACATGCCTTCTGGTAACAGCCACCTAAACCAGATCCCATTATTATATAATTTTTTTGTTAAGAAGGTATATTTCCTTCTCTTATCTCTTACTTTCTTTGGGATCTGCTTAAGAATGGCTATTTCTTTATCCTTATATTTCATTGGTCCTCCCCTTTGAGCTCCTAGAACCTCATCTCTTGTGGTTTTTCTAAGAAATTTAACATGAACTTCCCTTGGAACATTATGTGTTCTTGCATAGGCTGAGTTAATCCTATAAATCAAATCAATATCCCACCCAAGCTGTTGTTTATCTCTGTTAATATATTCTGCTAACATTGTGATCATAATCTCTTTAAGATCTTCGTTCTCAACTTCTGGTAAATGTTGAAACCTAAGAAAAAAAGACATCCTTTCAAATTCCGTTTTTATCATGTGATTCTCAAATTCTATATTCCCCCTATGGATTGCCTCCAGGCCGCTCTTCATCCCGACCACATCCTCCTCCAGCACACCTATCTGCTGTTCGTTCTGTGTAGTTTTTTGTTGCATCTCTCTGAGCTGATCATTTAAGTCCTGCAACTGTTTTTTCATTTCATCCTGTCCCTTTAAGAGGGCCTGAAGCATCTGCTGAGTAGAGAAATCCTTTGAACTCTCTTCAGGGGCTTTAGGTTGTAGAAAAGACCCCAGCTGTGACTGGTGGGCAATGGGGCTGGACGTAGAAGATGTTGGGGCCGATGAGGCCTTTCCAGGTGGTAATTTTTTTGGACCCATCATGAAGCTCAGAGATAGTTATTGTTCTATACAGGGAGTGGTGTCCATAGGAAAGCACAGCCGGTAGAGGCCACCAAACAGGCAAGTCCAAAGGAGAATAAGTTGTTTAATTCAAAACCAAAGCAGATGGGTGGATCAAAACATTCCAAATCCAGGGAAAAAGTTTGTTTGAAGAGGCTCCTGGAGATCTCTGGGGTGGAAATTAAATCAAGGCAAACAAGGTCTTTCAAGGGAGGAGTCTCATGCTCACAGACAAAGAAGAAAGAGGAAGTGAGCCATCTTGGCTCAGCCAGCACCGATGGTCAGGAAACAGCAAAATCAAGGAAATCATGTTTTTTGTATCATTGTATTTATTAAGAAGTATGTTGAGGTTTCATTACATATGCATCTACTTAAATAAAAACAACAACATAATATATGTAAAGAGAGTTACTAAAAGAAAATCTAGAAACTCTGACAGTTTCAAAGGAAGAAAAATACCAGCAAATCCTATTCCGGACATTTCCTTCTCAGCTATGGAGAAAGACTCAATTCTCATCTTTGTTTCTGACATCTTTTTCAGAGGTTTATTGAAGAGTTTAACTTTTTTGAAAACTAAATCTTCTTCCCATTTGTACAGCCAAATTATTTTTCCCACTGTTGTGCTAACGACAGTATGTCCTGTAAAAAGTTAAGCAGCACTGCCAGTAATTCAGTAAATTACTTGTCATCCTCTTCTAATGGACCTAGCACCCTATCATATTCTTCCTGGTTTTGGTGTCAGGACACAGTGAAAAGGATGGTGGAAGTTATAGGTCCAGTTTTTATATTAAGCTTGATTAGATTCTTTCTAAATATTTGTTATTTATTACATGTATACCCTACTTTTTTGGATAATTGATATCACTATCAAATTCCATTTTACTATTTAGGATTCCCCCCCCCCCCAACTAATATTCAACTATTATCCGCCTTCCTATTTTCATTCATTTCACATAGCTCCCTCACATTTAGCATATAATTAGCTATTCTTCAAGATTTTTTTTATATTATCAAATTATTTGGTTTCCATCTTTAAACATTTGCAGACTGTGAGTGGCAACCAGAACTATTTAATTTTTTCTTGAGATTTTCCTTACAGTTTGAAACAAGATACTAGGAAGGTTATAGTTATTTATTCACCCTATTTATAGGCCACCAAATCCAGAAGCATCCTTACTATTTAGAAGACACGAAACAATATGCAATGTATAAAAGAATGGTCTGCAAATAATGAAAACAGAAAATAAAATTAAACAACAACCAAAAGATAAATAAACTAAAATGGAATCAGAACCCAAATTCCCCCTGAACTCTGTTCTAAGCAGTTTCTAGAAGGCAATCGGGTTGGGAGCTAGCCAGATGTTAATGGGGGAGGCTTTTCAAAGGACTGGACTACCACCAATAAGCAGGGCTCCTAAGCCTTGGCCCCTTCATTTTTCTAAGATGAAACAGGGATAGTAATTTCATCTAGGTCAAACTGGCCAAGGCTTAATTCTAATGGGAAAATGTGGTTATACAAGTAACGAGGCACCAAAACTCTGTATAGCCTTACCAGTTAGCATCATTTAAAATTGTATCTCAAAGCTTGTTAGCAACTAGTATAAGGCTCAATGTAGTGGTTGTAATGTATTCCTGCCATAAATGCAGTAAGTCACAGGGCCATTGCACTTTGAAGTCAGCCCCATGTACAGCAGATTGCGGTAGTCTAAATTTCTTGTGACAAGGGCAGAAGTCTTCACATGAAGATTTTTCCATTGCAACAGGGCCATAAGTCCTATACCATCAAAACTGGGGGAAAGCCCCCTTGACAACAGCTTTCTTCTTCTTCTAGCTGGACTCATGACTCCAGGAAAAAAAACAAGTTATGTACTCACTCTATCGGGATGCTACTCTGCAATCCAAAGAAACTACTAGAGAAGACAGAGAGCCTCAACAGAAAAATAATAACAGCATCTTGCTACAATTCAGTTTATGTCTGTTCTCACAGCCTCCAGCTCTGAGATATGATCTCAATTACATCACCAGTCTGGATAAGTGGGGTAACACTGAATATCATCATGGTATTGATATTAAACTTCAGACTTTCAAATTAAATCTCCTTGAGTCTTCATGCAAATGTTCAATGGGGGTGGGGCTGGGAAAATCAAGCTCTGCACCACACATAAAGGAATAGCCATCAGGCTGTTCTCTCTTACCTCATCATCACTCATCACAACCACCATTTCTCCAGGTTGAATAGCACAGCAATCATGTTCCCAGAGTTTCTACACATGGGTATCTTAAACGTAAGACAGACAACTGGTTGTCTTCTTTCATCACAAACAAATCTACCACAGGTGTGCCAACCTTAATAGCAATCATCAGAAAAGCTTCAGAGTCAATGTGCCATTATATGAGCCACAGTGGTTAGAATGCAGTACTGCCTGCAATTTGGCAGATCAAATCTCACCAGGTTGACTCGGCCTTCCATCCTTCTGAGGTGGGTAAAATGAGGACCCAGATTGTTGGGGAAAATATGCTGACTCTTTAAACTGCTTAGAGAAGGCTGTAAAGCCCTGTGAGGCGATATATAAGTCTAAATACTATTGCTATTATCTTAATCTTTTCTGTCAGTTGAAAAGAAGCAAGCCCACTTCAGAAATCTAAATGCCCGTCTGGACTCCCCTTTGGCCATGATTCCTGGTCCCAGTGTCCTGCAACTCTGAAGTGTAGAACTGGTATATGTTATAATATAGGGTGTAATATAGGCCCTAAAATAATCATGTAATACTTTTTTAAAAAGATGAAATTTTCACAAAAATCTCAGCACATCCTCAAGTATGGAATAAGTCCACACAGTTGGCAATCTTCAATGCTTCCACCATTTGGAACATCCCCCAGAGATTAGACTGGCTCCCACTCTGACACTCTTTTGGAAGGCCCTGAAGAGGTCATTCTGCTTGGGAGCCTGGGGAACCCAGAGCAGGATTGAGGCCATTAAATGGCTGTTATGAGTATATGCGTTATCGCCGGGGTGAGTGGGGTGGGGAGTTATTATTTTATTATTTTTCTTTTTTATTATTTTTATAGAAGTGTGACAACTCTCATAATTCTACTTTGTCAGCAAAACACAATTGATATTTATTTTCCATGTAAATGCTTCTTTAGTGCATTGAGATTCCGAAAATGGATATGTGTACACAATACTTTTTACATTTTGTATATAGGCAAGATTGCCTATAACCGTGATGGCGAACCGATGGCACGCATGCCACAGGTGATATGTGGAGCCATTTCTCAGGGCACATGAAGCATTGCTCATTCAGCTCCAGAGTGCACATTTTGGGCTTGATTCTCAGCTGTTTTTTTTTTTTTTTTGGCGATTTGGGAACAGAATTCCAGTTTGCATGTTTGGCTGTTTTTTGCCCTCCAGAGGCTTTAGGGGAAGCCTCCTGAAGACTCCAGAGGGAGAAAAACAGCCAAATGGGCAACCCATTCTGCCCAGGCTCCAGAGGCTTTCTAGGAGCCTGGAGAGCGTGAAAAACGAACCTACCGGGCGCATTGGAAGTCAGAAAACGGGCCATTTCCGGTCTCTGTAAGGCCTCTGGGGGGGTCTGGGGAGGTGGTTTTTGCCTTCCCCGGGCTCCAAGAAAGCAATGTGCGCATGCACAGGGGGCATGGCGTGGGTGGCATTAAATTATGGGGTGGGCACACAAGTATGCACGATAGCACGCATGTGCTTTTGGCACCCGAGGCAAAAAAGGTTTGCCATCACTGCCTATAACAATCACCACTAACTCCTGGACATTAATGGGCAATTGGGGTTTCAAATACAGATGTGATTAAAAGTCTTGGTACCCTTCCACTTACCACCACCCCAAAAAATCTCAATCTGCTGTGAAATAAGTTGAACCTGACACAAATATATGCTTTTGCTTTTGACGAACAACTAAATATATTCTTGCATTTTTTTTTCTTTTTGGATGCCTTCAAGTCAATCTTGAATCCTGGTGGCTGCCTAGGCAGTTTGGCAGTTTTCTTGGCAAGATTGATTTGCCACTGCCTTTTTCCTAAGGCTGAGATAAATGACTGGCCCAAAGTCACTCAGTTGGCTTTGTCCGTAAGGCAAACCTAGAAGTCATGACGGCTAATGGCTTCTAGTCTAATGAGTTAACCACTACACCAAACTGGCTCTCCTATAAATAATAAAACAAATGAAAATGATAACCAATTGGGAGTCTTTGGGAAAAGTTTCGAGGAGTATCTTATCATTATTAAAATACCTCATTTGCTGTAAATATACAGCATTTTAAGATACATTTATTCATTTTGCTTTGACTCTTTTATTTACCATCAGGGAGTTATGCCAAAAAGGATGATCCCTTAAAAGAAATGCTGTTTTCTACCTACCTACCTAGCTGCAAGATTACAATGAAATACAAAGAGGTTTATTAATAAAAAAGGGAATGTGTTTGGCATTATTCCACTACCACAGATATATCCTAGCAACACTGAGTTTAGAAATGGAGGTAATATTTTTCAGAAAGATAGCTGGAGGGAAGGACTGAGCTGGGTTTTAGAAAATGAATGAGTAAAACAATAAGCTATAAAACCCAACCCCCAAATAGGATGCAAGTTAATAATTTATTTATTTGAAAAAATCCTATTCAATAATAAAACCAGGGAGTGTTTTGGAAAATGTTTTAAAAAGATTAATCAGCTGCCAACATCTTTTTCTTCTGATTCCCAGGCAAAGCTACTACATAGTCTAAGAGTTACATGTTGCAGATGTTTCTAGCCACATAAAACAAGAAAGCGCTCTCCCACTGTGACAGAGAGTTCCAGAAAGGCTGGCCCTGTGACCTTCTCACCTTGTCTTTCATTTCTGCATACACTTTTTCTGAATTCAGCTCCACCTGCCGCTTAAACTCCTCCAAGGCAGCATCAGCCTGCTGGGCTTGTAGTCTCTGTGCCTCCATCACCTGAGTCAGATGCTCCTCCCTCTCCCTAGAAGGCAGAAAAGATTTTCATTGTTAAACTATCAAACTAAAAAAGCACGGCCTCACATAAAAGAAATGGCCTCCGCTTAAAATAATATCCCTTTTTAATTTTCTGTCGCTGCTTATCTTGCCTTTCATTACTAATATTTTGAAGGAGAAAACAAAAAGTTATTTTTGCTCCCCAGTTGACCTGAAATCACCCAAAAAAAGGATTGGGTTCTTTAAAAAGTTATCCATTTAAAAATTCCCAGTAAAACAAAAAAGTTGTAGAAGCATTGCAGTTTTGAGTCATGTGGAATTTCACCCTTCCTTATATAACAATATACAAT